>NC_088399.1:97786228-97821228 GCF_034236695.1 Oncorhynchus nerka | reverse complement strand
ACAGGCTGCCTGACGGTCCTACTTGTACAGAAAGCTCTGAATCTCAGTTTGTATGTGGATCTTCATAGCAATACCATGTTGTTCTCCACTAGAAGCCACCCAGTAGATTGTCTATGAACAAACAAATGCAAGGGACTATAAAAAAACACTACAGAAACCAGGAGTTCCACAATCCAAGAAATCCTGGTTGGAGGTTCACAGATTTTGGGTTTATTCACTTCTGATTCCAGGAATGTTACAGCCGGGATTTTCTTTTGGAAAACCTGTGAATTTGGGGAAAGTTACCAGCATTTTTGCAACCCTATATATAGATATAGAGGGAGACACAGCTCTTCTCAAACTGTGAAACTGAGCTGTGATGTTTTATCTTTTAAATCATTGAGATCGATTCTGTTTTTATTAACATTGGAATGTCTGATAAAAAATGGTATGGAAAGGAATACTTTGTTTTATTTTGTTTTCGTAAAATATGTTTGTGTGAAAGAAAGACAGACAGAGAGAGAGAGAGAGAGAGAGAGAGACAGAGAGAGAGACAGTGAGAGAGACAGAGACAGAGACAGTGAGAGAGACAGAGACAGAGAGAGACAGAGACAGTGAGAGAGAGAGACAGAAAGGGAGAGAGAGAGAGCGAGAGAGAGACAGAGAGAGAGAGACAGAGAGAGAGAGACAGAGAGAGAGGGACAAAGAGAGGGACAGAGAGAGAGAGAGAGAGAGCGAGAGAGAGACAGAGAGAGAGAGACAGAGAGAGAGAGACAGAGAGAGAGGGACAAAGACAGAGACAGTGAGAGAGACAGAGACAGTGAGAGAGACAGAGACAGAGAGAGACAGAGACAGTGAGAGAGACAGAGACAGAGACAGAGACAGAGGCAGAAAGAGACAGAGACAGAGACAGTGAGAGAGACAGAGACAGAGAGAGACAGAGGCAGAGAGAGAGAGAGACAGAAAGGGAGACAGAGAGAGAGAGAGAGAGAGAGAGAACGAGAAAGAGAGACAGAGAGAGAGAGAGAGACAGAGAGAGAGAGAGAGAGAGACAGAGAGAGAGAGAGAGACAGAGAGAGAGAGACAGACAGAGAGAGAGACAGAGAGAGAGAATGAGAAAGAGAGAGAGAGAGAGAGAGACAGAAAGGGAGAGAGACAGACAGAGAGAGAGACAGAGAGAGAGAATGAGAAAGAGAGAGAGAGAGAGAGAGAGAGAGAGAGAGAGAGAGAGAGAGAGAGAGAGAGAGAGACAGAGAGAGACAGAGAGAGAGAGAGAGAGAGAGAGAGAGAGAGAGAGAGAGAGAGATAATTCATTTGATAATGCATACATTACATCAATTAGAGGTTCTCAAGTTCTGGGTGATTAAATCAGAGGGGGATGAGGGAAGAGAAGTGCATGAGGGAAGAGAGGGACACGAGGGAAGAGAGAGGCATGAGGGAAGAGAGAGAGATGAGGGAAGAGTGGGGGATGAGGGACATGAGAGAAGAGACGGACACGAGGGAAGAGAGGGACATGAGGGAAGAGAGGGACACGAGGGAAGAGAGAGGCATGAGGGAAGAGAGAGAGATGAGGGAAGAGAGGGGGATGAGGGACATGAGGAAAGAGAGGGATGAGGGACATGGGGGAAGAGAGGGAGATGAAGGAAGAGAGGGAGATGAGGGAAGAGAGAGAGATGAGGGAGATGAAGGAAAAGAGGGGCATGAGGGAAGAGAGGGATTAGGGAAGAGAGGGATGAGGGAAGAGATGGAGATGAAGGAAGAGATGGAGATGAAGGAAGAGAGGGAGATGAGGGAAGAGAGGGAGATGAGGGAGATGAGGGAAGAGAGGGGGACATGAGGAAAGAGAGGGATGAGGAGGGAGAGAAGGGGGACATGAGGAAAGAGAGGGGGACATGAGGAAAGAGAGGGATGAGGGACATGGGGGAAGAGAGCGATGAGGGAAGAGGGGGATATGAGGGAAGAGAGGGAGATGAGGGAAGAGAGAGAGATGAGGGAAGAGAGGGAGATGAGGGAAGAGAGGGGGATGAGGTAAGAGAGAGAGATGAGGGAAGAGAGAGAGATGAGGGGCATGAGGGAAGAGAGGGAGATGAGGGAAGAGAGGGGCATGAGGGAAGAGGGGGATGAGGGAAGAGAGGGGGATGAGGGAAGAGGGGGATGAGGGAAGAGGGGGATGAGGGAAGAGAGGGAGATGAGGGAAGAGAAGGGCATGAGGGAAGAGAGGGGGATGAGGGAAGAGAGGGGATGAGGGAAGAGAGGGGGATGAGGGACATGAGGGAAGAGTGGGGGATGAGGAAGAGAGGGGCATGAGGGAAGAGAGGGACATGAGGGAAGAGAGGGGGATGAGGAAGAGAGGGGCATGAGGAAAGAGAGAGAGATGAGGGAAGAGGGGGATGAGGGAAGAGAGGGGCATGAGGAAAGAGAGGAGGATGAGGGAAGAGAGAGAGATGAGGGAAGAGGGGGATGAGGGAAGAGAGGGGCATGAGGGAAGAGAGGGGCATGAGGGAAGAGAGGGAGATGAGGGAAGAGAGGGATGAGGGACATGGGGGAAGAGAGCGATGAGGGAAGAGGGGATATGAGGGAAGAGAGGGAGATGAGGGAAGAGAGAGAGATGAGGGAAGAGAGGGAGATGAGGGAAGAGAAGGGCATGAGGGAAGAGAGGGGATGAGGGAAGAGAGGGGGATGAGGGAAGAGAGGGGGATGAGGGACATGAGGGAAGAGTGGGGGATGAGGGAAGAGAGGGGCATGAGGGAAGAGAGGGACATGAGGGAAGAGAGGGGGATGAGGAAAGAGAGGGGCATGAGGAAAGAGAGAGAGATGAGGGAAGAGGGGGATGAGGGAAGAGAGGGGCATGAGGAAAGAGAGGAGGATGAGGGAAGAGAGAGAGATGAGGGAAGAGGGGGATGAGGGAAGAGAGGGGCATGAGGGAAGAGAGGGGCATGAGGGAAGAGAGGGAGATGAGGGAAGAGAGGGATGAGGGACATGGGGAAGAGAGCGATGAGGGAAGAGGGGGATATGAGGGAAGAGAGGGAGATGAGGGAAAGAGAGAGATGAGGGAAGAGAGGGAGATGAGGGACATGAGGGAAGAGTGGGGGATGAGGGAAGAGAGGGGCATGAGGGAAGAGGGGGGATGAGGGAAGAGAGGGGGATGAGGGAAGAGGGGGATGAGGGAAGAGAGGGAGATGAGGGAAGAGAAGGGCATGAGGGAAGAGGGGGATGAGGGAAGAGAGGGAGATGAGGGAAGAGAAGGGCATGAGGGAAGAGGGGGATGAGGGAAGAGAGGGAGATGAGGGAAGAGAGGGGGATGAGGGACATGAGGGAAGAGAGGGGATGAGGGAAGAGAGGGGCATGAGGGAAGAGAGGGACATGAGGAAGAGAGGGGATGAGGGAAGAGAGGGCATGAGGAAAGAGAGGAGGATGAGGGAAGAGAGAGAGATGAGGGAAGAGGGGGATGAGGGAAGAGAGGGGCATGAGGGAAGAGAGGGCATGAGGGAAGAGAGAGGCATGAGGGAAGAGAGGGGCATGAGGGAAGAGAGGGACACGAGGGAAGAGAGAGGCATGAGGGAAGAGAGGGACATGAGGGAAGAGAGAGAGATGAGGGAAGAGAGGGGGATGAGGGACATGAGGAAAGAGAGGGATGAGGGACATGGGGGAAGAGAGGGATGAGGGAAGAGAGGGACATGAGGGAAGAGAGGGGAGATGAGGGGAAGAGGGGAGATGAGGAAGAGAGAGAGATGAGGGAGATGAGGGAAGAGAGGGATTAGGGAAGAGAGGGGGATGAGGGAAGAGAGGGACATGAAGGAAGAGAGAGAGTTGAGGGAAGAGAGGGGGATGAGGGACATGAGGAAAGAGAGGGATGAGGGAAGAGGGGGAGGATGAGGGAAGAGAGGGAGATGAGGGAAGAGAGGGAGATGAGGGAAGAGAGGGGCATGAGAGAAGAGAGGGGCATGAGGAAGAGAGGGGCATGAGGGAAGAGAGGGGGATGAGGGAAGAGAGGGGCATGAGGGAAGAGAGGGGGATGAGGGACATGAGGGAAGAGAGGGGCATGAGGGTAGAGAGGGAGATGAGGGAAGAGAGGGAGATGAGGGTAGAGAGGGAGATGAGGGAAGAGAGGGAGATGAGGGAGGGACATGAGGGAAGAGAGGGACATGAGGGAAGAGAGGGGCATGAGGAGGATGAGGGAAGAGAGGGACATGAGGGAAGAGAGGGGCATGAGGGAAGAGAGGGGCATGAGGGAAGAGAGGGAGATGAGGGAAGAGAGGGGATGAGGGAAGAGAGGGGCATGAGGGAAGAGGGGGACATGAGGAGGATGAGGGAAGAGAGGGACATGAGGGAAGAGAGGGGCATGAGGGAAGAGAGGGGCATGAGGGAAGAGAGAGAGATGAGGGAAGAGAGGGGATGAGGGAAGAGAGGGGATGAGGGAAGAGAGGGAGATGAGGGAAGAGGGGGGGATGAGGGAAGAGAGGGGCATGAGGGAAGAGAGGGGGATGAGGGAAGAGAAGTGCATGAGGGAAGAGAGGGACACGAGGGAAGAGAGGGGCATGAGGGAAGAGAGGGGCATGAGGGAAGAGGAGAGATGAGGGAAGAGTGGGGGATGAGGGACATGAGAGAAGAGAGGGACATGAGGGAAGAGAGGGACACGAGGGAAGAGAGAGGCATGAGGGAAGAGGGAGAGATGAGGGAAGAGAGAGGCATGAGGGAAGAGAGAGAGATGAGGGAAGAGAGGGGGATGAGGGAAGAGAGAGGCATGAGGGAAGAGAGAGAGATGAGGGAAGAGAGGGGGACATGGGGGAAGAGAGGGGCATGAGGGAAGAGAGGGATTAGGGAAGAGAAGGGGATGAGGGAAGAGAGGGGGATGAGGGAAGAGAGAGGCATGAGGGAAGAGAGAGGTATGAGGGAAGAGAGGGAGATGAAGGAAGAGAGGGAGATGAGGGAAGAGAGGGAGATGAGGGAGATGAGGTAAGAGAGAGAGATGAGGGAAGAGAGGGACATGGGGGAAGAGAGGGATGAGGGAAGAGGGGGATATGAGGGAAGAGAGGGAGATGAGGGAAGAGAGGGAGATGAGGGAAGAGAGAGAGATGAGGGAAGAGAGGGAGATGAGGGAAGAGAGGATGAGGGAGAGAGAGATGAAGAGAGAGAGATGAGGGGCATGAGGGAAGAGGGGGATGAGGGAAGAGAGGGGGATGAGGGAAGAGGGGGAATGAGGGAAGAGAGGGAGATGAGGGAAGAGAAGGGCATGAGGGAAGAGAGGGGATGAGGGACATGAGGGAAGAGAGGGGGGATGAGGGAAGAGAGGGACATGAAGGAAGAGAGGGGGATGAGGAAAGAGAGGGGCATGAGGAAAGAGAGAGAGATGAGGGAAGAGGGGGGGATGAGGGAAGAGAGGGGCATGAGGAAAGAGAGGAGGGTGAGGGAAGAGAGAGAGATGAGGGAAGAGGGGGATGAGGGAAGAGAGGGGCATGAGGGAAGAGAGGGCATGAGGGAAGAGAGGGGCATGAGGGAAGAGAGGGGCATGAGGGAAGAGAGAGGCATGAGGGAAGAGAGAGGCATGAGGGAAGAGGTGGGGATGAGGGAAGAGAGGGGCATGATGGAAGAGAGGGGGATGAGGGAAGAGAGGGGGATGAGGGAAGAGAGGGACATGAGGGAAGAGAAGGGGATGAGGGAAGAGAAGGGGATGAGGGAAGAGAGGGACATGAGGGAAGAGAGGGGGATGAGGGAAGAGAGGGGCATGAGGAAAGAGATGAGGATGAGGGAAAGAGAGAGATGAGGGAAGAGGGGGGATGAGGGAAGAGAGGGGGATGAGGGAAGAGAGGGGATGAGGGAAGAGAGAGAGATGAGGGAAGAGGGGGGATGAGGGAAGAGAGCAAGGAAGAGAGGGGCATGAGGGAAGAGAGAGGCATGAGGGAAGAGAGGGGCATGAGGGAAGAGGTGGGGATGAGGGAAGAGAGGGGCATCTGGGAAGAGAGGGGGATGAGGGAAGAGAGGGGGATGAGGAGAGGGGGATGAGGGAAGAGAGGGGATGAGGGAAGAGAGGGATGAGGAAAGAGATGAGGATGAGGGAAGAGAGAGAGATGAGGAAGAGGGGGGATGAGGGAAGAGAGGGCATGAGGGAAGAGAGGAGGATGAGGGAAGAGAGAGAGATGAGGGAAGAGGGGGGATGAGGAAGAGAGGGGGATGAGGGAAGAGAGGGGATGAGGGAAGAGAGGGGGATGAGGGAAGAGAGGGGATGAGGGAAGAGAGGGACATGAGGGAAGAGAGGGGATGAGGGAAGAGAAGGGGATGAGGGAAGAGAGGGGACATGAGGGAAGAGAGGGGGATGAGGAAGAGAGAGAGATGAGGGAAGAGGGGGGATGAGGGAAGAGAGGGGCATGAGGGAAGAGAGGGGCATGAGGGAAGAGAGAGGCATGAGGGAAGAGAGGGGCATGAGGGAAGAGGGGGAAGAGGGAAGAGGGGGAAGAGGGAAGAGAGGGGCATGAGGGAAGAGAGGGGGATGAGGGAAGAGAAGGGGATGAGGGGCATGAGAGAAGAGAGGGACACGAGGGAAGAGAGAGGCATGAGGGAAGAGAGAGAGATGAGGGAAGAGAGGGGGATGAGGGACATGAGGAAAGAGAGGGATGAGGGAAGAGAGGGACATGAGGGAAGAGAGGGAGATGAAGGAAGAGGGGGAGATGAGGGAAGAGAGAGAGATGAGGGATGAGGGAAGAGAGGGGCATGAGGGAAGAGAGGGGATGAGGGAAGGGAAGAGGGAAGAGGGGATGAGGGAAGAGAGGGACATGAGGGAAGAGAGGATGAGGGAAGAGAGAGATGAGGGAAGAGGGGGATGAGGAGAAGAGAGGGACATGAGGGAAGAGAGGGACATGAGGGAAGAGAGAGGCATGAGGGAAGAGAGGGAGATGAGGGAAGAGAGGGGATGAGGGAAGAGAGGGGATGAGGGAAGAGAGGGGGATGAGGGAAGAGAGAGGCATGAGGAAGAGGAGATGAGGGAAGAGAGGGGATGGGGGAAGAGAGGGAGATGAGGGAAGAGAGGGATGAGGGAAGAGAAGGGGATGAGGGAAGAGAGGGGGATGAGGGAAGAGAGGGCATGAGGGAAGAGAGGGGATATGAGGGAAGAGAGGGAGATGAGGGAAGAGGGGAGATGAGGGAAGAGAGGGGAGATGAGGGAGAAGAGAGGAGAGATGAGGGAAGAGAGGGACATGGGGGAAGAGAGGGATGAGGGAAGAGGGGCCATGAGGGAAGAGAGGGAGATGAGGGAAGAGAGGGGATGAGGGAAGAGAGGGAGATGAGGGAAGAGAGGGAGATGAGGGAAGAGAGGGGGATGAGGAAGAGAGGGGGATGAGGGAAGAGAGGAGATGAGGGGGAGGAGAGGGGAAGAGAGAGAGGATGAGGAAGAGGGGGCATGAGGGAAGAGAGGGAGATGAGGGAAGAGAGGGGCATGAGGGAAGAGAGGGGGCATGAGGGAAGAGAGGGGATGAGGGAAGAGAGATGAGGAAGAAAGAGGGGATGAGGAAGAGAGGGGATGAGGAAAGAGAGAGAGATGAGGGAAGAGAGGATGAGGGAAGAGAGGGGCATGAGGAAAGAGAGGAGGGTGAGGGAAGAGAGGGGATGAGGGAAGAGAGGGGATGAGGAAGAGAGGGCATGGAGGAAGAGAGGGATGAGGGAAGAGAGGGCATGAGGGAAGAGAGGGCATGAGGGAAGAGAGGGCATGAGGGAAGAGAGGGACATGAGGGAAGAGGTGGGGATGAGGGAAGAGAGGGGCATGATGGAAGAGGGGATGAGGGAAGAGAGGGGATGAGGAAGAGAGGGACATGAGGGAAGAGAAGGGGACATGAGGGAAGAGAGGGGATGAGGGAAGAGAGGGATGAGGGAAGAGAGGGGACATGAGGGAAGAGAGGGGATGAGGGAAGAGAAGAGGATGAGGGAAGAGAGGGAGATGAGGGAAGAGGGGGGGATGAGGGAAGAGAGATGAGAAGAGAGGAGGATGAGGAAGAGAGGAGATGAGGGAAGAGGGGGAGATGAGGGAAGAGAGGGATGAGGGAAGAGAGGGGCATGAGGGAAGAGAGAGGCATGAGGAAGAGAGGGCATGAGGGAAGAGGTGGGGATGAGGGAAGAGAGGGAGGAGAGGAGAGGAGGAAGAGAGGGGGATGAGGGAAGGGAGAGGGGATGAGGGAGAGGGGGATGAGGGAAGGAGAGGGGGATGAGGGAAGAGAGGGGATGAGGGAAAGAGATGAGGATGAGGGGAAGGAGAGAGGGATGAGGGAAGAGGGGGATGAGGGAAGAGAGGGGCATGAGGGAAGAGAGGAGGATGAGGGAAGAGAGAGAGATGAGGGAAAGGGGGATGAGGGAAGAAGAGGGGGATGAGGGAAGAGAGGGGATGAGGGAAGAGAGGGGATGAGGGAAGAGAGGGGGATGAGGGAAGAGAGGGACATGAGGGAAGAGAGGGATGAGGGAAGAGAAGGGGATGAGGGAAGAGGAGGGACATGAGGGAAGAGGGGGATGAGGGAAGAGAGAGAGATGAGGGAAGAGGGGGGATGAGGGAAGAGAGGGGCATGAGGGAAGAGAGGGCATGAGGGAAGAGAGAGGCATGAGGGAAGAGAGGGGCATGAGGAAGAGGGGAAGAGGGGAAGAGAGGGGCATGAGGGAAGAGAGGGGGATGAGGGAAGAGAGGGGATGAGGGGCATGAGGAGAGAAGAGAGGGACATGAGGGAAGAGAGAGGAGATGAGGGAAGAGAGAGAGATGAGGAAGAGAGGGGGATGAGGGAAGGAAAGAGAGGGATGAGGGAAGAGAGGGACATGAGGGAAGAGAGGGAGATGAAGGAAGACATGAAGAGAGAGAGATGAGGGAGATGAGGGAAGAGAGGGGGAATGAGGGAAGAGGGGGATTAGGGGAAGAGAGGGGGATGAGGGAAGAGAGGGACATGAAGGAAGAGAGAGAGATGAGGGAAGAGAGGGGAAGAGGGACATGAGGGAAGAGAGGGATGAGGAAGAGGGGGGATGAGGGAAGAGAGGGAGAGAGGGAAGAGATGAGATGAGGGAAGAGAGGGGATGAGAGAAGAGAGGGGCATGAGGGAAGGAAGGGAAAAGAGGGGGATGAGGGAAGGACATGAGGGAAGAGAGGGATGAGGGAAGAGAGGGGCATGAGGGAAGAGAGGGAGATGAGGGAAGAGAGGGGGATGAGGGAAGAGAGGGGGATGAGGGACATGAGGGAAGAGGGGGATGAGGGAAGAGAGGGGGATGAGGGAAGAGAGGGAGATGAGGGAAGAGGGAGATGAGGGAAGAGAGGGAGATGAGGGAAGAGAGGGGATGAGGAAGAGAGGGGATGAGGGAAGGAGGGGAAGAGAGGGACATGAGGGAAGAGAGGGGATGAGGGAAGAGAGGGGCATGAGGGAAGAGAGGGGATGAGGGAAGAGAGGGGATGAGGGAAAGAGAGGGATGAGGGAAGAGAGGGACACGAGGGAGAGGAGATGAGGGAAGAGAGGGAGATGAGGGAAGAGAGGGATGAGGGAAGAGAGGGGATGAGGGAAGAGAGGGATGAGGGAGAGATGAGGGCAGAGGGAGAGGGAGAGGGGATGAGGAAGAGGGAGAGGATGAGGAAGAGAGAGGGATGAGGGAAGAGAGGACATGAGGGATGAGGGAGGGGAGATGAGGAAGAGAGAGATGAGGAAGGAGATGAGGGGAGAGAGATGAGGGAAGAGAGGGGATGAGGGAAGAGGGGGGATGAGAGGGAGATGGGAAGAGAAGGATGAGAGGAAGAGGGAGATGAGGGAAGAGAGGGGACATGAGGGAAGAGAGAGGGATGAGGGAAGAGAGGGGATGAGGGAAGAGAGGGGGATGAGGGAGAGAGATGAGGGAAGAGAGGGGATGAGGGAAGAGAAGGGGATGAGGGAAGAGAGAGAGATGAGGGAAGAGAGGGGGATGAGGGAGGGATGAGGGAAGAGAGGGGATGAGGGAAGGAAGAGAGGGGCATGAGGGAAGAGAGGGACATGAGGGAAGAGAGATGAGGGAAGAGAGGGCATGAGGGGAAGAGAGAGATGAGGGAAGAGGGGATGAGGGACATGAGGAAAGAGAGGGATGAGGATGATGGGGGAAGAGAGGGATGAGGGAAGAGAGGGATGAGGGAAGAGAGGGACATGAGGGAAGAGGGAGATGAGGGAAGAGAGAGATGAGGGAAGAGAGGGGATGAGGAAGAGAGGGGATGAGGGAAGAGAGGGGCATGAGGGAAGAGAGGGGCATGAGGGAAGAGAGGGGATGAGGGAAGCATGAGGGAAGGAGGGGATGAGGGAAGAGAGGGGCATGAGGGAAGAGAGGGGATGAGGGACATGAGGGAAGAGAGGAGGGATGAGGGAGGAGATGAGGGAAGAGAGGGAGATGAGGGAAGAGAGGGAGATGAGGGAAGAGAGGGGATGAGGAGGGATGAGGAAGAGAGGGATGAGGGAAGAGAGGGGCATGAGGGAAGAGAGGGGAATGAGGGAAGAGAGGAGGGATGAGGGAAGAGGGGATGAGGGAAGCATGAGGGAAGAGGGGATGAGGGAAGAGAGAGGGATGAGGAAGAGAGGGGATGAGGGAAGAGAGGGGGAAGGGGATGAGGGAAGAGAGGGACATGAGGGAAGAGAGGGACATGAGGGGGATGAGGGAAGAGAGGGGCATGAGGAAAGAGAGAGATGAGGAGAGAGGGGATGAGGGCATGAGGGAAGAGAGGACATGAGGGAAGAGAGGGACATGAGGGAAGAGAGGACATGAGGGAAGAGAGAGGCATGAGGGAAGAGAGAGAGATGAGGGAAGAGAGAGGCATGAGGGAAGAGAGGGGGATGAGGGAAGAGAGGGGATGAGGGAAGAGAGAGGCATGAGGAAGAGAGGAGATGAGGGAAGAGAGGGGACATGGGGGAAGAGAGGGCATGAGGGAAGAGAGGGGATGAGGGAAGAGGGGGGATGAGGGAAGAGAGGGGATGAGGGAAGAGGGGAGATGAGGGAAGAGAGAGATGAGGGAAGAGAGGGAGATGAGGGAAGAGAGGGGATGAGGGAAGAGGAAGAGAGGGATGAGGGAGATGAGGAAGAGAGGGGATGAGGGAAGAGAGGGAGATGAGGAAAGAGAGGGAGGGAGATGAGAGGGAAGGGAAGAGGGGGATATGAGGGAAGAGAGGAGATGAGGGAAGAGAGGGAAGAGAGAGAGATGAGGGAAGAGAGGGAGATGAGGGAAGAGAGGGGATGAGGTAAGAGAGAGAGATGAGGGAGATGAGGGAAGAGAGGAGATGAGGGAAGAGAGGGATTAGGGAAGAGAGGGGGATGAGGGAAGAGAGGGACATGAAGGAAGAGAGAGAGATGAGGGAAGAGAGGGGAATGAGGGATGAGGAAAGAGAGGGATGAGGGAAGAGGGGACATGAGGGAAGAGAGGAGATGAGGGAAGATGGAGATGATGAGGAAGAGACATGAGGGAAGAGAGGGGCATGAGGGAAGAGAGGGGATGAGGGAAGAGAGGGGATGAGGGAAGAGAGGGGCATGAGGGAAGGGAGGAGGGAAGAGAGGGGCATGAGGGAAGAGAGGGGGATGAGGGACATGAGGGAAGAGAGGGGATGAGGGAAGAGAGGGGATGAGGGGATGAGGGAAGAGGGGAGATGAGGGAAGAGAGGGAGATGAGGGAGGAGAGGGAGATGAGGGAGAGAGAGGAGATGAGGGAAGAGAGGGGGATGAGGGAAGAGAGGGACATGAGGGAAGAGGGGAGAGAGATGAGGGAGAGATGAGGGACAGAGGGGATGAGGGAAGAGAGGGGATGAGGGAAGAGAGGGAGATGAGGGAAAGAGGGGGATGAGGGAAGAGGGAGGGATGAGGGAAGAGGGGACATGAGGAGGATGAGGGAAGAGAGGGAGATGAGGGAAGAGAGGGGATGAGGAAGAGAGGGGATGAGGGATGAGGGAAGAGAGGGAGATGAGGGAAGAGAGGGACATGAGGGGAGAGGAGATGAGGAAGGAATGAGGGAAGAGAGAGGATGAGGGAAGAGAGGGACATGAGGGAGAGGGGATGAGGGAAGAGGGGGATGAGGAAAGAGGAGATGAGGGAAAGAGGAGGATGAGGGAAGAGGGATGGAGGATGAGGGAGAGAGGGAGAGAAGGGGAGAGAGGGGGATGAGGGAAGAGAGGGGGATGAGGGAAGAGAGGGGATGAGGGAAGAGAGAGAGATGAGGGAGGATGAGGGAAAGAGGGGGATGAGGGAAGAGAGGGGGATGAGGAAGAGAGGGATGAGGGAAGAGAGGGGATGAGGGAGAGAAGGGGATGAGGGAAGAGAGGGAGATGAGGGAAGAGAGGGGGATGAGGGAAGAGGGAAGAGAGGGGATGAGGGAAGAGAAGATGAGGGGATGAGAGAAGAGAGGGACATGAGGGAAGAGAGGGATGAGGGAAGAGAGAGGCATGGGAAAGAGGAGATGAGGAAAGAGGGGATGAGGGACATGAGGAAGAGAGGGATGAGGGACATGGGGAAGAGAGGGATGAGGGAAGAGAGGGAGATGAGGAAGAGAGGAGCATGAGGGAAGAGGGGGAGAGAGGGAAGAGGAAGAGATGGGGATGAGGGAAGAGAGAAGAGAGGGGATGAGGGGACATGAGGGAAAGAGAGGGGATGAGGGAAGAGAGGGGATGAGGGAAGAGAGGGGCATGAGGAAGAGAGGGAGATGAGGGAAGAGAGGGGGATGAGGGAAGAGAGGGGGATGAGGGACATGAGGGAAAGAGAGGGGATGAGGGAAGAGAGGGAGGATGAGGGAAGAGAGGGAGATGAGGGAAGAGAGGGAGATGAGGGAAGAGAGGGAGATGAGGGAAGGGACATGAGGGAAGAGAGGGAATGAGGAAGAGAGGGGCATGAGGGGGATGAGGGAAGAGAGGAGATGAGGGAAGAGGGAGATGAGGGAAGAGAGGGGATGAGGGAGAGAGGGGGATGAGGGAAGAGAGGGGATGAGGGAAGAGAGGGGATGAGGGAAGAGAGGGGATGAGGGAAGAGGGGATGAGGACATGAGGGAAGAGGGGGATGAGGAAGAGAGGGGATGAGGGAAGAGAGGGGATGAGGGAAGAGGGGAGATGAGGGAAGAGTGGGGGATGAGGGAGAGGGGGATGAGGGAAGAGAGGGAGATGAGGGAAGAGAGGGATGAGGGAAGAGAGGGGGATGAGGGAAGAGAGGAGATGAGGGAAGAGAGGGGATGAGGGAAGAGAGAGGGATGAGGGAGAGAGGGGGATGAGGGAAGAGAGGGGATGAGGGAAGAGGGGGATGAGGGAAGAGAGGGGGGATGAGGGAAGAGGGGATGAGGGAAGAGGAGATGAGGGAAGAGAGGGGGATGAGGGAGGGGGATGAGGGAAGAGAGAGGATGAGGAAAGAGAGGATGAGGGAAGATGAGGAGGAAGAGAGGGGATGAGGGAAGAGAGGGATGAGGGAAGAGAGAGAGATGAGGGAAGAGAGGGAGATGAGGGAAGAGAGGGGGATGAGGGAAGAGAGGGATGAGGGAAGAGAGGGGGATGAGGGAAGAGAGGGAGATGAGGGAAGAGAGGGACACGAGGGAAGAGAGGAGGATGAGGGAAGAGAGGAGGATGAGGGAAGAGAGGGGTGTGAATCCTCCTCAGTCTCTCTGTTATAAACACACACACCAGATGGAGAAGCCTGATGAGCTGTGACAGCTGATCATGATCATTACTCAACCAACCAGACTCCTCGAGGATAAAGGGGGAAGGAGACTCAAACAACCAGACTCCTCGAGGATAAAGGGGGAAGGAGACTCAAACAACCAGACTCCTCGAGGATAAAGAGGGAAGGAGACTCAACCAACCAGACTCCTCGAGGATAAAGGGGGAAGGAGACTCAACCAACCAGACTCCTCGAGGATAAAGGGGGAAGGAGACTCAACCAACCAGACTCCTCGAGGATAAAGGGGGAAGGAGACTCAACCAACCAGACTCCTCGAGGATAAAGGGGGAAAGAGACTCAACCAACCAGACTCCTCGAGGATAAAGGGGGAAGGAGACTCAACCAATCAGACTCCTCGAGGATAAAGGGGGAAGGAGACTCAAACAACCAGACTCATCGAGGATAAAGGGGGAAGGAGACTCAACCAACCAGACTCCTCGAGGATAAAGGGGGACGGAGACTCAACCAACCAGACTCCTCGAGGATAAAGGGGGAAGGAGACTCAACCAACCAGACTCCTCGAGGATAAAGGGGGAAGGAGACTCAACCAATCAGACTCCTCGGGGATAAAGGGGGAAGGATACTCAACCAACCAGACTCCTCGAGGATAAAGGGGGAAGGAGACTCAACCAACCAGACTCCTCGAGGATAAAGGGGGAAGGAGACTCAACCAACCAGACTCCTCGAGGATAAAGGGGGAAGGAGACTCAACCAACCAGACTCCTCGAGGATAAAGGGGGAAGGAGACTCAACCAATCAGACTCCTCGAGGATAAAGGGGGAAGGAGACTCAACCAATCAGAAGGAAGGAAAGTGTGTTTACTGTTTGACAACACTTTGATCTTCTGTAGGATGCTAATATAATATATACGTGTGTGTGTGTGTGTGTGTGTGTGTGTGTGTGTGTGTGTGTGTGTGTGTGTGTGTGTGTGTGTGTGTGTGTGTGTGTGTGTGTGTGTGTGTGTGTGTGTGTGTGTGTGTGTGTGTGTGTGTGTGTGTGTGTGTGTGTGAGGAAGAGAGAGTGCATGCCAGAGAATGTGTGTGTGCGCTGTAATTTGAGTAGTCAGAACTGGCGTCGTGGTCTGACCGTGGTAGCTGAGTGGCTCTCGTGCAAGGCCGGCCAGCGGTCGGACGGACGGACGGTACGGCCGAGGAATGTTTGTGAAACACACACACACACACACACACACACTATTCAGGCCTCAGAGTGGTGGAGCCGCTACCACAGCTTCCAGGTTGACCACAATCGCACTGAACTAGCATTCCCACGGAGAAGGAGGAGAACAGAGAGGAGGAGCGTGAAAGGCAGGAGAGGAGGACTAGTGGCCTAGAGGGAGAGAGATAGAGAGGAGGGAGAGGAAGGAGAGAGGACTAGTGGCCTAGAGGGAGAGAGATAGAGAGGGGGAGAGGAAGGAGAGGGGGAGAGGAAGGAGAGGAGGGAGAGGAAGGAGAGAGGACTAGTGGCCTAGAGGGAGAGAGATAGAGAGGAGGGAGAGAGGAGGACTAGTGGCCTAGAGGGAGAGAGATAGAGAGGAGGACTAGTGGCCTAGAGGGAGAGAGATAGAGAGGAGGGAGAGGAAGGAGAGGGAGGAGAGGAAGGAGAGAGGACTAGTGGCCTAGAGGGAGAGAGATAGAGGGGAGGGAGAGAGGAGGACTAGTGGCCTAGAGGGAGAGAGATAGAGAGGAGGGAGAGGAAGGAGAGGATGAAGAGAGGACTAGTGGCCTAGAGGGAGAGAGATAGAGAGGAGGGAGAGGAAGGAGAGGAAGGAGAGGAAGAAGAGAGGCCTAGTGGCCTAGAGGGAGAGAGATAGAGAGGAGTGAGAGAGGAGGACTAGTGGCCTAGAGGGAGAGAGATAGAGAGGAGGGAGAGGAAGGAGAGGGAGGAGAGGAAGGAGAGAGGACTAGTGGCCTAGAGGGAGAGAGATAGAGAGGAGGGAGAGAGGAGGACTAGTGGCCTAGAGGAAGAGAGATAGAGAGGAGGGAGAGGAAGGAGAGGGAGGAGAGGAAGGAGAGAGGACTAGTGGCCTAGAGGGAGAGAGATAGAGAGGAGGGAGAGGAAGGAGAGGGAGGAGAGGAAGGAGAGAGGACTAGTGGCCTAGAGGGAGAGAGATAGAGAGGAGGGCTAGTGGCCTAGAGGGAGAGAGGAGGGAGAGGAAGGAGAGGGAGGAGAGGAAGGAGAGAGGACTAGTGGCCTAGAGGGAGAGAGATAGAGAGGAGGGAGAGAGGTGGACTAGTGGCCTAGAGGGAGAGAGATAGAGAGGAGGGAGAGGAAGGAGAGGAGGGAGAGGAAGGAGAGGAAGAAGAGGAGGGAGAGAGATAGAGAGGAGGGAGAGGAAGGAGAGGAGGGAGAGGAGGGAGCGAGATAGAGAGGAGGGAGAGGAAGGAGAGGAGGGAGAGGAGGGAGAGAAATAGAGAGGAGGGAGAGGAAGGAGAGGAGGGAGAGAGATAGAGAGGAGGGAGAGGAGGGAGAGGAAGGAGAGGAGGGAGAGGAGGGAGAGGAAGGAGAGGAGGGAGAGGAGGGAGAGAGATAGAGAGGAGGGAGAGGAGGGAGAGAGATAGAGAGGAGGGAGAGGAAGGAGAGGAGGGAGAGGAAGGAGAAGAGGGAGAGGAGGGAGAGAGATAGAGAGGAGGGAGAGGAAGGAGAGGAGGGAGAGGAGGGAGAGAAGGGAGAGGAAGGAGAGGAGGGAGAGGAGGGAGAGGAGGGAGAGAGGGAGAGGAGGGAGAGGAAGGAGGGAGAGAGGGAGAGGAGGGAGAGGAAGGAGAGGAGGGAGAGGAGGGAGAGAGATAGAGAGGAGGGAGAGGAAGGAGAGGAGGGAGATGAGGGAGAGGAGGGAGAGGAGGGAGAGAGGCCTATAGTCTGTTGAAGTGATGTCGTCACACACGCCAAAGTAACTTCCCCTCTGGTTCCAAGGGGACCCCTTCCAATATGGTCTGTGTTTCGTTTAGTCTAAAGGAGGGAGAGGAAGGAGAGGAAGGAGAATATGGTCTGTGTTTCGTTTAGTCTTACCCTGGAGTGATGTTCTGATAACCCTGTCAATCTCTCTCGGACAAGGTGTCTGTAATCAATATATTCGGCTCTATTTACGCTCACATTTCAAAATGCTAATTAGCAACAATGTAGACATCATGCAAGACTACGAATCCCTGCAACATCCTGCAAGTCATCTCTAGCCGACACCTCTGCTGTCAGCTAGCTAGTCACCTCTGCTGTCAGCTAGCTAGAGACCTCTGCTGTCAGCTAGCTAGATACCTCTGCTGTCAGCTAGCTAGATACCTCTGCTGTCAGCTAGCTAGACACCTCTGCTGTCAGCTAGCTAGACACCTCTGCTGTCAGGTAGCTAGACACCTCTGCTGTCAGCTAGCTAGACACCTCTGCTGTCAGCTAGCTAGAGACCTCTGCTGTCAGGTAGCTAGACACCTCTGCTGTCAGCTAGCTAGATGCCTCTGCTGTTAGCTAGCTAGACGCCTCTGCTGTCAGCTAGCTAGATACCTCTGCTGTCAGCTAGCTAGACGCCTCTGCTGTCAGCTAGCTAGATGCCTCTGCTGGTAGCTAGATGCCTCTGCTGTCAGCTAGCTAGACACCTCTGCTGTCAGCTAGCTAGATACCTCTGCTGTCAGCTAGCTAGACACCTCTGCTGTCAGCTAGCTAGACGCCTCTGCTGTCAGCTAGCTAGACGCCTCTGCTGGTAGCTAGATGCCTCTGCTGTCAGCTAGCTAGATGCCTCTGCTGGTAGCTAGATGCCTCTGCTGTCAGCTAGCTAGACACCTCTGCTGTCAGCTAGCTAGATACCTCTGCTGTCAGCTAGCTAGACACCTCTGCTGTCAGCTAGCTAGATACCTCTGCTGTCAGCTAGCTAGACACCTCTGCTGTCAGCTAGCTAGACGCCTCTGCTGTCAGCTAGCTAGACGCCTCTGCTGTCAGCTAGCTAGATACCTCTGCTCTCAGCTAGCTAGCCTCTGCTGTCAGCTAGCTAGATACCTCTGCTGTCAGCTAGTGTAATGTAGTGCTATTTCCTATGCAAATGACCAGCTTTCTGCTATTACATTGCTATAACTGAGACAGCACATAACAACGTATTTTCACAGTAAAACATGTTAGGCCTCATACAGGATATCTCTCACACACACACTCATTTAAATCATCCACAACACTGTCGAAACAGGATACATCCTAGCCACAGGTGATAGCCGTCAGTTCGGCCACAACATTACGTGACTGCAAGAGCACACACACATTACACACACTCACTGCGAGGACACCCAGATAAGAGCGCACACACATTACACCCACTCATTGCGAGGACACACAGCCTTGACTTGCCAAGACAAGAACGCACACACATACACACACTCATTGCGAGGACACACAGACTTGCCAAGACAGGAACGCACACACATTGCACACACGCACCAACCACCCCTGGGGATGGACTCCAAAGACAAAGAACTCTTCCAAACTGCCAATGGGACGCCGACACCTGTCTGGAGGGAACTGCCAATCAACTACCAGCAACCTACCAGAGGCCAGATCTACCAGAATCTACCTACGTCATACCCATGAATAAAATGACTGTACACAATGTATCGGGGCTCTTGTCTGAAGGTTCCCTCTGAGCTGGACGAATGAGAGTCCGTGCACGCTATGCCAGATATCTCTACACTATAAAATAAACTGTCTTTACTATACCTGATCCACCTTGTCCAGTGTTTCAACTTGGTCTCCTGTATCGATTCATCAACACTAGCTAGCCTCTGCTGTCAGCTAGCTAGACACCTCTGCTGTCAGCTAGCTAGATATCTCTGCTGTCAGCTAGCTAGACACCTCTGCTGTCAGCTAGCTAGACACCTCTGCTGTCAGCTAGCTAGATACCTCTGCTGTCAGCTAGCTAGACGCCTCTGCTGTCAGCTAGCTAGATACCTCTGCTGTCAGCTAGCTAGACACCTCTGCTGTCAGCTAGCTAGATACCTCTGCTGTCAGCTAGCTAGACACCTCTGCTGTCAGGTAGCTAGACACCTCTGCTGTCAGCTAGCTAGATACCTCTGCTGTCAGCTAGCTAGACACCTCTGCTGTCAGCTAGCTAGACGCCTCTGCTGTCAGCTAGCTAGACACCTCTGCTGTCAGCTAGCTAGACATTTATCTACACATTTATCCAAAATGAAAGATACAGCATATTGAACATTTACTGTTCCGTATTTTATTTTATAATAACTGATACGTAACTGATGTTGACTGAAACATTTGGCTTATTCATTCATTTAGTCTCGTTGACCGAATACTATCCTAGTAGCAGGCAGCTATTTAGAATGTGCAATGCATTTGGCTCGTTTTATGCAAAGACGCTCGCAAGCTAGCTAGAGGATGCTAGCAACATACCCTTTCCAGATCCTCTGTCCCTTCAGTCGGTGGAGGCCTAATATGTAATCCATTACCATTTCTGACCAACTATATGGAAGTGAAATCTATTCAATTTGTGGTGTCAGAATGCACTGTTGTATTAAAGCAATTCAGAGGTAACTAGTTGTTCTGTCCACCATTCAGAGGTAACTAGTTGTTCTGTCCACCATTCAGAGGTAACTAGTTGTTCTGTCCACCATTCAGAGGTAACTAGTTGACATGTTCTGTCCACCATTCAGAGGTAACTAGTTGTTCTGTACACCATTCAGAGGTAACTAGTTGTTCTGTCCACCATTCAGAGGTAACTAGTTGTTCTGTCCACCATTCAGAGGTAACTAGTTGTTCTGTCCACAATTCAGAGGTAACTAGTTGACATGTTCTGTCCACCATTCAGAGGTAACTAGTTGTTCTGTCCACCATTCAGAGGTAACTAGTTGTTCTGTCCTCCAATCAGAGGTAACTAGTTGTTCTGTCCACCATTCAGAGGTAACTAGTTGTTCTGTCCACCATTCAGAGGTAACTAGTTGTTCTGTCCACCATTCAGAGGTAACTAGTTGACATGTTCTGTCCACCATTCAGAGGTAACTAGTTGTTCTGTCCACCATTCAGAGGTAACTAGTTGTTCTGTCCACCATTCAGAGGTAACTAGTTGTTCTGTCCACCATTCAGAGGTAACTAGTTGTTCTGTCCACCATTCAGAGGTAACTAGTTGTTCTGTCTCCCATTCAGAGGTAACTAGTTGTTCTGTCCACCATTCAGAGGTAACTAGTTGACACGTTATGTCCACCAATCAGAGGTAACTAGTTGTTCTGTCCACCAATCAGAGGTAACTAGTTGTTCTGTCCACCAATCAGAGGTAACTAGTTGTTCTGTCCACCATTCAGAGGTAACTAGTTGTTCTGTCCTCCAATCAGAGGTAACTAGTTGTTCTGTCCACCAATCAGAGGTAACTAGTTGTTCTGTCCACCATTCAGAGGTAACTAGTTGTTCTGTCCACCATTCAGAGGTAACTAGTTGTTCTGTCCTCCAATCAGAGGTAACTAGTTGACATGTTCTGTCCTCCAATCAGAGGTAACTAGTTGTTCTGTCCACCATTCAGAGGTAACTAGTTGACATGTTCTGTCCACCATTCAGAGGTAACTAGTTGTTCTGTCCACCATTCAGAGGTAACTAGTTGTTCTGTCCACCATTCAGAGGTAACTAGTTGTTCTGTCCTCCAATCAGAGGTAACTAGTTGTTCTGTCCACCATTCAGAGGTAACTAGTTGTTCTGTCCACCATTCAGAGGTAACTAGTTGTTCTGTCCACCATTCAGAGGTAACTAGTTGACATGTTCTGTCCACCATTCAGAGGTAACTAGTTGTTCTGTCCACCATTCAGAGGTAACTAGTTGTTCTGTCCACCATTCAGAGGTAACTAGTTGTTCTGTCCACCATTCAGAGGTAACTAGTTGTTCTGTCCACCATTCAGAGGTAACTAGTTGTTCTGTCCACCATTCAGAGGTAACTAGTTGTTCTGTCCACCATTCAGAGGTAACTAGTTGTTCTGTCCACCATTCAGAGGTAACTAGTTGACATGTTCTGTCCACCATTCAGAGGTAACTAGTTGTTCTGTCCACCATTCAGAGGTAACTAGTTGTTCTGTCCACCATTCAGAGGTAACTAGTTGTTCTGTCCACCATTCAGAGGTAACTAGTTGTTCTGTCCACCATTCAGAGGTAACTAGTTGTTCTGTCTCCCATTCAGAGGTAACTAGTTGTTCTGTCCACCATTCAGAGGTAACTAGTTGACACGTTATGTCCACCAATCAGAGGTAACTAGTTGTTCTGTCCACCAATCAGAGGTAACTAGTTGTTCTGTCCACCATTCAGAGGTAACTAGTTGTTCTGTCCTCCAATCAGAGGTAACTAGTTGTTCTGTCCACCAATCAGAGGTAACTAGTTGTTCTGTCCACCATTCAGAGGTAACTAGTTGTTCTGTCCACCATTCAGAGGTAACTAGTTGTTCTGTCCTCCAATCAGAGGTAACTAGTTGACATGTTCTGTCCTCCAATCAGAGGTAACTAGTTGTTCTGTCCACCATTCAGAGGTAACTAGTTGACATGTTCTGTCCACCATTCAGAGGTAACTAGTTGTTCTGTCCACCATTCAGAGGTAACTAGTTGTTCTGTCCACCATTCAGAGGTAACTAGTTGTTCTGTCCTCCAATCAGAGGTAACTAGTTGTTCTGTCCACCATTCAGAGGTAACTAGTTGTTCTGTCCACCATTCAGAGGTAACTAGTTGTTCTGTCCACCATTCAGAGGTAACTAGTTGACATGTTCTGTCCACCATTCAGAGGTAACTAGTTGTTCTGTCCACCATTCAGAGGTAACTAGTTGTTCTGTCCACCATTCAGAGGTAACTAGTTGTTCTGTCCACCATTCAGAGGTAACTAGTTGTTCTGTCCACCATTCAGAGGTAACTAGTTGTTCTGTCCACCATTCAGAGGTAACTAGTTGTTCTGTCTCCCATTCAGAGGTAACTAGTTGTTCTGTCCACCATTCAGAGGTAACTAGTTGACACGTTATGTCCACCAATCAGAGGTAACTAGTTGTTCTGTCCACCAATCAGAGGTAACTAGTTGTTCTGTCCACCAATCAGAGGTAACTAGTTGTTCTGTCCACCATTCAGAGGTAACTAGTTGTTCTGTCCTCCAATCAGAGGTAACTAGTTGTTCTGTCCACCAATCAGAGGTAACTAGTTGTTCTGTCCACCATTCAGAGGTAACTAGTTGTTCTGTCCACCATTCAGAGGTAACTAGTTGTTCTGTCCTCCAATCAGAGGTAACTAGTTGACATGTTCTGTCCTCCAATCAGAGGTAACTATTTGTTCTGTCCACCATTCAGAGGTAACTAGTTGACATGTTCTGTCCACCATTCAGAGGTCACTAGTTGTTCTGTCCACCATTCAGAGGTAACTAGTTGTTCTGTCCACCATTCAGAGGTAACTAGTTGTTCTGTCCACCATTCAGAGGTAACTAGTTGTTCTGTCCACCATTCAGAGGTAACTAGTTGTTCTGTTCACCATTCAGAGGTAACTAGTTGACACGTTCTGTCCACCATTCAGAGGTAACTAGTTGTTCTGTCCACCATTCAGAGGTAACTAGTTGTTCTGTCCACCATTCAGAGGTAACTAGTTGACATGTTCTGTCCACCAATCAGAGGTAACTAGTTGTTCTGTCCACCAATCAGAGGTAACTAGTTGTTCTGTCCACCATTCAGAGGTAACTAGTTGTTCTGTCCTCCAATCAGAGGTAACTAGTTGTTCTGTCCACCATTCAGAGGTAACTAGTTGTTCTGTTCACCATTCAGAGGTAACTAGTTGTTCTGTCCACAATTCAGAGGTAACTAGTTGACATGTTCTGTCCACCATTCAGAGGTAACTAGTTGTTCTGTCCACCATTCAGAGGTAACTAGTTGTTCTGTCCTCCAATCAGAGGTAACTAGTTGTTCTGTCCACCATTCAGAGGTAACTAGTTGTTCTGTCCACCATTCAGAGGTAACTAGTTGTTCTGTCCACCATTCAGAGGTAACTAGTTGTTCTGTCCACCATTCAGAGGTAACTAGTTGTTCTGTCTCCCATTCAGAGGTAACTAGTTGTTCTGTCCACCATTCAGAGGTAAATAGTTGACACGTTATGTCCACCAATCAGAGGTAACTAGTTGTTCTGTCCACCAATCAGAGGTAACTAGTTGTTCTGTCCACCAATCAGAGGTAACTAGTTGTTCTGTCCACCATTCAGAGGTAACTAGTTGTTCTGTCCTCCAATCAGAGGTAACTAGTTGTTCTGTCCACCATTCAGAGGTAACTAGTTGTTCTGTCCACAATTCAGAGGTAACTAGTTGACATGTTCTGTCCACCATTCAGAGGTAACTAGTTGTTCTGTCCACCATTCAGAGGTAACACGTTGTTCTGTCCTCCATTCAGAGGTAACTAGTTGTTCTGTCCACCATTCAGAGGTAACTAGTTGACACGTTATGTCCACCAATCAGAGGTAACTAGTTGTTCTGTCCTCCAATCAGAGGTAACTAGTTGTTCTGTCCACCATTCAGAGGTAACTAGTTGTTCTGTCCTCCAATCAGAGGTAACTAGTTGTTCTGTCCACCATTCAGAGGTAACTAGTTGTTCTGTCCACCATTCAGAGGTAACTAGTTGTTCTGTCCACCATTCAGAGGTAACTAGTTGTTCTGTCCACCATTTAGAGGTAACTAGATGTTCTGTCCACCATTCAGAGGTAACTAGTTGTTCTGTCCACCATTCAGAGGTAACTAGTTGTTCTGTCCACCATTCAGAGGTAACTAGATGTTCTGTCCACCATTCAGAGGTAACTAGTTGTTCTGTCCACCATTCAGAGGTAACTAGTTGTTCTGTCCTCCAATCAGAGGTAACTAGTTGACATGTTCTGTCCACCATTCAGAGGTAACTAGTTGTTCTGTCCACCATTCAGAGGTAACTAGTTGACATGTTCTGTCCTCCATTCAGAGGTAACTAGTTGACACGTTATGTCCACCAATCAGAGGTAACTAGTTGTTCTGTCCACCATTCAGAGGTAACTAGTTGTTCTGTCCTCCAATCAGAGGTAACTAGTTGTTCTGTCCACCAATCAGAGGTAACTAGTTGTTCTGTCCACCATTCAGAGGTAACTAGTTGTTCTGTCCACCATTCAGAGGTAACTAGTTGTTCTGTCCTCCAATCAGAGGTAACTAGTTGACATGTTCTGTCCTCCAATCAGAGGTAACTAGTTGTTCTGTCCACCATTCAGAGGTAACTAGTTGACATGTTCTGTCCACCATTCAGAGGTAACTAGTTGTTCTGTCCACCATTCAGAGGTAACTAGTTGTTCTGTCCACCATTCAGAGGTAACTAGTTGTTCTGTCCTCCAATCAGAGGTAACTAGTTGTTCTGTCCACCATTCAGAGGTAACTAGTTGTTCTGTCCACCATTCAGAGGTAACTAGTTGTTCTGTCCACCATTCAGAGGTAACTAGTTGACATGTTCTGTCCACCATTCAGAGGTAACTAGTTGTTCTGTCCACCATTCAGAGGTAACTAGTTGTTCTGTCCACCATTCAGAGGTAACTAGTTGTTCTGTCCACCATTCAGAGGTAACTAGTTGTTCTGTCCACCATTCAGAGGTAACTAGTTGTTCTGTCCACCATTCAGAGGTAACTAGTTGTTCTGTCTCCCATTCAGAGGTAACTAGTTGTTCTGTCCACCATTCAGAGGTAACTAGTTGACACGTTATGTCCACCAATCAGAGGTAACTAGTTGTTCTGTCCACCAATCAGAGGTAACTAGTTGTTCTGTCCACCAATCAGAGGTAACTAGTTGTTCTGTCCACCATTCAGAGGTAACTAGTTGTTCTGTCCTCCAATCAGAGGTAACTAGTTGTTCTGTCCACCAATCAGAGGTAACTAGTTGTTCTGTCCACCATTCAGAGGTAACTAGTTGTTCTGTCCACCATTCAGAGGTAACTAGTTGTTCTGTCCTCCAATCAGAGGTAACTAGTTGACATGTTCTGTCCACCATTCAGAGGTCACTAGTTGTTCTGTCCACCATTCAGAGGTAACTAGTTGTTCTGTCCACCATTCAGAGGTAACTAGTTGTTCTGTCCACCATTCAGAGGTAACTAGTTGTTCTGTCCACCATTCAGAGGTAACTAGTTGTTCTGTTCACCATTCAGAGGTAACTAGTTGACACGTTCTGTCCACCATGCAGAGGTAACTAGTTGTTCTGTCCACCATTCAGAGGTAAATAGTTGACACGTTATGTCCACCAATCAGAGGTAACTAGTTGTTCTGTCCACCAATCAGAGGTAACTAGTTGTTCTGTCCACCAATCAGAGGTAACTAGTTGTTCTGTCCACCATTCAGAGGTAACTAGTTGTTCTGTCCTCCAATCAGAGGTAACTAGTTGTTCTGTCCACCATTCAGAGGTAACTAGTTGTTCTGTCCACAATTCAGAGGTAACTAGTTGACATGTTCTGTCCACCATTCAGAGGTAACTAGTTGTTCTGTCCACCATTCAGAGGTAACACGTTGTTCTGTCCTCCATTCAGAGGTAACTAGTTGTTCTGTCCACCATTCAGAGGTAACTAGTTGTTATGTCCACCAATCAGAGGTAACTAGTTGTTCTGTCCTCCAATCAGAGGTAACTAGTTGTTCTGTCCACCATTCAGAGGTAACTAGTTGTTCTGTCCTCCAATCAGAGGTAACTAGTTGTTCTGTCCACCATTCAGAGGTAACTAGTTGTTCTGTCCACCATTCAGAGGTAACTAGTTGTTCTGTCCACCATTCAGAGGTAACTAGTTGTTCTGTCCACCATTTAGAGGTAACTAGATGTTCTGTCCACCATTCAGAGGTAACTAGTTGTTCTGTCCACCATTCAGAGGTAACTAGTTGTTCTGTCCACCATTCAGAGGTAACTAGATGTTCTGTCCACCATTCAGAGGTAACTAGTTGTTCTGTCCACCATTCAGAGGTAACTAGTTGTTCTGTCCTCCAATCAGAGGTAACTAGTTGACATGTTCTGTCCACCATTCAGAGGTAACTAGTTGTTCTGTCCACCATTCAGAGGTAACTAGTTGACATGTTCTGTCCTCCAATCAGAGGTAACTAGTTGACATGTTCTGTCCTCCAATCAGAGGTAACTAGTTGACATGTTCTGTCCACCATTCAGAGGTAACTAGTTGTTCTGTCCACCATTCAGAGGTAACTAGATGTTCTGTCCACCATTCAGAGGTAACTAGTTGTTCTGTCCACCATTCAGAGGTAACTAGTTGTTCTGTCCACAATTCAGAGGTAACTAGTTGACATGTTCTGTCCACCATTCAGAGGTAACTAGTTGTTCTGTCCACCATTCAGAGGTAACTAGTTGTTCTGTCCTCCAATCAGAGGTAACTAGTTGTTCTGTCCACCATTCAGAGGTAACTAGTTGTTCTGTCCACCATTCAGAGGTAACTAGTTGTTCTGTCCACCATTCAGAGGTAACTAGTTGTTCTGTCCACCATTCAGAGGTAACTAGTTGTTCTGTCCTCCATTCAGAGGTAACTAGTTGTTCTGTCCACCATTCAGAGGTAACTAGTTGACATGTTCTGTCCACCATTCAGAGGTAACTAGTTGTTCTGTCCACCATTCAGAGGTAACTAGTTGTTCTGTCCACCATTCAGAGGTAACTAGTTGTTCTGTCCACCATTCAGAGGTAACTAGTTGTTCTGTCCACCATTCAGAGGTAACTAGTTGTTCTGTCCCACCATTCAGAGGTAACTAGTTGTTCTGTCCACCATTCAGAGGTAACTAGTTGTTCTGTTCACCATTCAGAGGTAACTAGTTGACACGTTCTGTCCACCATTCAGAGGTAACTAGTTGTTCTGTCCACCATTCAGAGGTAACTAGTTGTTCTGTCCACCATTCAGAGGTAACTAGTTGACATGTTCTGTCCACCAATCAGAGGTAACTAGTTGTTCTGTCCACCATTCAGAGGTAACTAGTTGTTCTGTCCTCCAATCAGAGGTAACTAGTTGTTCTGTCCACCATTCAGAGGTAACTAGTTGTTCTGTTCACCATTCAGAGGTAACTAGTTGTTCTGTCCACAATTCAGAGGTAACTAGTTGACATGTTCTGTCCACCATTCAGAGGTAACTAGTTGTTCTGTCCACCATTCAGAGGTAACACGTTGTTCTGTCCTCCAATCAGAGGTAACTAGTTGTTCTGTCCACCATTCAGAGGTAACTAGTTGTTCTGTCCACCATTCAGAGGTAACTAGTTGTTCTGTCCACCATTCAGAGGTAACTAGTTGTTCTGTCCACCATTCAGAGGTAACTAGTTGTTCTGTCCTCCAATCAGAGGTAACTAGTTGACATGTTCTGTCCTCCAATCAGAGGTAACTAGTTGTTCTGTCCACCATTCAGAGGTAACTAGTTGACATGTTCTGTCCACCATTCAGAGGTAACTAGTTGTTCTGTCCACCATTCAGAGGTAACTAGTTGTTCTGTCCACCATTCAGAGGTAACTAGATGTTCTGTCCACCATTCAGAGGTAACTAGTTGTTCTGTCCACCATTCAGAGGTAACTAGTTGTTCTGTCCACCATTCAGAGGTAACTAGTTGTTCTGTCCACCATTCAGAGGTAACTAGATGTTCTGTCCACCATTCAGAGGTAACTAGTTGTTCTGTCCACCATTCAGAGGTAACTAGTTGTTCTGTCCTCCAATCAGAGGTAACTAGTTGACATGTTCTGTCCTCCAATCAGAGGTAACTAGTTGTTCTGTCCACCATTCAGAGGTAACTAGTTGTTCTGTCCTCCAATCAGAGGTAACTAGTTGTTCTGTCCACCATTCAGAGGTAACTAGTTGTTCTGTCCACCATTCAGAGGTAACTAGTTGTTCTGTCCACCATTCAGAGGTAACTAGTTGTTCTGTCCACCATTTAGAGGTAACTAGATGTTCTGTCCACCATTCAGAGGTAACTAGTTGTTCTGTCCACCATTCAGAGGTAACTAGTTGTTCTGTCCACCATTCAGAGGTAACTAGATGTTCTGTCCACCATTCAGAGGTAACTAGTTGTTCTGTCCACCATTCAGAGGTAACTAGTTGTTCTGTCCACCATTCAGAGGTAACTAGTTGTTCTGTCCACCATTCAGAGGTAACTAGTTGTTCTGTCCACCATTCAGAGGTAACTAGTTGTTCTGTCCTCCATTCAGAGGTAACTAGTTGTTCTGTCCACCATTCAGAGGTAACTAGTTGACATGTTCTGTCCACCATTCAGAGGTAACTAGTTGTTCTGTCCACCATTCAGAGGTAACTAGTTGTTCTGTCCACCATTCAGAGGTAACTAGTTGTTCTGTCCACCATTCAGAGGTAACTAGTTGTTCTGTCCACCATTCAGAGGTAACTAGTTGTTCTGTCCACCATTCAGAGGTAACTAGTTGTTCTGTCCACCATTCAGAGGTAACTAGTTGTTCTGTTCACCATTCAGAGGTAACTAGTTGACACGTTCTGTCCACCATTCAGAGGTAACTAGTTGTTCTGTCCACCATTCAGAGGTAACTAGTTGTTCTGTCCACCATTCAGAGGTAACTAGTTGACATGTTCTGTCCACCAATCAGAGGTAACTAGTTGTTCTGTCCACCATTCAGAGGTAACTAGTTGTTCTGTCCTCCAATCAGAGGTAACTAGTTGTTCTGTCCACCATTCAGAGGTAACTAGTTGTTCTGTTCACCATTCAGAGGTAACTAGTTGTTCTGTCCACAATTCAGAGGTAACTAGTTGACATGTTCTGTCCACCATTCAGAGGTAACTAGTTGTTCTGTCCACCATTCAGAGGTAACACGTTGTTCTGTCCTCCAATCAGAGGTAACTAGTTGTTCTGTCCACCATTCAGAGGTAACTAGTTGTTCTGTCCACCATTCAGAGGTAACTAGTTGTTCTGTCCACCATTCAGAGGTAACTAGTTGTTCTGTCCACCATTCAGAGGTAACTAGTTGTTCTGTCCTCCAATCAGAGGTAACTAGTTGACATGTTCTGTCCTCCAATCAGAGGTAACTAGTTGTTCTGTCCACCATTCAGAGGTAACTAGTTGACATGTTCTGTCCACCATTCAGAGGTAACTAGTTGTTCTGTCCACCATTCAGAGGTAACTAGTTGTTCTGTCCACCATTCAGAGGTAACTAGTTGTTCTGTCCACCATTCAGAGGTAACTAGTTGTTCTGTCCACCATTCAGAGGTAACTAGTTGTTCTGTCCACCATTCAGAGGTAACTAGTTGTTCTGTCCACCATTCAGAGGTAACTAGATGTTCTGTCCACCATTCAGAGGTAACTAGTTGTTCTGTCCACCATTCAGAGGTAACTAGTTGTTCTGTCCTCCAATCAGAGGTAACTAGTTGACATGTTCTGTCCTCCAATCAGAGGTAACTAGTTGTTCTGTCCACCATTCAGAGGTAACTAGTTGTTCTGTCCTCCAATCAGAGGTAACTAGTTGTTCTGTCCACCATTCAGAGGTAACTAGTTGTTCTGTCCACCATTCAGAGGTAACTAGTTGTTCTGTCCACCATTCAGAGGTAACTAGTTGTTCTGTCCACCATTCAGAGGTAACTAGTTGTTCTGTCCACCATTCAGAGGTAACTAGTTGTTCTGTCCACCATTCAGAGGTAACTAGTTGTTCTGTCCACCATTCAGAGGTAACTAGATGTTCTGTCCACCATTCAGAGGTAACTAGTTGTTCTGTCCACCATTCAGAGGTAACTAGTTGTTCTGTCCTCCAATCAGAGGTAACTAGTTGACATGTTCTGTCCACCATTCAGAGGTAACTAGTTGTTCTGTCCACCATTCAGAGGTAACTAGTTGACATGTTCTGTCCACCAATCAGAGGTAACTAGTTGTTCTGTCCACCAGTCAGAGGTAACTAGTTGTTCTGTCCACCATTCAGAGGTAACTAGTTGTTCTGTCCTCCAATCAGAGGTAACTAGTTGTTCTGTCCACCATTCAGAGGTAACTAGTTGTTCTGTTCACCATTCAGAGGTAACTAGTTGTTCTGTCCACAATTCAGAGGTAACTAGTTGACATGTTCTGTCCACCATTCAGAGGTAACTAGTTGTTCTGTCCACCATTCAGAGGTAACACGTTGTTCTGTCCTCCAATCAGAGGTAACTAGTTGTTCTGTCCACCATTCAGAGGTAACTAGTTGTTCTGTCCACCATTCAGAGGTAACTAGTTGTTCTGTCCACCATTCAGAGGTAACTAGTTGTTCTGTCCACCATTCAGAGGTAACTAGTTGTTCTGTCCTCCAATCAGAGGTAACTAGTTGAGATGTTCTGTCCTCCAATCAGAGGTAACTAGTTGTTCTGTCCACCATTCAGAGGTAACTAGTTGACATGTTCTGTCCACCATTCAGAGGTAACTAGTTGTTCTGTCCACCATTCAGAGGTAACTAGATGTTCTGTCCACCATTCAGGGGTAACTAGTTGTTCTGTTCACCATTCAGAGGTAACTAGTTGTTCTGTTCACCATTCAGGGGTAACTAGTTGTTCTGTCCACCATTCAGAGGTAACTAGATGTTCTGTCCACCATTCAGAGGTAACTAGTTGTTCTGTCCACCATTCAGAGGTAACTAGTTGTTCTGTCCACCATTCAGAGGTAACTAGTTGTTCTGTCCACCATTCAGAGGTAACTAGTTGTTCTGTCCACCATTCAGAGGTAACTAGTTGTTCTGTCCACCATTCAGAGGTAACTAGTTGTTCTGTCCACCATTCAGAGGTAACTAGTTGACATGTTCTGTCCACCATTCAGAGGTAACTAGTTGTTCTGTCCACCATTCAGAGGTAACTAGTTGTTCTGTCCACCATTCAGAGGTAACTAGTTGTTCTGTCCTCCAATCAGAGGTAACTAGTTGTTCTGTCCACCATTCAGAGGTAACTAGTTGTTCTGTCCACCATTCAGAGGTAACTAGTTGTTCTGTCCACCATTCAGAGGTAACTAGTTGTTCTGTCCTCCAATCAGAGGTAACTAGTTGTTCTGTCCTCCAATCAGAGGTAACTAGTTATTCTGTCCACCATTCAGAGGTAACTAGTTGTTCTGTCCACCATTCAGAGGTAACTAGTTGACATGTTCTGTCCACCATTCAGAGGTAACTAGTTGACATGTTCTGTCCACCATTCAGAGGTAACTAGTTGTTCTGTCCACCATTCAGAGGTAACTAGTTGTTCTGTCCACCATTCAGAGGTAACTAGTTGTTCTGTCCACCATTCAGAGGTAACTAGTTGTTCTGTCCACCATTCAGAGGTAACTAGTTGACATGTTCTGTCCACAATTCAGAGGTAACTAGTTGTTCTGTCCACCATTCAGAGGTAACTAGTTGTTCTGTCCACCATTCAGAGGTAACTAGTTGTTCTGTCCACCATTCAGAGGTAACTAGTTGTTCTGTCCACCATTCAGAGGTAACTAGTTGTTCTGTCCACCAATCAGAGGTAACTAGTTGTTCTGTCCACCATTCAGAGGTAACTAGTTGTTCTGTCCGCCATTCAGAGGTAACTAGTTGTTCTGTCCACCATTCAGAGGTAACTAGTTGACATGTTCTGTCCACAATTCAGAGGTAACTAGTTGTTCTGTCCACCATTCAGAGGTAACTAGTTGTTCTGTCCACCATTCAGAGGTAACTAGTTGTTCTGTCCACCATTCAGAGGTAACTAGTTGTTCTGTCCACCAATCAGAGGTAACTAGTTGTTATGTCCACCATTCAGAGGTAACTAGTTGTTCTGTCCACCATTCAGAGGTAACTAGTTGTTCTGTCCTCCAATCAGAGGTAACTAGTTGTTCTGTCCACCATTCAGAGGTAACTAGTTGACATGTTCTGTCCACAATTCAGAGGTAACTAGTTGTTCTGTCCACCATTCAGAGGTAACTAGTTGACATGTTCTGTCCACCATTCAGAGGTAACTAGTTGACATGTTCTGTCCACCATTCAGAGGTAACTAGTTGTTCTGTCCACCATTCAGAGGTAACTAGTTGTTCTGTCCACCATTCAGAGGTAACTAGTTGTTCTGTCCGCCATTCAGAGGTAACTAGTTGTTCTGTCCACCATTCAGAGGTAACTAGTTGACATGTTCTGTCCACAATTCAGAGGTAACTAGTTGTTCTGTCCACCATTCAGAGGTAACTAGTTGTTCTGTCCACCATTCAGAGGTAACTAGTTGTTCTGTCCACCATTCAGAGGTAACTAGTTGTTCTGTCCACCAATCAGAGGTAACTAGTTGTTCTGTCCACCAATCAGAGGTAACTAGTTGTTCTGTCCACCATTCAGAGGTAACTAGTTGTTCTGTCCGCCATTCAGAGGTAACTAGTTGTTCTGTCCACCATTCAGAGGTAACTAGTTGACATGTTCTGTCCACAATTCAGAGGTAACTAGTTGTTCTGTCCACCATTCAGAGGTAACTAGTTGTTCTGTCCACCATTCAGAGGTAACTAGTTGTTCTGTCCACCATTCAGAGGTAACTAGTTGTTCTGTCCACCATTCAGAGGTAACTAGTTGTTATGTCCACCATTCAGAGGTAACTAGTTGTTCTGTCCACCATTCAGAGGTAACTAGTTGTTCTGTCCACCATTCAGAGGTAACTAGTTGACATGTTCTGTCCACCATTCAGAGGTAACTAGTTGTTCTGTCCACCATTCAGAGGTAACTAGTTGTTCTGTCCACCATTCAGAGGTAACTAGTTGTTCTGTCCACCATTCAGAGGTAACTAGTTGTTCTGTCCACCATTCAGAGGTAACTAGTTGTTCTGTCCGCCATTCAGAGGTAACTAGTTGTTCTGTCCACCATTCAGAGGTAACTAGTTGACATGTTCTGTCCACAATTCAGAGGTAACTAGTTGTTCTGTCCACCATTCAGAGGTAACTAGTTGTTCTGTCCACCATTCAGAGGTAACTAGTTGTTCTGTCCACCATTCAGAGGTAACTAGTTGTTCTGTCCACCAATCAGAGGTAACTAGTTGTTCTGTCCACCATTCAGAGGTAACTAGTTGACATGTTCTGTCCACAATTCAGAGGTAACTAGTTGTTCTGTCCACCATTCAGAGGTAACTAGTTGTTCTGTCCACCATTCAGAGGTAACTAGTTGTTCTGTCCACCATTCAGAGGTAACTAGTTGTTCTGTCCACCAATCAGAGGTAACTAGTTGTTATGTCCACCATTCAGAGGTAACTAGTTGTTCTGTCCACCATTCAGAGGTAACTAGTTGTTCTGTCCTCCAATCAGAGGTAACTAGTTGTTCTGTCCACCATTCAGAGGTAACTAGTTGACATGTTCTGTCCACAATTCAGAGGTAACTAGTTGTTCTGTCCACCATTCAGAGGTAACTAGTTGTTCTGTCCTCCAATCAGAGGTAACTAGTTGTTCTGTCCACCATTCAGAGGTAACTAGTTGTTCTGTCCACCATTCAGAGGTAACTAGTTGTTATGTCCACCATTCAGAGGTAACTAGTTGTTATGTCCACCATTCAGAGGTAACTAGTTGTTCTGTCCACCATTCAGAGGTAACTAGTTGACATGTTCTGTCCACCATTCAGAGGTAACTAGTTGTTCTGTCCACCATTCAGAGGTAACTAGTTGTTCTGTCCACCATTCAGAGGTAACTAGTTGTTCTGTCCACCATTCAGAGGTAACTAGTTGTTCTGTCCACCATTCAGAGGTAACTAGTTGTTCTGTCCGCCACTCAGAGGTAACTAGTTGTTCTGTCCACCATTCAGAGGTAACTAGTTGACATGTTCTGTCCACAATTCAGAGGTAACTAGTTGTTCTGTCCACCATTCAGAGGTAACTAGTTGTTCTGTCCACCATTCAGAGGTAACTAGTTGTTCTGTCCACCATTCAGAGGTAACTAGTTGTTCTGTCCACCAATCAGAGGTAACTAGTTGTTCTGTCCACCAATCAGAGGTAACTAGTTGTTCTGTCCACCATTCAGAGGTAACTAGTTGTTCTGTCCACCATTCAGAGGTAACTAGTTGTTCTGTCCACCATTCAGAGGTAACTAGTTGTTCTGTCCACCATTCAGAGGTAACTAGTTGTTCTGTCCACCATTCAGAGGTAACTAGTTGTTCTGTCCTCCAATCAGAGGTAACTAGTTGTTCTGTCCACCATTCAGAGGTAACTAGTTGTTCTGTCCACCATTCAGAGGTAACTAGTTGTTCTGTCCACCATTCAGAGGTAACTAGTTGTTCTGTCCTCCAATCAGAGGTAACTAGTTGTTCTGTCCTCCAATCAGAGGTAACTAGTTATTCTGTCCACCATTCAGAGGTAACTAGTTGTTCTGTCCACCATTCAGAGGTAACTAGTTGACATGTTCTGTCCACCATTCAGAGGTAACTAGTTGACATGTTCTGTCCACCATTCAGAGGTAACTAGTTGTTCTGTCCACCATTCAGAGGTAACTAGTTGTTCTGTCCACCATTCAGAGGTAACTAGTTGTTCTGTCCGCCATTCAGAGGTAACTAGTTGTTCTGTCCACCATTCAGAGGTAACTAGTTGACATGTTCTGTCCACCATTCAGAGGTAACTAGTTGTTCTGTCCACCATTCAGAGGTAACTAGTTGTTCTGTCCACCATTCAGAGGTAACTAGTTGACATGTTCTGTCCACCATTCAGAGGTAACTAGTTGACATGTTCTGTCCACCATTCAGAGGTAACTAGTTGTTCTGTCCGCCACTCAGAGGTAACTAGTTGTTCTGTCCACCATTCAGAGGTAACTAGTTGACATGTTCTGTCCACAATTCAGAGGTAACTAGTTGTTCTGTCCACCATTCAGAGGTAACTAGTTGTTCTGTCCACCATTCAGAGGTAACTAGTTGTTCTGTCCACCATTCAGAGGTAACTAGTTGTTCTGTCCACCAATCAGAGGTAACTAGTTGTTCTGTCCACCATTCAGAGGTAACTAGTTGACATGTTCTGTCCACAATTCAGAGGTAACTAGTTGTTCTGTCCACCATTCAGAGGTAACTAGTTGTTCTGTCCACCATTCAGAGGTAACTAGTTGTTCTGTCCACCATTCAGAGGTAACTAGTTGTTCTGTCCACCAATCAGAGGTAACTAGTTGTTCTGTCCACCATTCAGAGGTAACTAGTTGTTCTGTCCACCATTCAGAGGTAACTAGTTGTTCTGTCCTCCAATCAGAGGTAACTAGTTGTTCTGTCCACCATTCAGAGGTAACTAGTTGACATGTTCTGTCCACAATTCAGAGGTAACTAGTTGTTCTGTCCACCATTCAGAGGTAACTAGTTGTTCTGTCCTCCAATCAGAGGTAACTAGTTGTTCTGTCCACCATTCAGAGGTAACTAGTTGTTCTGTCCACCATTCAGAGGTAACTAGTTGTTATGTCCACCATTCAGAGGTAACTAGTTGTTATGTCCACCATTCAGAGGTAACTAGTTGTTCTGTCCACCATTCAGAGGTAACTAGTT
>NC_088399.1:97751111-97776111 GCF_034236695.1 Oncorhynchus nerka | reverse complement strand
TTATAAAAGAATCCACATGTGTGCTGACTGATGAAGACAAGTGTCAAGTGAATTCTCAGTGTGTTCTCGAAAGAATCCAAATTTGCCATCCACATAGTGTAAGCGGCACATTGCTTGCTAGCGCAACCAAACATGTGCACAGTTGAAAGAAAATGCCATGCTTGCTAACTTGGGTAGAGCTAACGCAATAAGTAAACTAACTTGTATAAATTAGACTGTTTTATCAACACATTAACTGTTTTGAACTATTTAAAAAAAGATTTTTTAAACCAAACATGAGAAATAAACGGATTGAAATTAACAACAAAAAACATCGTGCAACGACAACTTCCTGTCGCCCTCAGACCGTTAATGTGTTAATAACAAGGGTTGATGTGTTTATAACAATGTGTTTATAACCAGGGTTGATGTGTTTATAACCAGGGTTGATGTGTTTATAACAATGTGTTTATAACCAGGGTTGATGTGTTTATAACCAGGGTTGATGTGTTTATAACAATGTGTTTATAACCAGGGTTGATGTGTTTATAACCAGGGTTGATGTGTTTATAACCAGGGTTGATGTGTTTATAACAATGTGTTTATAACCAGGGTTGATGTGTTTATAACCAGGGTTGATGTGTTTATAACCAGGGTTGATGTGTTAATAACCAGGGTTGATGTGTTTATAACAATGTGTTTATAACAAGGGTTGATGTGTTTATAACAAGGGTTGATGTGACACCGCTAACTGAAGGTCCTGGTTTTTACTTCTCAGAACGTACATTTTGATCGGATTGCCTCTGTCTCTCTGTCATTGGTCTGCAGTTTGTCATTTGTTACATTGTATCAGGGAGTTATCCAATTGCTTTTGACGATTCACAGCGATATGCAGGATTTTCTGTTCAAGTCCAGTGCTACCACACCTGATTCTACTACTCAGCTGTTCTTCCATGAATAGTCCAGTGCTACCACACCTGATTCTACTACTCAGCTGTTATTCCATGAATAGTCCAGTGCTACCACACCTGATTCTACTACTCAGCTGTTATTCCATGAATAGTCCAGTGCTACCACACCTGATTCTACTACTTAGCTGTTCTTCCATGAATAGTCCAGTGCTACCACACCTGATTCTACTACTCAGCTGTTATTCCATGAATAGTCCAGTGCTACCACACCTGATTCTACTACTCAGCTGTTCTTCCATGAATAGTCCAGTGCTACCACACCTGATTCTACTACTCAGCTGTTCTTCCATGAATAGTCCAGTGCTACTACACCTGATTCTACTACTCAGCTGTTCATTGAGACCATGAATAGTCCAGTGCTACCACACCTGATTCTACTACTCAGCTGTTCATCGAGACCATGAATAGTCCAGTGCTACCACACCTGATTCTACTACTCAGCTGTTCATCGAGACCATGAATAGTCCAGTGCTACCACACCTGATTCTACTACTCAGCTGTTCTTCCATGAATAGTCCAGTGCTACCACACCTGATTCTACTACTCAGCTGTTCTTCCATGAATAGTCCAGTGCTACCACACCTGATTCTACTACTCAGCTGTTCATTGAGACCATGAATAGTCCAGTGCTACCACACCTGATTCTCCTACTCAGCTGTTCATCGAGACCATGAATAGTCCAGTGCTACCACACCTGATTCTCCTACTCAGCTGTTCATCGAGACCATGAATAGTCCAGTGCTACCACACCTGATTCTACTACTCAGCTGTTCATCGAGACCATGAATAGTCCAGTGCTACCACACCTGATTCTACTACTCAGCTGTTCATTGAGACCATGAATAGTCCAGTGCTACCACACCTGATTCTACTACTCAGCTGTTCATCCATGAATAGTCCAGTGCTACCACACCTGATTCTACTACTCAGCTGTTCATTGAGACCATGAATAGTCCAGTGCTACCACACCTGATTCTACTACTCAGCTGTTCTTCCATGAATAGTCCAGTGCTACCACACCTGATTCTACTACTCAGCTGTTCATTGAGACCATGAATAGTCCAGTGCTACCACACCTGATTCTACTACTCAGCTGTTCTTCCATGAATAGTCCAGTGCTACCACACCTGATTCTCCTACTCAGCTGTTCATCGAGACCATGAATAGTCCAGTGCTACCACACCTGATTCTACTACTCAGCTGTTCATCGAGACCATGAATAGTCCAGGGCTACCACACCTGATTCTACTACTCAGCTGTTCTTCCATGAATAGTCCAGTGCTACCACACCTGATTCTACTACTCAGCTGTTCTTCCATGAATAGTCCAGTGCTACCACACCTGATTCTACTACCACACCTGATTCTACTACTCAGCTGTTCATCCATGAATAGTCCAGTGCTACCACACCTGATTCTCCTACTCAGCTGTTCTTCCATGAATAGTCCAGTGCTACCACACCTGATTCTACTACTCAGCTGTTCATCCATGAATAGTCCAGTGCTACCACACCTGATTCTACTACTCAGCTGTTCATCCATGAATAGTCCAGTGCTACCACACCTGATTCTACTACTCAGCTGTTCTTCCATGAATAGTCCAGTGCTACCACACCTGATTGTACTACTCAGCTGTTCTTCCATGAATAGTCCAGTGCTACCACACCTGATTCTACTACTCAGCTGTTCTTCCATGAATAGTCCAGTGCTACAACACCTGATTCTACTACTCAGCTGTTCTTCCATGAATAGTCCAGTGCTACCACATCTGATTCTACTACTCAGCTGTTCATCGAGACCATGAATAGTCCAGTGCTACCACACCTGATTCTACTACTCAGCTGTTCATCCATGAATAGTCCAGTGCTACCACACCTGATTCTACTACTCAGCTGTTCTTCCATGAATAGTCCAGTGCTACCACACCTGATTGTACTACTCAGCTGTTCTTCCATGAATAGTCCAGTGCTACCACACCTGATTCTACTACTCAGCTGTTCATCCATGAATAGTCCAGTGCTACCACACCTGATTCTCCTACTCAGCTGTTCTTCCATGAATAGTCCAGTGCTACCACACCTGATTCTACTACTCAGCTGTTCTTCCATGAATAGTCCAGTGCTACCACACCTGATTCTACTACTCAGCTGTTCATTGAGTCCATAAATAGTCCAGTGCTACCACACCTGATTCTACTACTCAGCTGTTCATTGAGACCATGAATAGTCCAGTGCTACCACACCTGATTCTACTACTCAGCTGTTCATCGAGACCATGAATAGTCCAGTGCTACCACACCTGATTCTACTACTCAGCTGTTCCTCCATGAATAGTCCAGTGCTACCACACCTGATTCTACTACTCAGCTGTTCTTCCATGAATAGTCCAGTGCTACCACACCTGATTCTACTACTCAGCTGTTCTTCCATGAATAGTCCAGTGCTACCACACCTGATTCTACTACTCATCTGTTCTTCCATGAATAGTCCAGTGCTACCACACCTGATTCTACTACTCAGCTGTTCTTCCATGAATAGTCCAGTGCTACCACACCTGATTCTACTACCACACCTAATTCTACTACTCAGCTGTTCTTCCATGAATAGTCCAGTGCCACCACACCTGATTCTACTACCACACCTGATTCTACTACTCAGCTGTTCTTCCATGAATACTCCAGTGCTACCACACCTGATTCTACTACCACACCTGATTCTACTACTCAGCTGTTCTTCCATGAATAGTCCAGTGCTACCACACCTGATTCTACTACTCAGCTGTTCATCCATGAATAGTCCAGTGCTACCACACCTGATTCTACTACTCAGCTGTTCTTCCATGAATAGTCCAGTGCTACCACACCTGATTCTACTACTCAGCTGTTCATTGAGACCATGAATAGTCCAGTGCTACCACACCTGATTCTACTACTCAGCTGTTCATCCATGAATAGTCCAGTGCTACCACACCTGATTCTACTACTCAGCTGTTCATTGAGACCATGAATAGTCCAGTGCTACCACACCTGATTCTACTACTCAGCTGTTCTTCCATGAATAGTCCAGTGCTACCACACCTGATTCTACTACTCAGCTGTTCATTGAGACCATGAATAGTCCAGTGCTACCACACCTGATTCTACTACTCAGCTGTTCTTCCATGAATAGTCCAGTGCTACCACACCTGATTCTCCTACTCAGCTGTTCATCGAGACCATGAATAGTCCAGTGCTACCACACCTGATTCTACTACTCAGCTGTTCATCGAGACCATGAATAGTCCAGGGCTACCACACCTGATTCTACTACTCAGCTGTTCTTCCATGAATAGTCCAGTGCTACCACACCTGATTCTACTACTCAGCTGTTCTTCCATGAATAGTCCAGTGCTACCACACCTGATTCTACTACCACACCTGATTCTACTACTCAGCTGTTCATCCATGAATAGTCCAGTGCTACCACACCTGATTCTCCTACTCAGCTGTTCTTCCATGAATAGTCCAGTGCTACCACACCTGATTCTACTACTCAGCTGTTCATCCATGAATAGTCCAGTGCTACCACACCTGATTCTACTACTCAGCTGTTCATCCATGAATAGTCCAGTGCTACCACACCTGATTCTACTACTCAGCTGTTCTTCCATGAATAGTCCAGTGCTACCACACCTGATTGTACTACTCAGCTGTTCTTCCATGAATACTCCAGTGCTACCACACCTGATTCTACTACTCAGCTGTTCTTCCATGAATAGTCCAGTGCTACAACACCTGATTCTACTACTCAGCTGTTCTTCCATGAATAGTCCAGTGCTACCACATCTGATTCTACTACTCAGCTGTTCATCGAGACCATGAATAGTCCAGTGCTACCACACCTGATTCTACTACTCAGCTGTTCATCCATGAATAGTCCAGTGCTACCACACCTGATTCTACTACTCAGCTGTTCTTCCATGAATAGTCCAGTGCTACCACACCTGATTGTACTACTCAGCTGTTCTTCCATGAATAGTCCAGTGCTACCACACCTGATTCTACTACTCAGCTGTTCATCCATGAATAGTCCAGTGCTACCACACCTGATTCTCCTACTCAGCTGTTCTTCCATGAATAGTCCAGTGCTACCACACCTGATTCTACTACTCAGCTGTTCATTGAGTCCATAAATAGTCCAGTGCTACCACACCTGATTCTACTACTCAGCTGTTCATTGAGACCATGAATAGTCCAGTGCTACCACACCTGATTCTACTACTCAGCTGTTCATCGAGACCATGAATAGTCCAGTGCTACCACACCTGATTCTACTACTCAGCTGTTCCTCCATGAATAGTCCAGTGCTACCACACCTGATTCTACTACTCAGCTGTTCTTCCATGAATAGTCCAGTGCTACCACACCTGATTCTACTACTCAGCTGTTCTTCCATGAATAGTCCAGTGCTACCACACCTGATTCTACTACTCAGCTGTTCTTCCATGAATAGTCCAGTGCTACCACACCTGATTCTACTACTCAGCTGTTCTTCCATGAATAGTCCAGTGCTACCACACCTGATTCTACTACCACACCTGATTCTACTACTCAGCTGTTCTTCCATGAATAGTCCAGTGCTACCACACCTGATTCTACTACCACACCTGATTCTACTACTCAGCTGTTCTTCCATGAATAGTCCAGTGCCACCACACCTGATTCTACTACCACACCTGATTCTACTACTCAGCTGTTCTTCCATGAATACTCCAGTGCTACCACACCTGATTCTACTACCACACCTGATTCTACTACTCAGCTGTTCTTCCATGAATAGTCCAGTGCTACCACACCTGATTCTACTACTCAGCTGTTCATCCATGAATAGTCCAGTGCTACCACACCTGATTCTACTACTCAGCTGTTCTTCCATGAATAGTCCAGTGCTACCACACCTGATTCTACTACTCAGCTGTTCATTGAGACCATGAATAGTCCAGTGCTACCACACCTGATTCTACTACTCAGCTGTTCCTCCATGAATATTCCAGTGCTACCACACCTGATTCTACTACTCAGCTGTTCATCGAGACCATGAATAGTCCAGTGCTACCACACCTGATTCTACTACTCAGCTGTTCTTCCATGAATAGTCCAGTACTACCACACCTGATTCAACTACTCAGCTGTTCTTCCATGAATAGTCCAGTACTACCACACCTGATTCTCCTACTCAGCTGTTCTTCCATGAATAGTCCAGTACTACCACACCTGATTCTACTACTCAGCTGTTCTTCCATGAATAGTCCAGTACTACCACACCTGATTCTACTACTCAGCTGTTCATCGAGACCATGAATAGTCCAGTGCTACCACACCTGATTCTACTACTCAGCTGTTATTCCATGAATAGTCCAGTGCTACCACACCTGATTCTACTACTCAGCTGTTCATCCATGAATAGTCCTGTGCTACCACACCTGATGGGTGGAATAGGTGTTGTGGTGCTCATGGGAATTTCCTTTATTTTTCAGCTTCAGACCAATGCCTACTTCTGACTTAAAACGTTATTTTATTTTTCAGTACAAGACCAGTTCTACCACACCTGATTCTACTATTCACGATCCCGATGAACAGCTGAGGTCTTTAATTGCATTATACCTCGATGCCTCATCATCATCATCATCTCTCACCTCGATGCCCTCCTTGTTGAGTGCGTACTCATCAAAGTTGAGAATGGCGGTCTTGATGGTGCGAGGAGGAGGCAGGACGGTCAGTCCGATGTTGATGGCGTTACTCCTCTTGGAGTCCAGAACGATGATCTCCTGGCGTTTACCGTCCGCTGCCGTTTTCTGATGGAACAAAAAAAGGACAGACGGACAGGTTACTGAGAGGTCACATCATCTGTTTTCTGATGGAACAGACAGACAGACAGACAGACAGACAGACAGACAGACAGACAGACAGGTTACTGGGAGGTCACATCATCTGTTTTCTGATGGAACAGACAGACAGACAGACAGACAGACAGACAGACAGACAGACAGACAGACAGACAGACAGACAGACAGACAGACAGACAGACAGACAGACAGACAGACAGACAGACAGACAGACAGACAGACAGACAGACAGGTTACTGAGAGGTCACATAATCTGTTTTCTGATGGAAAGACAGACAGACAGACAGACAGACAGACAGACAGACAGACAGACAGACAGACAGACAGACAGACAGACAGACAGACAGACAGGTTACTGAGAGGTCACATCATCTGTTTTCTGATGGAACAACAGACAGACAGACAGACAGACAGACAGACAGACAGACAGACACTTTGTGACCCTCTGCTGATGTAAGAAGGGATCAATCAACTTGACTGACTGGATACAAGTAGTGTACAAGACTCATTCTCTACATACATACTCATGGAGTCTATTCTCTCTGTCTCTCTCTCTCAATTCAATTCAAGGGGCTTTATTGGCACAGGGAAACATGTGTTAACATCGCCAAAGCAAGTGAGGTGGATAATATACAAAAGTGAACAGTAAATATTACATTCACAAGTTACAAAGGAAAAGAGACATTTCAGAAAAGGGAAAATAATTAAACATAAATATAGGTTGTATAAATAACTGGTTGCGCTTTTCTTGTGGCAACAGGTCACAAATCTTGCTGCTGTGATGGCACACTGTGGTATTTCACCCAATAGATATGGGAGTTTATCAAAATAAAAATAAATTTTTTAAGTCTTTGTGGATCTGTGTAATCTGAGGGAAATATGTGTCTCTAATATGGTCATACATTGGGCAGGAAGTTAGGAAGTGTAACTCAGTTTCCACCTCATTTTGTGGGCAGTGAGCACATAGCCTGTCTTCTCTTGAGAGCCATGTCTGCCTACGGCGGCCTTTCTCAATAGCAAGGCTATGCTCATTGAGTCTGTACATAGTCAAAGCTTTGCTTAATTTTTGCGTCAGTCACAGTGGTCAGGTATTCTGCTACTGTGTTCTCTCTGTTCAGGGCCAAATAACATTCTAGTTTGTTAATTCTTTCCAGTGTGTTAAGTAATTGTCTTTTTGTTTTCTCATGATTTGCTTGACCAGCTTGCTTAGGGGACTCTTCTCCAGGTTCATCTCTCTGTAGGTGATGGTTTTGTTATCGAAGGTTTGGGAATCGCTTCCTTTTAGGTGGTTGTAGAATTTAATGTATCTTTTCTGGATTTTTTAAATTAGCGGGTATCTGCATGCATTATTATACTATGTTGTACACAGAATCTTTTTTTTTGCAGAATTCTGCATGCAGAGTCTCAATTTGGTGTTTGTCCTATTTTGTGAATTCTTTGTTGGTGACCCCAGACCTCACAACCATAAAGGGCAATGGGTTCTTTAAATGATTTAAGTATTTTTAACAATTGGTCCTAATTGGAATATCACATTTTCTGTCCCTTTTGATGCCGTAGAAGGCTTTTCTTTCCTGGTCTCTCAGATCGTTCACAGCTTTGTGGAAGTCACCTGTGGTGTTAAACTTGTGGCGCTGATGTTTAGGCCGAGGTATGTATAGCTTTTTGTGTGCTCTAGGGCAACTGTGTCTAGATGGAATTTGTATTTGTGGTCCTGGCGACTGGACCTTTTTTGGAACACCATTATTTTGGTCTTACTGAGATTTACTGTCAGGGCCCAGGTCTGACAGAATCTGTGCAGAAGATCTAGATGATGCTGTAGGCCCTCCTTGGTTGGGGACAGAAGCACCAGATCATCAGCAAACAGCAGACATTTGATTTCAGATTCTAGTAGGGTGAGGCCGGGTGTTGTAGACTATTAGAGTGCCTTCACCTGCACACTTGTTCTTGTGTACATTAATCGTATAATATCGTATATTTTCCACCCAACACCACTTTTCATCAAATTGTATAGCAGGCCCTCGTGTCAACAGCTATTTGGAAATCAACAAAGAATGAGAAGACATTGCTTTTGTTTGGTTTATTTGTCAATACGCGTGTGTAGGGTGTATACGTGGTCTGTCGTGTGATATTTTGGTAAGAAGCCAATTTGACATTTGCTCAGGACATTGATTTCACTGAAAAAAAAATTGGAGTTGAGGATTTTTCAGCGGTTACTGTTGACGCAGATTCCACGGTAATTATTGGGGTCAAATTTGTCTCAAATTTTAATATGATCAGACCTTAGTTCCACATTTGTGAGGAGATGCCAATGTTGATGTTAAAGCATTTAAGTATATCCCATTTGAATTTGTGGTTTGTATATTTTACCATTTTATTTAATATACCATCAACAGCACAGGCCTTTTTGGGAAGGAGGGTTTGTATGTTTTCCTGTAACTCAGGTCTGGTAGTCTTTAACAGTGTCTCTGGATCGTCCCTGAGGAGTTTTGTGTTTGTACTCTTTCATACAGTACATACAGGGGAACTGTACTACGATAGGCTCTGCACAGGGGTGTCAGGAAGCAGCAGCAGAGGTATAAGGAAGCAGCAGGGGTGTAAGGAAGCAGCAGGGGTGTAAGGAAGCAGCAGGGGTGTAAGGAAGCAGCAGGGTGTAAGGAAGCAGCAGCAGGGGTGTAAGGAAGCAGCAGGGGTGTAAGGAAGCAGCAGGGTGTAAGGAATCAGCAGCAGGGGTGTCAGGAAGCAGCAGGGTGTAAGGAAGCAGCAGAGTGTAAGGAAGCAGCAGATGTATAAGGAAGCAGCAGGGTATAAGGAAGCAGCAGGGTATAAGGAAGCAGGGGTGTAAGGAAGCAGCAGCAGGGGTGTAAGGAAGCAGCAGGGGTGTAAGGAAGCAGCAGGGGTGTAAGGAAGCAGCAGCAGGGGTGTAAGGAAGCAGCAGGGGTGTAAGGAAGCAGCAGCAGGGGTGTAAGGAAGCAGCAGGGGTGTAAGGAAGCAGCAGCAGGGGTGTAAGGAAGCAGCAGCAGGGGTGTCAGGAAGCAGCAGGGTGTAAGGAAGCAGCAGAGTGTAAGGAAGCAGTAGAGGTATAAGGAAGCAGCAGGGTATAAGGAAGCAGCAGCAGGGTGTAAGGAAGCAGCAGCAGGAGTGTAAGGAAGCAGCAGCAGGAGTGTAAGGAAGCAGCAGGGTGTAAGGAAGCAGCAGCAGGGGTGTAAGGAAGCAGCAGGGTGTAAGGAAGCAGCAGCAGGGGTGTCAGGAAGCAACAGGGTGTAAGGAAGCAGCAGGGTGTAAGGAAGCAGCAGCAGGGGTGTAAGGAAGCAGCAGGGGTGTAAGGAAGCAGCAGAGGTGTAAGGAAGCAGCAGGGGTGTAAGGAAGCAGCAGGGTATAAGGAAGCAGCAGCAGGGGTGTAAGGAAGCAGCAGGGTGTAAGGAAGCAGCAGCAGGGGTGTCAGGAAGCAGCAGGGTGTAAGGAAGCAGCAGGGTGTAAGGAAGCAGCAGCAGGGGTGTAAGGAAGCAGCAGCAGGGGTGTAAGGAAGCAGCAGCAGGGGTGTAAGGAAGCAGCAGGGTGTAAGGAAGCAGCAGCAGGGTGTAAGGAAGCAGCAGGGGTGTAAGGAAGCAGCAGCAGGGGTGTAAGGAAGCAGCAGGGTGTAAGGAAGCAGCAGGGTGTAAGGAAGCAGCAGCAGGGGTGTAAGGAAGCAGCAGGGGTGTAAGGAAGCAGCAGCAGGGGTGTAAGGAAGCAGCAGGGTGTAAGGAAGCAGCAGGGTGTAAGGAAGCAGCAGCAGGGTGTAAGGAAGCAGCAGGGTGTAAGGAAGCAGCAGCAGGGTGTAAGGAAGCAGCAGGGGTGTAAGGAAGCAGCAGGGGTGTAAGGAAGCAGCAGGGGTGTAAGGAAGCAGCAGAGGTATAAGGAAGCAGCAGGGGTGTAAGGAAGCAGCAGGGGTGTAAGGAAGCAGCAGGGGTGTAAGGAAGCAGCAGAGGTATAAGGAAGCAGCAGGGGTGTAAGGAAGCAGCATGGTGTAAGGAAGCAGCAGGGTGTAAGGAAGCAGCAGGGTATAAGGAAGCAGCAGCAGGGGTGTAAGGAAGCAGCAGGGGTGTAAGGAAGCAGCAGGGTGTAAGGAAGCAGCAGCAGGGTGTAAGGAAGCAGCAGGGGTGTAAGGAAGAAGCAGGGGTGTAAGGAAGCAGCAGGGGTGTAAGGAAGCAGCAGAGGTATAAGGAAGGAGCAGGGGTGTAAGGAAGCAGCAGGGGTGTAAGGAAGCAGCAGGGGTGTAAGGAAGCAGCAGAGGTATAAGGAAGCAGCAGGGGTGTAAGGAAGCAGCATGGTGTAAGGAAGCAGCAGGGTGTAAGGAAGCAGCAGGGTATAAGGAAGCAGCAGCAGGGGTGTAAGGAAGCAGCAGAGGTGTAAGGAAGCAGCAGCAGGGGTGTAAGGAAGCAGCAGGGTGTAAGGAAGCAGCAGGGTGTAAGGAAGCAGCAGGGTGTAAGGAAGCAGCAGGGGTGTAAGGAAGCAGCAGGGGTGTAAGGAAGCAGCAGCAGGGGTGTAAGGAAGCAGCAGGGTGTATGGAAGCAGCAGCAGGGGTGTAAGGAAGCAGCAGCAGGGGTATAAGGAAGCCATGGAGTAGGGTGCCTTAGATGCCTCTGCATGTGGGTGGTTCTGAATCACCTTTGCCATTGTTTGATTGAAGGGCTTTTACATCACTCACTTCACCCCTCAGTGTAAATGACTGTTGCAGATGGGATGTCCAGTCCTAGAAAGCTTGGTAGCTCTTTAGTCTTCACTAACCATTCAGTCTTTATAAAGTCAAATATCTAGAGATTATTATAACGCCTTTTACTTCTTGGTTTTAAGTATAGCTTGGTGGTAAGAACCTTTCCTGGTCGTTTTGTCCAAAATCCAGGTTGTATTTTTGTTGTTGTTGTCTTGATTTAGAAGTGAAGGGTTTGTTGTAGAGAGCAGAATCCTTTATAGGTCCTTGTGAAAAAGTCTATTGGTTTATCTAACTCAAAACCAATATTTTTGATAAAAGGTTCTGGAAAAGTTAATGCACTCATGACCTCTCTCTCTCTCTACCCCCCCCCCCCCCCCCCCTGCTTTACCACAGCTGTAGTCAATTTCAGAGTGAGTGCTGAGCCCTAAATCCTTACCAGGCTGGAGAGGAAGGGATGGAGAGAGGGAGAGAGACAGGGAGAGAGAGACAGGGAGAGAGACAGACAGACAGGGAGAGAGAGAGAGAGAGAGAGAGAGAGAGAGAGAGAGAGAGAGAGAGAGAGAGAGAGAGGGGGAGAGAGAGAGAGAGAGAGAGAGGGGGAGGGGAGAGAGAGAGAGAGAGAGAGAGGAGAGAGAGAGAGAGAGAGAGAGGGACAGAAAGAAAGAGAGAGAGAGAGAGAGAGAGAGAGAGAGAGACAGAGAGAGAGAGAGACAGAGAGAGAGAGAGAGACAGAGAGAGAGAGATACAGAGAGAAAGAGAGAGAGAAAGAGAGAGAGAAAGAGAGAGAGAGATAAATAGAGAGAGAGAGAGAGAGAGAGAGAGAAAGAGAGAGGAAGAGAGAGATAAATAGAGAGAGAGAGAGAGAGAGAGAGAGAGAGAGAGAGAGATATAGAGCTGTTCTTAAACTCTTCAATATTATCCTCATCTATGGCATCTTCCCAAATATTTGGAACCAAGGATTGACCACCTCAATCCACAGAAGACCAATTAATACCGTATTAATTACTGTGGAATCTGAACAAATGTCAACTTGGCTTCTTACCAAAATACCATGCAACAGACCACGTTTTCACCCTGCACACCCTACTTGACAGACAAACCAAAAGCAAAGTCTTCTCATGCTTTGCTGATTTAAAAAAACTCTTGTGACTCAATTTGACATGAGGGTCTGCTATACACATTTATGGAAATCTCGGGGGGGAAATTACAAAATCATTGAACACAAACAACAAGTGTGCAGCTAAAATTGGCAATAAACACACAGATTTCTTTCCTCAAGGCCGTGGGGTGAGACAGGGATGCAGCATGAGCCCCACCCTCTTCATCATATACATCTTAAATCGGAAGTTTACATACACTTAGGTTTGAGTCATTAAAACTAATTTTTCAACCACTCCACCAATTTCTTGTTAACAAACTATAGTTTTGGCAAGTCTGTTAGGACATCTACTTTGTTCATGACACAAGTCATTTTTCCAACAATTGATTACAGACAAATTATTTCACTTATAATTCACTGTGTCACAATACCAGTGGGTCAGAAGTTTACATACACTAAGTTGACTGTGCATTTAAACAGCTTGGAAAATTCCAGAAAATTATGTCGTGGTTTTAGAAGCTTCTGATAGGCTAATTGACATCGTTTGAGTCAATTGGAGGTGTACCTGTGGGTGTATTTTCAAGGCCTACCTTCAAACTCAGTGCCTCTTTGCTTTAAATCATCAACAGAAATCAGCCAAAACCTCAGCACTTTTTTTGTAGACCTCCACAAGTCTGGTTCATCCTTTGGAGCAATTTCCAAATGCCTGAAGGTACCACGTTCATCTGTACAAACAATAGTACGCAAGTATAAACACCATGGGGACTTCATAATCAAAGTGATACTCTGCCACTGTGTATGCCTCTTTCTCAATAGCAAGGCTATGCTCACTGAATCTGTACATAGTCAAAGCTTTCCTTAAATTTTGGGTCAGTCACAGTGGTCAGGTATTCTGCCGCTGTGTACTCTCTGTTTAGTGCCAAATAGCATTCTAGTTTGCTCTGTTTTTTTTTGTTAATTCTTTCCAATGTGTCAAGTAAATGTCTTTTTGTTTTCTCATGATTTGGTTGGGTCTAATTGTGTTAGTGTCCTGGGGCTCTGTGGGGTCTGTTTGTGTTTGTGAACAGAGCCCCAGGACCAGCTTGCTTAGGGTACTCTTCTCCTCTTCTCCAGCTTCCTCTTAGGTGGTTGTAGAATTTAAAGTCTCTTTTCTGGATTTTGATAATTAGCAGGTATCGGCCTAATTCTGCTCTGCAGGCATTATTTGGTGTTCTACATTGTACACAGAGGATATATTTGCAGAATTCTGCATGCAGAGTCCCAATTTGGTGGTTTTTCCAATTTTGTGAATTCTTGTGTCTCTCTCTCTCTCTTTCCTCTCTTCTCTGTCCTCTCACTGTGTGTGTGTGTGTGTGTGTGTGTGTGTGTGTGTGTGTGTGTGTGTGTGTGTGTGTGTGTGTGTGTGGACTTGTTTACAGCCTGGTAAGGATTTAGGGATCAGCACTCACTCTGAAATTGACTACAGCTGTGGTGATGCAGGGGGGTCGGTATGGAGGGGAAAGAGTAGGAGTGTGTGCATGTACATGTTCCTAGTGTGTGTGTGTGTGTGTGTGTGTGTGTGTGTGTGTGTGTGTGTGACCTCACTCCTACGCCCCACTCTTATAGGCTACATGCAAAGCATTAGTGCTTATTAGCAGAAGGAAGTCGTAACATTTCTAACAGCCTGGTCACATCCAATAGTAATAACAGCCTGGTCACATCCAATAGTAATAACAGCCTGGTCACTTCCAATAGTAATAACAGCCTGGTCACATCCAATAGTAATAACAGCCTGGTCATCATCCAATAGTAATAACAGCCTGGTCACATCCAATAGTAATAACAGCCTGGTCACATCCAATAGTAATAACAGCCTGGTCACATCCAATAGTAATAACAGCCTGGTCACATCCAATAGTAATAACAGCCTGGTCACATCCAATAGTAACAACAGCCTGGTCACATCCAATAGTAATAACAGCCTGGTCACATCCAATAGTAATAACAGCCTGGTCACATCCAATAGTAATAACAGCCTGGTCACATCCAATAGTTATAACAGCCTGGTCACATCCAATAGTTATAACAGCCTGGTCACATCCAATAGTTATAACAGCCTGGTCACATCCAATAGTTATAACAGCCTGGTCACATCCAATAGTAATAACAGCCTGGTCATATCCAATAGTTATAGTAATAACAGCCTGGTCACATCCAATAGTTATAACAGCCTGGTCACATCCAATAGTAATAACAGCCTGATCACATCTAATAGTAATAACAGCCTGGTCACATCCAATAGTTATAACAGCCTGGTCACATCCAATAGTAATAACAGCCTGGTCACATCCAATAGTAATAACAGCCTGGTCACATCCAATAGTAATAACAGCCTGGTCATATCCAATAGTTATAACAGCCTGGTCACATCCAATAGTAATAACAGCCTGGTCACATCCAATAGTTATAACAGCCTGGTCACATCCAATAGTAATAACAGCCTGGTCACATCCAATAGTTATAGTAATAACAGCCTGGTCACATCCAATAGTTATAACAGCCTGGTCACATCCAATAGTTATAGTTATAACAGCCTGGTCACATCCAATAGTAATAACAGCCTGGTCACATCCAATAGTAATAACAGCCTGGTCACATCCAATAGTAATAACAGCCTGGTCACATCCAATAGTAATAACAGCCTGGTCACATCCAATAGTAATAACAGCCTGGTCACATCCAATAGTAATAACAGCCTGGTCACATCCAATAGTTATAACAGCCTGGTCACATCCAATAGTAATAACAGCCTGGTCACATCCAATAGTTATAACAGCCTGGTCACATCCAATAGTTATAACAGCCTGGTCACATCCAATAGTTATAGTTATAACAGCCGGGTCACATCCAATAGTAATAACAGCCTGGTCATCATCCAATCGTAATAACAGCCTGGTCAAATCCAATAGTTATAACAGCCTGGTCACATCCAATAGTTATAGTTATAACAGCCGGGTCACATCCAATAGTAATAACAGCCTGGTCACATCCAATAGTAATAACAGCCTGGTCATATCCAATAGTTATAACAGCCTGGTCACATCCAATAGTAATAACAGCCTGGTCACATCTAATAGTAATAACAGCCTGGTCACATCTAATAGTAATAACAGCCTGGTCACATCTAATAGTAATAACAGCCTGGTCACATCTAATAGTAATAACAGCCTGGTCATATCCAATAGTTATAACAGCCTGGTCACATCCAATAGTTATAACAGCCTGGTCACATCCAATAGTAATAACAGCCTGGTCACATCTAATAGTAATAACAGCCTGGTCACATCTAATAGTAATAACAGCCTGGTCACATCCAATAGTAATAACAGCCTGGTCAAATCCAATAGTTATAACAGCCTGGTCACATCCAATAGTTATAGTTATAACAGCCGGGTCACATCCAATAGTAATAACAGCCTGGTCACATCCAATAGTTATAACAGCCTGGTCATATCCAATAGTTATAGTTATAACAGCCGGGTCACATCTAATAGTAATAACAGCCTGGTCACATCCAATAGTAATAACAGCCTGGTCAAATCCAATAGTTATAACAGCCGGGTCACATCCAATAGTAATAACAGCCTGGTCACATCCAATAGTAATAACAGCCTGGTCAAATCCAATAGTTATAACAGCCTGGTCACATCCAATAGTAATAACAGCCTGGTCACATCCAATAGTTATAACAGCCTGGTCAAATCCAATAGTTATAACAGCCTGGTCACATCCAATAGTAATAACAGCCTGGTCACATCCAATAGTAATAACAGCCTGGTCATATCCAATAGTAATAACAGCCTGATCACATCCAATAGTAATAACAGCCTGGTCACATCTAATAGTAATAACAGCCTGGTCACATCCAATAGTAATAACAGCCTGGTCACATCCAATAGTTATAACAGCCTGGTCACATCCAATAGTTATAACAGCCTGGTCACATCCAATAGTAATAACAGCCTGGTCACATCCAATAGTAATAACAGCCTGGTCACATCCAATAGTAATAACAGCCTGGTCACATCCAATAGTAATAACAGCCTGGTCACATCCAATAGTAATAACAGCCTGGTCACATCCAATAGTAATAACAGCCTGGTCACATCTAATAGTAATAACAGCCTGGTCACATCTAATAGTAATAACAGCCTGGTCACATCCAATAGTTATAACAGCCTGGTCACATCCAATAGTAATAACAGCCTGGTCACATTCAATAGTTATAACAGCCTGGTCACATCCAATAGTTATAACAGCCTGGTCACATCCAATCGTAATAACAGCCTGGTCACATCCAACAGTTATAACAGCCTGGTCACATCCAATAGTTATAACAGCCTGGTCACATCCAATAGTAATAACAGCCTGGTCACATCCAATAGTAATAACAGCCTGATCACATCCAATAGTTATAACAGCCTGGTCACATCCAAAAGTAATAACAGCCTGGTCACATCCAATATTAATAACAGCCTGGTCACATCCAATAGTAATAACAGCCTGGTCACATCCAATAGTTATAGTTATAACAGCCTGGTCACATCTAATAGTAATAACAGCCTGGTCACATCCAATAATACTGATATCAATACGTAAAGACCCCTGCCAAACTGATATCAATACGTAAAGACCCCTGCCAAACTGATATCAATACGTAAAGACCCCTGCTAAACTGATATCAATACGTAAAGACCCCTGCCAAACTGATATCAATACGTAAAGACCCCTGCCAAACTGATATCAATACGTAAAGACCCCTGCCAAACTGATATCAATACGTAAAGACCCCTGCCAAACTGATATCAATACGTAAAGACCCCTGCCAAACTGATATCGTTACGTAAAGACCCCTGCCAAACTGATATCGATACGTAAAGACCCCTGCCAAACTGATATCGATACTTAAAGACCTCTGCCAAACTGATATCGATACGTAAAGACCCCTGCCAAACTGATATCGATACGTAAAGACCCCTGCCAAACTGATATCGATACGTAAAGACCCCTGCCAAACTGATATCGATACGTAAAGACCCCTGCCAAACTGATATCGATACGTAAAGACCCCTGCCAAACTGATATCGATACTTATATTTAGTTTGGGAGACATTTGTTCAGCCTTCTGTAAGTTTAAGACACACAACCATTTTCCTCACTGGTCTGTTAACCTCTTCAGTCGACCCTCTACTTTTTTGAACATTCTGTTAAAAATCGCGCAACATTTCAGCGCCCTGCTACTCATGCCAGGAATATAGTATATGCATTTGCTTAGTCTGTGTGGATAGAAAACACTCAGACGTTTAAAAAACTGGTTAAATCACTGCTGTGGCTTTACCAGAACGGCATTTACATCGAAAAGCACAGGAAAAACTGATCACTGAAAATGGGGAAAATATATCCATGCGCTACTTGAACCCATTGATAAACGTGAACCACAATTAATTGACTGAGGTTGCAGTACCTACAGCTTCCACAGGGTGTCTAGAGTCTTGTCATTTCCCTTCGAGTTTTTTCTTGGTCAAACACATACAGGACACCGTATCTAATCCGGTCTAGGACCGGATATTTTCGTTGAGTTTCTAGCCGGACATTTTTCCAGACGGACAGCTAATGATCTTTACATCGCCTCCTGATGAATTTTATCGCTTATTAACGTTTACTAATGCCTAAAGTTGCATTACAAACGTATTTCGAAGTGTTTTGTGAAAGTTTATCGTCGACTTTTTGAATTTTAAAAAATGACGTTACGTTTTGAAACTATGTTTTTTTCATTTATCACACAGTCTACATATAACGATATCTAGGCTTTATATGGACCGATTTAATCGAAATAAAGACCCAAATAGTGTTTATGGGACATCTAGGAGTGCCAACAAAGAAGATGGTGAAAGGTAATGAATGTTTTCTATTTTATTGTGCGGTTTGTGTAACGCCGAAATGCTAATTATTTTGTTTACGTCCCCTGTGGGTCTTTTGGGGTGTTGCATGCTATCAGATAATAGCTTCTCATGCTTTCGCCGAAAAGCATTTTAAAAATCTGACTTGTTGCCTGGATTCACAACGAGTGTAGCTTTAATTCGATACCCTGCATGTGTATTTTAATGAACTTTTGAGTTTTAACTAATACTATTAGCATTTAGCGTAGCGCATTTGCATTTCCAGAGCTCTAGTTGGGACGCAAGCGTCCCGAGTAGAAGCAACAGGTTAACTAATTTACCCCCTTGGTGACGTCTTTTCAAACAGGTCTTACAATAGAAGGGAATTATTACAATTGTTACAATTTCACAATATTATTCACTCATAGTGAGAAGATATATATATATATATATATACAGTATATACTGTATATAAACTCAGCAAAAAAACAAACATCCTCTCACTGTCAACTGGGTTTATTTTCAGCAAACTTAACATGTGTAAATATTTGTATGAACATAACAAGATTCAACAACTGAGACATAAACTGAACAAGTTCCACAGACATGTGACTAACAGACATGGAATAATGTGTCCCTGAACAAAGGGGGGGGGGTGTCAAAATCAAAAGTAACAGTCAGTATCTGGTGTGGCCACCAGCTGCATTAAGTACTGCAGTGCATCTCCTCCTCATGGACTGCACCAGATTTGCCAGTTCTTGCTGTGAGATGTTACCCAACTCTTCCACCAAGGCACATGCAAGTTCTCAGACATTTCTGGGGGGAATGGCTCTAGCCCTCACCCTCCGATCCAACAGGTCCCAGATGTGCTCAATGGGATTGAGATCTGGGCTCTTTGCTGGCCATGGCAGAACACTGACATTCCTCTCTAGCAGGAATTTATGCACAGAACGAGCAGTATGGCTGGTGGCATTGTCATGCTGGAGGGTCATGTCAGGATGAGCCTGCAGGAAGGGTAACACATGAGGGAGGAGGATGTCTTCCCTGTAAAGCACAGAGTTGAGATTTCCTGCAATGACAACAAGCTCAGTCCGATGATGCTGTGACACACCGCCCCAGACCATAATGGACCCTCCACCTCCAAATGGATCCCACTCCAGAGTACAGGCCTCGGTGATCTGTGAAGTTATTTGGATATTTACGAACTATCTTTGAAAGACAAGGTCCTGAAAAAGGGACGTTTCTTTTTTTGCTGAGTTTAGACATGTAACACAGGAAGTGACATTTTTTGGACTGCACTGAGCCCTTAAGTGATTAAAACTCTATATTCTGTTACCAAATTGGTAAAAGAATTTCAGAAAAATTGTTAACGGAATTTCTGCAATTGAACTGGCTACAAAAGGAATTTATAGTTATCATGGGTCTCCTACTACTGTCCTCCCTTCCACTGACTGTTATGTTCAACTCACAGCTGTTATCTTTCTCTTTCTGTAGTCTGGTGGTCAAACCCAGAGTGTGAAAAAGCTGGACAACTTCTCCCTCTATCTCTCCGTCTCTCTCTCTCTCTCTCCAATTCATGTCACCTGTCCCACGTCTTACCGACTCCTACCCATGAGCCCCCTCTCTCTCCATTTAGCGTAACTAGCATCCTCACCCACGGCGCTCCGACCAACACAGGAACTTGATTTCAGCGTACACGGACATCTTATCATTTTAACAGATGTGATTGGTTAAAAATGTTTTTTTGATGTTTATACAATGTTTGTGTCAACATTTTTGTAAAACCGGGTCAGATATAAAAAAAAAAACTGGAAGAAGATTTGACCCGAAATTCTGTCACCAAACTTTGCATCTCCCAGTAAATGTGTTTTTGTAAAAAAAAATGTCAGTGTAAATTGTTAAGAGTTACTAGTACTTGTTGGTTTGCTAATCTTTGAAATCAATGTTTTTTGTTGTTGTTTGGCATGACATTTTAAAGTGATTTAAATCTGAGTCTCAGTCCGTAATCGTACACGTTCTGACCTTTATTTCCTTTGTTTTGTATTTATTTAGTATGGTCAGGGCGTGAGTTGGGGTGGGTAGTCTATGTTTGTTTTTCTATGTTTTGGGGTATTTCTATGTTTCGGCCTAGTATGGTTCTCAATCAGAGGCAGGTGTCATTAGTTAGTCTCTGATTGAGAATCATACTTAGGTAGCCTGGGTTTCACTGTGTGTTTGTGGGTGATTGTTCCTGTCTCTGTGTTTGCACCAGATGGGACTGTTTTTGGTTTTCACACATTTATTGTTTTGTTTAGTTATTTCATGTCTAGTTCCTTTATTAAAGAACATGAATAACCACCACGCTGCATTTTGGTCCGCTTCTCCTTCACCACAGAAAAACCCTTACAGTTACTGTCTCTCGAATGAGAGACACATTACCTTCATGAGAACCTTACGATATGTTTCAGGTAAAGTGAGTGAGACATTTCCAACAGACATACAAGTGATTCCAAGGTGCTCTCCAACCAGGATCAGTTCTCTGACTGACCCCCTGAACCAGGATCAGTTCTCTGACTGACCCCCTGAACCAGGATCAGTTCTCTGACTGACCCCCTGAACCAGGATCAGTTCTCTGACTGACCCCCTGAACCAGGATCAGTTCTCTGACTGACCCCCTGAACCAGGATCAGTTCTCCGACTGACCCCCTGAACCAGGATCAGTTCTCCGACTGACCCCCTGAACCAGGATCAGTTCTCTGACTGACCCCCTGAACCTAACAGGAGTATAGCCCCACCAGACTGTGTGTGTGCGCGTGCACGCGCGTGTGTGTGTGTGTGTGCGTGTGCGTGCGTGTGTGCGTGCGTGCGTGCGCGTGGAGGCCACCAGTCTTCACCAGAGGTGATTTGAAAGGTAGCAGATTAAAATAACAGTTGTGGTTTTGAGAGGCGTCCATAGTTCAAAGTGCCAGAGGTTAGAGTTCAGCCCCCAGCCTCTCCTATCCAGCTTACCTATTATAGGTAGTCAGAGGTCTTAAGGGGGCCTTCCACGGGGGGTATGTCTACACACGTAGACCTTAGGGGGCCTTCCACAGGGGTATGTCTACACACGTGGACCTTAGGGGGCCTTCCACGGGGGTATGTCTACACACGTAGACCTTAGGGGGCCTTCCACAGGGGGTATGTCGACACACGTAGACCTTAGGGGGCCTTCCACAGGGGTATGTCTACACACGTAGACCTTAGGGGGCCTTCCACGGGGGGTATGTCTACACACGTAGACCTTAGGGGGCCTTCCACAGGGGGTATGTCTACACACGTAGACCTTAAGGGGGCCTTCCACAGGGGGTATGTCTACACACGTAGACCTTAGGGGGCCTTCCACGGGGGGTATGTCTACACACGTAGACCTTAGGGGGCCTTCCACGGGGGGTATGTCTACACACGTAGACCTTAAGGGGGCCTTCCACGGGGGGTATGTCTACACACGTAGACCTTAGGGGGCCTTCCACAGGGGGTATGTCTACACACGTAGACCTTAGGGGGGCCTTCCACAGGGGGTATGTCTACACACGTAGACCTTAAGGGGGCCTTCCACGGGGGTATGTCTACACACGTAGACCTTAAGGGGGCCTTCCACGGGGGTATGTCTACACACGTAGACCTTAGGGGGCCTTCCACAGGGGGTATGTCTACACACGTAGACCTTAGGGGGCCTTCCACAGGGGTATGTCTACACACGTAGACCTTAGGGGGCCTTCCACAGGGGGTATGTCTACACACGTAGACCTTAAGGGGGCCTTCCACGGGGGGTATGTCTACACACGTAGACCTTAAGGGGGCCTTCCACGGGGGGTATGTCTACACACGTAGACCTTAAGGGGGCCTTCCACAGGGGGTATGTCTACACACGTAGACCTTAAGGGGGCCTTCCACGGGGGGTATGTCTACACACGTAGACAAGGGTAAATAGACAGTTGGATTCTCATTTACCTTGGCTGTGATCGGTTCAGTCTTGATGTTTTGATGTCTAACATACTTGTTAGGTTGTATTTAAAAAAATTAAAAAAAAAAATATTGGACAATGTGTGTGCATGCATGTGTGTGTGGTTACCTTGGTGACAGGTATCTCCTTGGACTTGGTCTGGAAGAGGTGTTCTAGTTTGGACGTGTCTATCTTAACCGGCTCTAGTTTGAACCACAGAGAGTCTCCACTGCTCCTGCTGCTAATGTACTGGTAGTCTGACGGACGCACCTGGAACACAACCAATAGATTAATGACCTGGAACACAACCAATAGATTAGTGACCTGGAACACAGCCAATAGATGAATGACCTGGAACACAACCACAACCAATAGATTAATGACATGGAACACAACCAATAGATTAGTGACCTGGAACACAACCAATAGATTAATGACCTGGAACACAACCAATAGATTAATGACCTGGAACACAACCAATAGATTAGTGACTTGGAACACAACCACAACCAATAGATTAGTGACCTGGAACACAACCACAACCAACAGATTAGTGACCTGGAACACAACCAATAGATTAGTGACCTGGAACACAACCACAACCAACAGATTAGTGACCTGGAACACAACCAATAGATTAGTGACCTGGAACACAACCACAACCAACAGATTAGTGACCTGGAACACAACCAATAGATTAGTGACCTGGAACACAACCACAACCAATAGATTAATGACCTGGAACACAACCAATAGATTAGTGACCTGGAACAAAACCACAGCCAATAGATTAATGACTTGGAACACAACCAATAGATTAATGACCTGGAACACAACCAATAGATTAGTGACCTGGAACACAACCACAACCAATAGATTAATGACCTGGAACACAACCAATAGATTAGTGACCTGGAACACAACCACAGCCAATAGATTAATGGCCTGGAACACAGCCAATAGATTAATGACCTGGAACACAACCAATAGATTAGTGACCTGGAACACAACCAATAGATTAATGACCTGGAACACAACCAATAGATTAGTGACCTGGAACACAACCAATAGATTAGTGACCTGGAACACAACCAATAGATTAATGACCTGGAACACAACAACAACCAATAGATTAGTGACCTGGAACACAACCAATAGATTAGTGACCTGGAACACAACCAATAGATTAATGACCTGGAACACAACCACAGCCAATAGATTAGTGACCTGGAACACAACCAATAGATTAGTGACCTGGAACACAACCAATAGATTAATGACCTGGAACACAACCCATAGATTAATGACCTGGAACACAACCACAACCAACAGATTAGTGACCTGGAACACAACCACAACCAATAGATTAATGACCTGGAACACAACCAATAGATGAATGACCTGGAACACAACCAATAGATTAATGACCTGGAACACAACCAATAGATTAGTGACCTGGAACACAACCAATAGATTAGTGACCTGGAACACAACCACAACCAACAGATTAGTGACCTGGAACACAACCCATAGATTAATGACCTGGAACACAACCAATAGATTAGTGACCTGGAACACAACCACAACCAACAGATTAGTGACCTGGAACACAACCAATAGATTAATGACCTGGAACACAACCACAACCAACAGATTAGTGACCTGGAACACAACCCATAGATTAATGACCTGGAACACAACCAATAGATTAATGACCTGGAACACAACCAATAGATTAATGACCCGGAAAACAGCAACAACCAATAGATTAATTACCTGGAACACAATAACTACGAATATAACAAATGTCCTGGAACACAACCAATAGCTTAAATACCTGGAACACAAAAGCAACCAATAGATGAATGACCTGGAACACAACCAATAGATGAATGACCTGGAACATAAATAACAGATTAATGACCTGGAACACAATCATAACCACATGACCTGGAACACAATCATAACCACATGACCTGGAACACAACCAATAGATGAATGACCTGGAACATAAATAACAGATTAATGACCTGGAACACAAACAATAGATGAATGACCTGGAACATAAATAACAGATTAATGACCTGGAACATAAACAATAGATGAATGACCTGGAACATAAATAACATATTAATGACCTGGAACATAAACAATAGATGAATGACCTGGAACATAAATAACAGATTAATGACCTGGAACACAACCAATAGATGAATGACCTGGAACATATTAGCAGGTGACGTTATAATTCATTAACAATAGATGAATGACCTGGAACATATTAGCAGGTGACGTTATAATTCATTAACAATAGATGAATGACCTGGAACATATTAGCAGGTGACGTTATAATTCATTAACAATAGATGAATGACCTGGAACATATTAGCAGGTGACGTTATAATTCATTAACAATAGATGAATGACCTGGAACATATTAGCAGGTGACGTTATAATTCATTAACAATAGATGAATGACCTGGAACATATTAGCAGGTGA
>NC_088399.1:97701111-97738611 GCF_034236695.1 Oncorhynchus nerka | reverse complement strand
ACAGGAAGAGAAAGGGAGAGACAGGAAGAGACACGGAGAGACAGGAAGAGAAAGGGAGAGACAGGAAGAGACACGGAGAGACAGGAAGAGAAAGGGAGAGACAGGAAGAGACACGGAGAGACAGGAAGAGAAAGGGAGAGACAGGAAGAGACACGGAGAGACAGGAAGAGAAAGAGACAGAGAGAGAGACAGAGACAGAGAGGGAGAGAGACACGAAGAGAGACGGAGAGACAGGAAGAGAAAGGGAGAGACGGAGAGAGACAGGGAGAGACGGAGAGAGACACGGAGAGAGACAGGAATAGACACGTAGAGACAGGAAGAGAAAGGGAGAGACAGGAAGAGAAAGGGAGAGACAGGAAGAGACACGGAGAGACAGGAAGGGAAAGGCAGAGACAGGAAGAGACAGGGAGAGACAGGAAGAGACACGGAGAGACAGGAAGAGAAAGGGAGAGACAGGAAGAGACAGGGAGAGACAGGAAGAGACACGGAGAGACAGGAAGAGACAGGGAGAGACAGGAAGAGAAAGTCAGAGACAGGAAGAGACACGGAGAGACAGGAAGAGACACGGAGAGACAGGGAGAGAAAGGCAGAGAAAGGGAGAGACAGGAAGACAGGAAGAGACACGGAGAGACAGGAAGAGACAGGAAGAGACAGGGAGAGACAGGAAGAGACAGGGAGAGACAGGAAGAGAAAGGGAGAGACACGGAGAGACAGGGAGAGACGGAGAGAGACAGGGAGAGACAGGAAGAGACAGGGAGAGACAGGAAGAGAAAGGGAGAGACACGGAGAGACAGGGAGAGACAGAGAGAGACACGGAGAGACATGGAGAGACAGGAAGAGACAGGGAGAGACAGGAAGAGAAAGGGAGAGACACGGAGAGACAGGGAGAGACGGAGAGAGACACGGAGAGACATGGAGAGACAGGAAGAGAAGGGAGAGACAGGAAGAGACAGGGAGAGACAGGGAGAGACAGGGAGAGACAGGGAGAGACAGGGAGAGACAGGAAGAGACAGGGAGAGACAGGGAGAGACAGGAAGAGACAGGGAGAGACAGGAAGAGACAGGGAGAGACAGGGAGAGACAGGGAGAGACAGGAAGAGAGATGGAGAGACAGGGAGAGACAGGAAGAGAGATGGAGAGACAGGAAGAGAGATGGAGAGACAGGGAGAGACAGGAAGAGACAGGGAGAGAGATGGAGAGACAGGAAGAGACAGGGAGAGACGGAGAGAGACATGGAGAGAGATGGAGAGACAGGAAGAGACAGGAAGAGACAGGGAGAGACAGGAATAGACAGGAAGAGAGATGGAGAGACAGGAAGAGACAGGGAGAGACAGGGAGAGACAGGAAGAGAGATGGAGAGACAGGGAGAGACAGGAAGAGAGATGGAGAGACAGGGAGAGACAGGAAGAGACAGGGAGAGAGATGGAGAGACAGGAAGAGACAGGGAGAGACGGAGAGAGACATGGAGAGAGATGGAGAGACAGGAAGAGACAGGAAGAGACAGGGAGAGACAGGAAGAGACAGAAAGAGACAGGAAGAGACAGGAAGAGACAGGAAGAGAGATGGAGAGACAGGAAGAGACAGGAAGAGACAGGAAGAGACAGGAAGAGACAGGAAGAGACAGGAAGAGACAGGGAGAGAGATGGAGAGAGATGGAGAGACAGGAAGAGACAGGGAGAGACGGAGAGAGACATGGAGAGAGATGGAGAGACAGGAAGAGACAGGAAGAGACAGGAAGAGACACGGAGAGAGATGGAGAGACAGGAAGAGGTTTTTAATAGGGCTCAGGTAAAGTTAAAACAACTGTGTGTGTGTGTGTGTGTGTGTGTGTGTGCGTGCGTGCGTGCGTGCGTGCGTGCGCGCACGTGCGTGCGTGTGTGTGCATGCGTGCGTGTGTGCGTGTGTGTGTGAACTGTGCTCACTTATTTGCTGGTGTGACAGGACTTTGAACTCCAGTTCTGTGAAGAGAGAGAGAGAGATACTGAGGGAGAACCAATCATAACACAACACCCCTGTTCCCTTATAGAAGAGTTTGAGAAAACTAACACGAGCCCCTGCTAGCTAGCACCCTGTTAGATAGACGTAATAGGTGATGATTAGAAACCTTAGCAACTAGTTAGCAGTAGCCTACTATAGGTGAGATATGTGCTTGTCCCCCTGCTAGCTAGCACCCTGTTAGATAGACGTAATAGGTGATCGATTAGAAACCTTAGCATCTAGTTAGCAGTAGCCTACTATAGGTGAGACATGTGCTTGTCCCCCTGCTAGCTAGCACCCTGTTAGATAGACGTAATAGGTGATCGATTAGAAACCTTAGCAACTAGTTAGCAGTAGCCTACTATAGGTGAGACATGTGCTTGTCCCCCTGCTAGCTAGCACCCTGTTAGATAGCAGTAATAACATGTTTGATACCATTAGTAGCCTATACGTTTGAAACTAAACACAAGCGCTTGTCTATTGTGGCTGATAACAGTGGATAAATGGAGAAGAAAGAATCATCCCTCTTAGTTAGCATTATTACCCTCTGATAGGTTATAGTAGGCAAGAGGCATGAAGCTAACACTTCTAGCTAAACATGTTAGCTAATGGCAGTAGGTGTGAAGAACGGAGCATGACCCCTTAGCTACGTAAAAGCATCACAAACTATACGTAGTGCAGAGACGAAAAGAGATGAAAAGCAAGACCTGTTACACCTGTTACTACTGTTACACCTGTTATACTTGTTATACCTGTTACACCTGTTACACCTGTTATACCTGTTACACCTGTTACTACTGTTATACCTGTTACACCTGTTACTACTGTTACACCTGTTATACCTGTTACACCTGTTACACCTGTTATACCTGTTACACCTGTTATACCTGTTACACCTGTTACTACTGTTACACCTGTTATACCTGTTATACCTGTTACACCTGTTATACCTGTTACACCTGTTACTACTGTTACTACTGTTATACCTGTTACACCTGTTATACCTGTTATACCTGTTACTACTGTTACACCTGTTATACCTGTTACTACTGTTACACCTGTTATACCTGTTACACCTGTTACACCTGTTACTACTGTTATACTTGTTATACCTGTTACACCTGTTACTACTGTTACACCTGTTATACCTGTTATACCTGTTACACCTGTTATACCTGTTACACCTGTTATATCTGTTATACCTGTTATAACTGTTACACCTGTTATACCTGTCATACCTGTTACACCTGTTACACCTGTTATACCTGTTACACCTGTTACTACTGTTACTACTGTTATACCTGTTACACCTGTTACTACTGTTACACCTGTTACTACTGTTATACCTGTTACACATGTTACACCTGTTACTACTGTTATACCTGTTACACCTGTTACTACTGTTACACCTGTTACACCTGTTATACCTGTTACACCTGTTATACCTGTTACACCTGTTACTACTGTTATACCTGTTACACCTGTTACTACTGTTATACCTGTTACACCTGTTACTACTGTTATACCTGTTACACCTGTTACTACTGTTATACCTGTTACACCTGTTACTACTGTTATACCTGTTATACCTGTTACACCTGTTACTACTGTTATACCTGTTACACCTGTTACTACTGTTATACCTGTTACACCTGTTACTACTGTTATACCTGTTACACCTGTTACACCTGTTATACCTGTTACACATGTTACTACTGTTATACCTGTTACACCTGTTACACCTGTTACTACTGTTATACCTGTTACACCTGTTATACCTGTTACACCTGTTACTACTGTTATACCTGTTACACCTGTTACTACTGTTATACCTGTTACACCTGTTACACCTGTTATACCTGTTACACCTGTTACACCTGTTACACCTGTTATACCTGTTACTACTGTTACACCTGTTATACCTGTTACTACTGTTACACCTGTTATACCTGTTACACCTGTTATACCTGTTACACCTGTTATACCTGTTACACCTGTTACACCTGTTACTACTGTTACACCTGTTATACCTGTTATACCTGTTATACCTGTTACACCTGTTATACCTGTTATACCTGTTATAACTGTTACACCTGTTATACCTGTCATACCTGTTACACCTGTTACACCTGTTATACCTGTTACACCTGTTACTACTGTTATACCTGTTACACCTGTTACTACTGTTACACCTGTTACTACTGTTACACCTGTTATACCTGTTACACCTGTTACTACTGTTATACCTGTTATATCTGTTATACCTGTTACACCTGTTACTACTGTTATACCTGTTATATCTGTTATACCTGTTACACCTGTTACTACTGTTATACCTGTTACACCTGTTACTACTGTTATACCTGTCATACCTGTTACACCTGTTACACCTGTTATACCTGTTACACCTGTTACTACTGTTATACCTGTTACACCTGTTACTACTGTTACACCTGTTACTACTGTTACACCTGTTATACCTGTTACACCTGTTACTACTGTTATACCTGTTACACCTGTTACTACTGTTATACCTGTTACACCTGTTACTACTGTTACACCTGTTACACCTGTTATACCTGTTACACCTGTTACCTGTTATACCTGTTACACCTGTTACTACTGTTATACCTGTTACACCTGTTACTACTGTTATACCTGTTACACCTGTTACTACTGTTACACCTGTTACTACTGTTATACCTGTTACACCTGTTACTACTGTTATACCTGTTACACCTGTTACTACTGTTACTACTGTTACACCTGTTACTACTGTTACACCTGTTACACCTGTTACTACTGTTATACCTGTTACACATGTTACTACTGTTATACCTGTTATACCTGTTACATCTGTTATACCTGTTACATCTGTTATACCTGTTACATCTGTTATACCTGTTACACCTGTTATACCTGTTACACCTGTTATACCTGTTACACCTGTTATACCTGTTACATCTGTTATACCTGTTACACATGTTATACCTGTTACATCTGTTATACCTGTTACATCTGTTATACCTGTTACACCTGTTATACCTGTTACATCTGTTATACCTGTTACATCTGTTATACCTGTTACACCTGTTATACCTGTTACATCTGTTATACCTGTTACATCTGTTATACCTGTTACACCTGTTACCTGAAGGAAATGATAAAGTACATAAAGGAACATGGTGGTTAAATCTAGCAGCAGTACTGCTGGTCTACTAGAGGAAGTGGAGACAGAGATCATGTCTTCTAGGGCAGGCAGAGGTAAAGGTGACAGGAGATAGTGGAAGAGGGGGAGAGATCATGTCTTCTAGGGCAGGCAGAGGTAAAGGTGACAGGAGATAGTGGAAGAGGGGGAGAGATCATGTCTTCTAGGGCAGGCAGAGGTAAAGGTGACAGGAGATAATGGAAGTGGAGACAGAGATCATGTCTTCTAGGGCAGGCAGAGGTAAAGGTGACAGGAGATAGTGGAAGAGGGGGAGAGATCATGTCTTCTATGGCAGGCAGAGGTAAAGGTGACAGGAGATAGTGGAAGAGGGGGAGAGATCATGTCTTCTAGGGCAGGCAGAGGTAAAGGTGACAGGAGATAGTGGAAGAGGGGGAGAGATCATGTCTTCTAGGGCAGGCAGAGGTAAAGGTGACAGGAGATAGTGGAAGAGGGGGAGAGATCATGTCTTCTAGGGCAGGCAGAGGTAAAGGTGACAGGAGATAGTGGAAAGGGGGAGAGATCATGTCTTCTAGGGCAGGCAGAGGTAAAGGTGACAAGAGATAGTGGAAGAGGGGGAGAGATCATGTCTTCTAGGGCAGGCAGAGGTAAAGGTGACAGGAGATAGTGGAAGAGGGGGAGAGATCATGTCTTCTAGGGCAGGCAGATGTAAAGGTGACAGGAGATAGTGGAAGAGGGGGAGAGATCATGTCTTCTAGGGCAGGCAGAGGTAAAGGTGACAGGAGATAGTGGAAGAGGGGGAGAGATCATGTCTTCTAGGGCAGGCAGAGGTAAAGGTGACAGGAGACAGAAACAGCAGACCTGAAGAGGTGAACAGTGGTAGAGAGAGTTGTAGCGGTACCAGAGAGTGGTACCACACCCACAGGCTGTGTCAGTTTGGTGGTGAGGACTTTCTAATGTAGCAGAGAACAGGGAGGCTTTTAAAACAAGAACGGGTGACAGGAAGTAAGACTTAAAGTGTCATGAGTAAAAACCAAGTGAAAGCTTGTTGGCAGTGAGGCTTCTAGACGCAGTGACAGAAAGAAGACTGAAGGCATGTGAAAGACTCCATAAAGTAGCAGAGAAACAGGAAGTAAAAGAATTCAAACAGCTGGCAATCAGTGAGGAATAATCTCTGAGGGATTTGGGGAAATGTAGTCCTTTGTGCCTTCTAACCTGGCAGCAGCAGAGTCCACTTCCGGTTTAGTTGCGGGTAGTATCGGTTCCTCATCGAAGTCGTAGGAGAAGAGATGGAAGGGAGAGTGGGGGAGGTAGGGCATGCGCTCAGGGGAGGGGCGGTTTATACCCCGCATGGTAACTTCAGTGGTAGCAGGGATGGTGACAGTGGACTTACGCCTAGCGAGGAGAGCTGTCAGCTGAGAGGGCTGGGCCAATGGGGAGATGGGGGAGGCGATCAGAGGGGGAGGAGGAGTCAGGGTAGCCAGTGGGGACGGCAGAGAGACAGGAGGAGGAGGAGTCAGGGTTGCCAGTGGGGACGGCAGAGAGACAGGAGGAGGAGGAGGAGGAGGAGTCAGGGTTGCCAGTGGGGACGGCAGAGAGACAGGAGGAGGAGGAGTCAGGGTAACCAGTGGGGACGGCAGAGAGACAGGAGGAGGAGGAGGAGTCAGGGTAACCAGTGGGGACGGCAGAGAGACAGGAGGAGGAGTCAGGGTAACTAGTGGGGATGGCAGAGAGACAGGAGGAGGAGGAGGAGGAGGAGGAGGAGGAGGATGGCTTTTCTTCCTCTTCTCTTCCTCCTGTTCGCTCTCTTTAATTTCTTTATTTTTTCTCAAAGTGATGCAGTTGGAGGAAGTGATGCAGTTGGAGGAAGTGATGCAGTTGGAGGAAGTGATGCAGTTGGTTCTGTGAACGCTGGCTGACTGGTTCTGTGTCGATGTTCTGGGAACAGAAGGATGGATGAGAGAGGTGGATGAATGTGTAAATATTCACAATAACATGGCAGATGACCTTAAGGTTAGATGGGGACATGAGAGGCAGAGGCAGGATCCTACATCCTTCTAGAACTTGGGAGTAGTCTATGAGTTAGGGTTGTGGAACTATCTGGGGTTTTACGGGAAACATGGCCGATCCAGAAGACTCTCGACCAGGAAAACAAGAGTGCAACACGTAGCAGAGGAGGAGGTTCAGTGAGGAGTAACTTTTCCGTTGATTTAACGAGGCAAATCGATTAAAAACAAATTCTTATTTACAATGACGGACTACCGGGGAACAGTGGGTTAACTGCCTTGTTCAGGGGGCAGAACGACAGATGTTTACCTTGTCAGCTCGGGGGATTCAATCTTGCAACCTTTCGGTTATTAGTCCAACGCTCTAACCACTAGGCTACCTGCTCTAACCACTAGGCTACCTGCCTCTAACCACTAGGCTACCTCCTCTAACCACTAGACCTGCCTCTAACCTGTGTGTGTGTGTGTGTGTGTGTGTGTGTGTGTGTGTGTGTGTGTGTGTGTGTACCAGGTGCTGTTCTGCTTCACAAGACCAGAGACACATGTGTGTGACGGATGGGATAGCAATAAAACCGTGTGTTTGTCCTCTATCCACCACTGTGTGTTTGTGTGTGTGTGTGTGTGTGTGTGTGTGTGTGTCTGTGTGTCTGTGTGTGTGTGTGTGTGTGTGTGTGTGTGTGTGTGTGTGTGTGTGTGTGTGTGTGTGTGTGTGTGTGTGTCTGTGTGTGTGTGTGTGTGTGTCTGTGTGTGTGTGTGTGTGTGCCTGTGTGTGTGTGTGTGTGTGTGTGTGCCTCTGTTATGTTAAAGCTCCATAAAACACAGTGGAGATGATCCAGCATGTATTCCCATGAGACACACACACACACACGCGTGCACCCACACACACACACACACACACACACACACACACACACACACACAGCTGCATCCATCATCACTCTACTGTCTGGACCCAGTGAACTCTGAGTGTATCTCCCACACACACACACACACACACACACACACACATGCCTGCATACATGTTCTGCACATAGGCATGAACACACACACACAGAATGTTCACCATGCTGTTGTTATGCTAAGCGTAGCCGAGTCAGATACTGTCTGGCTGTCCAGTGTTGTACTTACACAGGCCAAAGACTTGTTTACACTGAGAGAGAGAGATAGAGAGAGAGAGAGAAGATAGGAGATAGGGTAGAGAAGAAGGAGAGGAGACGAGGGTGAGAGAGTGAAGGAGTGGGGGGAGTGGAGGAGAGGAGGGGAGGGGGAGGAGGAGGAGAGACGTGGAGAGGAGGAGAGGAGGAGAGAAGGGGAGGAGGAGAGGGAGGAGAGGGAGAGAGGAGGAGAGGGGGATCAGGGGGAGAGGGTGAGAGTGAAGGAGTGGGGGAGTGGAGGAGAGACGTGGAGAGGAGGAGAGGAGGAGAGACGTGGAGAGGAGGAGAGGAGGAGAGACGTGGAGAGGAGAGAGAGGAGGAGAGAAGGGGAGGAGGAGAGGGAGGAGAGGGAGGAGGAGGAGAGGGGGATCAGGGGGGAGAGGGTGAGAGTGAAGGAGTGGGGGAGTGGAGGAGAGGGTGAGAGGGAGAGGAGGATCAGGGGAGAGGGTGAGAGGAGGAGAGGGGATCAGGGGGAGAGGGTGAGAGGAGGAGAGGGGATCAGGGGAGAGGGTGAGAGGAGGAGAGGGGGAGGAGGAGGAGGAGGGGAGACGTGGAGAGGAGAGGAGGATCAGGGGGAGAGGGTGAGAGGAGGAGAAGAGGGGAGGGGAGGAGGAGAGACGTGGAGAGGCGAGGAGGATCAGAGGGAGAGGGGGAGAGGAGGAGAAGAGGGGAGGGGGAGAGGAGGATCAGGGGGATGTGACCTGATGTGAGCTCCTGTTGGAACGCTGTGCTGTCCCTGTATCAGGGCATCAGTACCAGTATGTGGGAGGGGAGGGGGAGGAGGAGAAGAGGGTCAGGGGGATGTGAGCTCCTGTTGGAACGCTGTGCAGCGGTTCTGTGGTTAAACACATTGTAAAGCTGCATGATGAGACTCTAATGATGATTTGAAAAAAGTTGCTTGAAAGAGCTCTGCTTAGTTTTTTTTTGCGCAGGCTGTACACACTACATCAGTCTCTCATTTACAATTTGACAAGCACTTGATAATGTCTTGAATTTCACGGCGACATCCGCTTTGGCCGTAATGCACCCTAAAAACAAAATCAATTCCTTTGCGCCCAGAAGCTGCGTTGTGCCCTTCTCCCTTGTGCAGCGCAATCCGAAGTGCCTCTCACTCACACGGCTCTCAGTCACCTGATCGGGTCTTTCTCGCAGGCTACAAGTGAAGCCAGACACATCGGGGACGCGACTACGCACTTTCTCTCCGCAGGCTTTTAAATGGTGAAAAATGATCTTCCCCATTATCTTGAAACTCACACGCTGCTTATGTATGTAGTTAGACTCATGTATATAGTTAGACTCATGTATGTAGTTAGACTCATGTATATAGTTAGACTCATGTATGTAGTTAGACTCATGTATGTAGTTAGACTCATGTATGTAGTTAGACTCATGTATGTAGTTAGACTCATGTATATAGTTAGGCTCATGTATGTAGTTAGGCTCATGTATGTAGTTAGGCTCATGTATGTAGTTAGGCTCATGTATGTAGTTAGGCTCATGTATGTAGTTAGGCTCATGTATATAGTTAGGCTCATGTATATAGTTAGACTCATGTATATAGTTAGACTCATGTATATAGTTAGACTCATGTATATAGTTAGACTCCCCTTACACAGCGGATTTAATGTGCTTCATTTTATTAAGTTATTTGGCCCATGGGGGACATGTGGTGACATCTAGTGGTGACATATGTATAATTCACAAGGACCACGGCTAATATAGTCACCCAGCAGAATATTATTGATTTAATCTCTTATAGTGCACTACTTTAGACCAGGGTCTATAGGGTAGTAGTGCACTACTTTAGACCAGGGTCTATAGGGTAGTAAGGCACTACTTTAGACCAGGGTCTATAGGGTAGTAGGGCACTACTTTAGACCAGGGTCTATAGGGTCTATAGGGTCTATAGGGTCTACAGGGTCTATAGGGTAGTAGTGCACTACTTTAGACCAGGGTCTATAGGGTAGTAGTGCACTACTTTAGACCAGGGTCTATAGGGTAGTAGTGCACTACTTTAGACCAGGATCTATAGGGTAGTAGTGCACTACTTTAGACCAGGGTCTATAGGGTAGTAGTGCACTACTTTAGACCAGGGTCTATAGGGTAGTAGTGCACTACTTTAGACCAGGGTCTATAGGGTAGTAGGGCACTACTTTAGACCAGGGTCTATAGGGTAGTAGTGCACTACTTTAGACCAGGGTCTACAGGGTAGTAGGGCGCTACTTTATACCAGGGTTTATAGGGTAGTAGTGCACTACTTTAGACCAGGATCTATAGGGTAGTAGTGCACTACTTTAGACCAGGGTCTATAGGGTAGTAGTGCACTACTTTAGACCAGGATCTATAGGGTAGTAGGGTACTAAATAATATATGTGTAACATTTGTTTTGGTTTAGAATGGACCATTATCAGCACCGGTATCAAAACAGGGGAGGGGGGAAAAAAGACGTGTCATTTATGCACTTAAATAGTGAATGGAGAACGTTTATTTTCATGCTAGCAAGCTAGGCTAGCTACGCCTGTTGTAAATATAAGCAATGTGTTTAATATTAGGAAAGTTGAGAAATAAAACATAGTAGGCCTAGCCAATAGAAGGCTGATGGGATCCTCCTCTTTTTAGTAGAGACCATCACTCTGTTTTCTCATGCAATTGCGTAGCCTACAGTAATGTTGTGCAACATGAGCTCTCATGAAGTGTTTGACTAGATTTTTTTTATTACATTTGCTTGATGTCAGAGTGATTCGAGAATGACAAGAGATTGCTGAGTACCTGGCAATTAGCATGTTTGGTAGGCTACTAAATGACAAGCTTCAGCATCAGAGCTTGGAGAATTTGACTGCCTTCATGACTCGTGACCGCCGGTGTGGCGGTAATACGGTCACCGCAACAGCCCTAAGCAAGACATCATTACTAGTGTGTGTAGCAGGACCTCAGTACCAGTGTGTCACGCCCTGACCATGTCTTTGTTGGTTTAGGTCGGGGTGTAACTAGGGTGGGTCATCTAGGTGATTTATATTCCTATGTTGGTCTGGTATGGTTCCTAATCAGAGGTTTATCGTTGTCTCTAATTGGGGATCATATTTAGGCAGCCATCTCCCCCTTTGTGTTTTGTGTGGATCTTGTTTTTGTGTAGCTGCCTGTGAGCAGCCCAAAACGTCATGTTTCGTTTTTCTTCTGTTTTTGTTGGCGAGTATATTAATTATTAACCTGTTAGTACTCTAGGGGCAGTATTTCATTTTTGGATAAAAAGACGTGCCCGTTTTAAGCGCAATATTTTGTCACGAAAAGATGCTCGAATATGCTTGGAATTGATAGTTTTGGAAAGAAGAGACTCTTACGTTTCCAGATTTTCACTGTGAGTCCCTTAGAACAAATGCTTCGGGCAAAACCAAGATGTATGACCGACCAGGAAATGAACAGGATTTTTGAGGCTACGTTTTCCATGATCGCCTTATATGGCTGTGAATGCGACAGGAATAAACGGACACTTTATCTTGTTTCCCCAAGGTCTCTGCAGCATTGTGACGTATTTGTAGGCATATCATTGGAAGATTGACCATAAGAGACTACAATTGCCAAGTGTCCCGCTTGGTGTCTGCGTGGCATTTGGTGCGCAAAAGTCAGGTCCCAGTATTTTTCCATTCGAATCAGACAACAAAGCAGGCTTCAAGGACGGTGCTTTCAATGGAGAGATATATGCCAAACTACCTTCAGGATTGATTCAAACAACGTTTTCCATGTTTCAGTCGATATTATGGAGTTAATTCGGAAAAAAGTTTGACGTGTAGGTGACTGAATTTTCGGTTAGTTTCGGTAGCCAAATGCATAGTAACAAAAGGGAACGATGTGTCCTACACAAGAATCTTTCAGGAAAAACTGGACATCTGCTATGTAACTGAGAGTCTCCTCATTGAAACATCTGAAGTTCTTCAAAGGTAAATTATTTTATTTGATTCCTTGGCTGGTTTTTGTGAATATGTTGCGTGCTAAATGCTAACGCTAAATGCTAAGCTAGCTATCACCACTCTTACACAAATTATTGATTTTCTCTGGTTCTAAAGCATATTTTGAAAATCTGAGACGACAGGATTGTTAAGAAAAGGATAAGCTTGAGAGCAGGCATATGTATTTCATTTCATTTGCGATTTTTAGAAATCGCTAACGTTGCGTTATGGTAATGAGCTTGAGGCTGTAGTAACGATACCGCATGCGGGATGGGGCGGACTATGAGGTTAAACAAGTCAAATTCTACGCACGCTCCGCCTTGGTCCAATCATTGGTCCTATCAGGGTTCTTCTTTGTGGAGAAGAAGGACAAAACCCTGCGCCCCTGTATTGAATTCTGGGGCCTTAAAAAACCACCACCCGCTTCCCACTCATCACTTCCGCTTTCGAGCCTCTCTAGAGGGTTTACCATCTTCTCCGAGTTGGACCTCCAGAACGCATCGGACGGACGAGTGGAAGATTCCCCTTTAACACGGCTAGCGGCTAGCACTACGAATACCTGGTGAAGCGATTCGGACTAATCAACGCTGCTGCTGTGTTCCAGGCCCTGGTTAACAACGTTCTCCAATGACACGGGTTCGTCTACCTCGATGACATCATTTCCTCTCGCGTCCGACATGTCCTCCAGCGGCTAATCGTCAAAACGGAGAAAAAAATCTAATTCCATCGCTCCAACATCTCCTTCCTTGGGAAATATCATAGCTGCAGGCAACATATAGATGGATCCTGGAAAGGTGAGAGTGGTGGCGGATTGGCTGCAATGCTTCCTGGGAAATTGCACATTTTCTACCGTTGGTTCATCTGGTGTTACAGCACCCTGGGATTCCCACAAAATCAGTAAACACGTTGTCTCCAGCTGCAGACCGAGAGTTCTTGAACCTCAAGCGCCAATTCACTACAGCCCCTGTCCTAATCCATCCGGATCCGTCCCAGCAGTTTGTGATGTAGGTCGACGCAACAAACGTCGGAGTGGGGTCTGTCCTGTCCCATCGTCTCAACACCACACAAAGGATTTACGACGTGGGGAACTGAGAACCACTCGCGGTGAAGATGATGTTGGAGGAGTGGAGGCACTGGTTAGAGGGGGCGGAAAACCCATTCATAGTATGGACAGATCACAAGAACCTGGAATATATATGCACCGCCAAGCGCCTCGACTCCAGGCAAGCTCGATGGGCCCTGCTATTCACTTGATTCAACTTCACGATCTCCTACCACCCGGGGTCCAAGAATGTGAAGCTGGATGCGCTGTCACGACTCTATAGCCCCGCTACTACACCATCAGGCCCCGAGACCATCCTTCCTACCTCTTGTCTCGTGGCTGCACTCATCTGGGGTCTAGAGAACCGGGGCCGTGAGTGTTCCCAGCCGGACCCCGGTGGGGGGCCTGGCTAAACGGATCTTTGTCTCGGACTCTGCCCATTCCCCTCTTGGTTCCTGACGTCTCCGCGTTCGTCACTGCCTGAACGGTTTGTGCCCAGAATAAAACTCCTTGGCAAGCTCCAGCTGGCCTCCTTCAACCACTTCCTGTCCCTCACCGTCCCTGGTCACACATACCCTGGACTTCGTCACTGGTCTCCCTCCATCTGATGGCAACATCCTTACGGTGGTGGACAGGTTGTCCAAAGCGTCATTTTCATTCCCCTCCCTAAGCTACCGTCAGCCAAGGAGACGGCCCACGTCTTCCGGATACATGGACTTCCGGTGGACATGGTCTCCGACCGTGGTCCTCAGTTCTCGTCCCGGTTCTGGAAGGCGTTGTCCACACTCATTGGGTCGTCATCCAGCCTGTCCTCTGGGTTTCACCCACAGTCTAACAGCCAGTCGGAGCAAGGCCAATCACGACCTGGAGACGACTCTTCATTGCCTCGTCCCCGCCAACCTCACCAACTGGAGCCAGTAACTCGTGTGGGTGGAATGTGCCCGCAATACCCTTCCCTGCTCAGCCACTGGTCTCTCGCCTTTCGAGTGTCCTAAAGGTTTATCAGCCCCCCGCTGCTCTTCCCTGAGTGAGAGGAAGAGGTCAGCGTACTCATCCACTGCTGATGCCGTACCTGGAAGAAAGCCCGGTGTGCTCTTCTCAAGACAACCTCCAGGTATCGACGACAAGCGGACTGCCACCGGACCCCGGCTCCCCGTTATCGTCACGGGCAGAGAGTATGGCTGTCCACTCGGGATCTGCCCCTCCGGGTGGAGTCCTGCAAACTTTCCCCCCATTTTATTGTCCCTTTCCCCATCTCTAAGATCCTTAGCCCCTCTGCTGTTCATCTTATGTTGCCCAGCACCCTCCGTATACATCCCACGTTTCATGTATCAAGGATTAAACCTCTGTCTCACAGCACTCTGCCTCCTGTTTCCAGGACCACCCCTCTCCCCCGTCTCATCGAAGGCCATCCGGCATACACAGTGAGACGTCTCCTGAGTGTTTGACCTCGGGGCTGGGGATTCCAGTACCTGGTTGACTGGGAGGGGTATGGTCCAGAGGAGAGGTGCTGTCACACCCTGATCTGTTTCGCCTGTTTTGTGCTTGTCTCCACCCACTTCCAGGTGTCGCCTATTTCCCCCACATGTGCATTTATACCTCTGTTTGTCTGTTGCCAGTGCGTCTTGTCTCGTCAAACCTACCAGCGTGTATTTTCTCTCTAGTCCTGTGTTCTAGTTCTTCCGGTTTTGACCAATCTGCCTGCCCTGACCCTGAGCCTGCCTGCCGTTCTGTACCATTCTGCCTGCCCTGACCCTGAGCCTGCCTGCCGTTCTGTACCTTTCTGACTCTGCACTGGATTCCTGACCTCTGCTGCCCTGAACTGTCTTTAGCCCCCTGTTTGGTCATTAAACATCTGTGATTCGAACTGTCAGCATCTGGGTCATCCTGAGTCATTATAGTCAGTACTCAGACAGTCTCATATAATCTGCCCTCCGTATATTGAAGGGTTGTAACCTTGTGCCCTCTACCCACTTTATAGTCTCCCATACTCTCCACTCTCCCCTTCTCTCCAGTCTCCCCTTCTCTCCAGTCTCTCCAGTCTCCCCTTCTCTCCAGTCTCCCCTTCTCTCCAGTCTCCCTTCTCTCCAGTCTCTCCAGTCTCCCTTCTCTCCAGTCTCCCCTTCTCTCCAGTCTCCCTTCTCTCCAGTCTCCCTTCTCTCCAGTCTCCCCTTCTCTCCAGTCTCCCTTCTCTCCAGTCCCCTTCTCTCCAGTCTCCCCTGCTCTCCAGTCTCCCCTGCTCTCCAGTCTCCTTTCTCTCCAGTCTCCCTTCTCTCAAGTCTCCTCTACTCTCCAGTCTCCCCTTCTCTCCAGTCTCCCCTTCTCTCCAGTCTCTCCAGTCTCCCTTCTCTCCAGTCTCCCCTTCTCTCCAGTCTCTCCAGTCTCCTTTCTCTCCAGTCTCCCCTTCTCTCCAGTCTCCATTTCTCTCCAGTCTCCCTTCTCTCCAGTATCCCCTTCTCTCCAGTCTCCCCTTCTCTCCAGTCTCCCTTCTCTCCAGTCTCCCCTTCTCTCCAGTCTCTCCAGTCTCCTTTCTCTCCAGTCTCTTCAGTCTCCCCTTCTCTCCAGTCTCCCTTCTCTCCAGTCTCACCAGTCTCTCCAGTCTCCCCTTCTCTCCAGTCTCCCCTGCTCTACAGTCTCCCCTGCTCTCCAGTCTCCCCTTCTCTCCAGTCTCCCCTTCTCTCCAGTCTCCCCTTCTCTCCAGTCTCCCCTTCTCTCCAGTCTCCCATTTTCTCCAGTCTCCCCTTCTCTCCAGTCTCCCTTCTCTCCAGTCTCCCCTTTTCTCCAGTCTCCCCTTCTCTCCCCCTCTCTCCAGTCTCCCCTTTTCTCCAGTCTCCCCTTCTCTCCAGTCTCCCCTTCTCTCCAGTCTCCCTTCTCTCCAGTCTCCCCTTCTCTCCTCTCCCTTCTCTCCAGTCTCCCTTCTCTCCAGTCTCCCCTCTCTCCAGTCTCCCCTTCTCTCCAGTCTCCCCTTCTCTCCAGTCTCCCCTTCTCTCCAGTCTCCCTTCTCTCCAGTCTCCCCTTCTCTCCTCTCCCTTCTCTCCAGTCTCCCCTTCTCCCCTCTCTCCAGTCTCCCCTGCTCTCCAGTCTCCTCTACTCTCCAGTCTCCCCTTCTCTCCAGTCTCCCTTCTCTCCAGTCTCCCCTGCTCTCCAGTCTCCCCTTCTCTCCAGTCTCCCTTCCTCCAGTCTCCCCTTCTCTCCATTCTCTCCAGTCTCCTTTCTCTCCAGTCTCCCTTCTCTCCAGTCTCCCCTTCTCTCCAGTCTCCCTTTCTCCAGTCTCCCCTTCTCTCCAGTCTCTCTTTCTCCAGTCTCCCCTTCTCTCCAGTCTCTCCAGTCTCCTTTCTCGCCAGTCTCCCCTTCTCTCCAGTCTCTCTTTCTCTCCAGTCTCCCTTCTCTCCAGTCTCCCTTTCTCCAGTCTCTCCAGTCTCCCTTCTCTCCAGTCTCCCTTTCTCCAGTCTCTCCAGTCTCCTTTCTCTCCAGTCTCCCCTTCTCTCCAGTCTTCCTTTCTCTCCAGTCTCCCCTTCTCTCCAGTCTCCCTTTCTCTCCAGTCTCCCCTTCTCTCCAGTCTCCCCAGTCTCCTTTCTCTCCAGTCTCCCCTTCTCTCCAGTCTCCCTTCTCTCCAGTCTCCCTTCTCTCCAGTCTCCCCTGCTCTACAGTCTCCCCTGCTCTCCAGTCTCCCCTGCTCTCCAGTCTCCCCTTCTCTCCAGTCTCCTTTCTCTCCAGTCTCCCCTTCTCTCCACTCTCCCCTTCTCTCCAGTCTCCCCTTTTCTCCAGTCTCCCCTTCTCTCCCCCTCTCTCCAGTCTCCCTTCTCTCCAGTCTCCCTTCTCTCCAGTCTCCCTTCTCTCCAGTCTCCCTTCTCTCCAGTCTCCCTTCTCTCCAGTCTCCCCTTCTCTCCAGTCTCCCCTTCTCTCCAGTCTCTCCAGTCTCCTTTCTCTCCAGTCTCTCCAGTCTCCCCTTCTCTCCAGTCTCCATTCTCTCCAGTCTCTCCAGTCTCCCCTTCTCTCCAGTCTCCCTTCTCTCCAGTCTCCCTTCTCTCCACTCTCCCCTGCTCTACAGTCTCCCCTGCTCTCCAGTCTCCCTTCTCTCCAGTCTCCCTTCTCTCCAGTCTCCCCTTCTCTCCAGTCTCCCCTTCTCTCCAGTCTCCCTTTCTCCAGTCTCCCCTTCTCTCCAGTCTCTCCAGTCTCCTTTCTCTCCAGTCTCCCCTTCTCTCCAGTCTCCCTTTCTCTCCAGTCTCCCTTCTCTCCAGTCTCCCCTTCTCTCCAGTCTCCTTTCTCTCCAGTCTCCCCTTCTCTCCAGTCTCCCCTTTTCTCCAGTCTCTCCAGTCTCCCCTTCTCTACCCTTCTCTCCAGTCTCCCCTTCTCTCCAGTCTCCCCTTCTCTCCAGTATCCCCTTCTCTCCAGTCTCCCCTTCTCTCCAGTCTCCCTTCTCTCCAGTCTCCCCTTCTCTCCAGTCTCTCCAGTCTCCCCTTCTCTCCAGTCTCCCCTTCTCTCCAGTCTCCCTTCTCTCCAGTCTCCCTTCTCTCCAGTCTCTCCAGTCTCTCCAGTCTCCCCTTCTCTCCAGTCTCCCCTGCTCTACAGTCTCCCCTGCTCTCCAGTCTCTCCAGTCTCCTTTCTCTCCAGTATCTCCAGTCTCCCCTTCTCTCCAGTCTCTCCAGTCTCCCCTTCTCTCCAGTCTCCCTTCTCTCCAGTCTCTCCAGTCTCCCCTTCTCTCCAGTCTCCCTTCTCTCCAGTCTCCCCTGCTCTACAGTCTCCCCTGCTCTACAGTCTCCCCTGCTCTACAGTCTCCCCTTCTCTCCAGTCTCCCCTTCTCTCCAGTCTCCCCTTTTCTCCAGTCTCTCCAGTCTCCCCTTCTCTCCAGTCTCCCCTTTTCTCCAGTCTCCCCTTCTCTCCCCCTCTCTCCAGTCTCCCCTTCTCTCCAGTCTCCCCTTCTCTCCAGTCTCTCCAGTCTCCCTTCTCTCCAGTCTCCCCTTCTCTCCAGTCTCCCTTCTCTCCAGTCCCCCTTCTCTCCAGTCTCCCCTGCTCTCCAGTCTCATTTCTCTCCAGTCTCCCTTCTCTCAAGTCTCCTCTACTCTCCAGTCTCCCCTTCTCTCCAGTCTCCCCTTCTCTCCAGTCTCCCCTTCTCTCCAGTCTCCCTTCTCTCCAGTCTCCCCTTCTCTCCAGTCTCTCCAGTCTCCCTTCTCTCCAGTCTCTCCAGTCTCCCTTTCTCTCCAGTCTCCCTTCTCTCAAGTCTCCCCTTCTCTCCAGTCTCTCCAGTCTCCTTTCTCTCCAGTCTCCCCTTCTCTCCAGTCTCCCTTCTCTCCAGTATCCCCTTCTCTCCAGTCTCCCCTTCTCTCCAGTCTCCCTTCTCTCCAGTCTCCCCTTCTCTCCAGTCTCTCCAGTCTCCCCTTCTCTCCAGTCTCCCCTTCTCTCCAGTCTCCCTTCTCTCCAGTCTCCCTTCTCTCCAGTCTCTCCAGTCTCCCCTTCTCTCCAGTCTCCCCTGCTCTACAGTCTCCCCTGCTCTCCAGTCTCCCCTTCTCTCCAGTCTCCCCTTCTCTCCAGTCTCCCCTTCTCTCCAGTCTCCTTTCTCTCCAGTCTCCCCTTCTCTCCAGTCTCCCCTTCTCTCCAGTCTCCCATTTTCTCCAGTCTCTCCAGTCTCCCCTTCTCTCCAGTCTCCCTTCTCTCCAGTCTCCCTTCTCTCCAGTCTCCCCTTTTCTCCAGTCTCCCCTTCTCTCCAGTCTCCCCTTCTCTCCAGTCTCCCCTTCTCTCCAGTCTCCCTTCTCTCCAGTCAACCTTCTCTCCTCTCCCTTCTCTCCAGTCTCCCCTTCTCTCCAGTCTCCCCTCTCTCCAGTCTCCCCTTCTCTCCAGTCTCCCCTTCTCTCCAGTCTCCCCTTTCTCCAGTCTCCCCTCTCTCTCCTCTCCCTTCTCTCCAGTCTCCCCTTCTCCCCTCTCTCCAGTCTCCCCTGCTCTCCAGTCTCCTCTACTCTCCAGTCTCCCCTTCTCTCCAGTCTCCCTTCTCTCCAGTCTCCCCTGCTCTCCAGTCTCCCCTTCTCTCCAGTCTCCCTTTCTCCAGTCTCTCCAGTCTCCATTCTCTCCAGTCTCCCTTTCTCTCCAGTCTCACTTCTCTCCAGTCTCCCCTTCTCTCCAGTCTCCCTTTCTCCAGTCTCCCCTTCTCTCCAGTCTCTCTTTCTCCAGTCTCCCCTTCTCTCCAGTCTCTCTTTCTCTCCAGTCTCCCTTCTCTCCAGTCTCCCTTTCTCCAGTCTCTCCAGTCTCCTTTCTCTCCAGTCTCCCCTTCTCTCCAGTCTTCCTTTCTCTCCAGTCTCCCCTTCTCTCCAGTCTTCCTTTCTCTCCAGTCTCCCCTTCTCTCCAGTCTCCCTTTCTCTCCAGTCTCCCTTTCTCTCCAGTCTCCCCTTCTCTCCAGTCTCCCCAGTCTCCTTTCTCTCCAGTCTCCCCTTCTCTCCAGTCTCCCTTCTCTCCAGTCTCCCCTGCTCTACAGTCTCCCCTGCTCTACAGTCTCCCCTGCTCTCCAGTCTCCCCTTCTCTCCAGTCTCCCCTTCTCTCCAGTCTCCTTTCTCTCCAGTCTCCCCTTCTCTCCAGTCTCCCCTTCTCTCCAGTCTCTCCAGTCTCCCCTTCTCTCCCCCTCTCTCCCCCTCTCTCCAGTCTCTCCAGTCTCCCCTTCTCTCCAGTCTCCCTTCTCTCCAGTCTCCCCTGCTCTACAGTCTCCCCTGCTCTCCAGTCTCCCCTTCTCTCCAGTCTCCCCTTCTCTCCAGTCTCCTTTCTCTCCAGTCTCCCTTCTCTCCAGTCTCCCCTTTTCTCCAGTCTCCCCTTCTCTCCCCCTCTCTCCAGTCTCCCCTTCTCTCTCCAGTCTCCCCTTCTCTCCAGTCTCCCCTTCTCTCCAGTCTCCCTTCTCTCCAGTCTCCCCTTCTCTCCTCTCTCTTCTCTCCAGTCTCCCCTTCTCTCCAGTCTCCCCTTCTCTCCAGTCTCCCCTTCTCTCCAGTCTCCCTTCTCTCCAGTCTCCCCTTCTCTCCAGTCTCCCTTCTCTCCAGTCTCCCTTCTCTCTAGTCTCCCCTTCTCTCCAGTCTCCCCTTCTCTCCAGTCTCCCTTCTTTCCAGTCCCCCTTCTCTCCAGTCTCCCCTTCTCTCCAGTCTCCCCTTCTCTCCAGTCTCCCCTTCTCTCCAGTCTCCCTTCTCTCCAGTCTCCCTTCTCTCCAGTCTCCCTTCTCTCCAGTCTCCCCTTCTCTCCAGTCTCTCCAGTCTCCCCTTCTCTCCAGTCTCCCCTTCTCTCCAGTCTCCCCTTCTCTCCAGTCTCCCCTTCTCTCCAGTCTCCCCTGCTCTCCAGTCTCCCCTGCTCTCCAGTCTCCCCTGCTCTACAGTCTCCCCTGCTCTCCAGTCTCCCCTGCTCTCCAGTCTCCCCTTCTCTCCAGTCTCCTTTCTCTCCAGTCTCCCCTTCTCTCCAGTCTCCCCTTCTCTCCAGTCTCCCCTTCTCTCCAGTCTCCCCTTTTTTCCAGTCTCCCCTTCTCTCCAGTCTCCCCTTCTCTCCAGTCTCCCCTTCTCTCTCCAGTCTCCCCTTCTCTCCAGTCTCCCCTTCTCTCTAGTCTCCCCTTCTCTCTAGTCTCCTTTCTCTCCAGTCTCCCTTCTCTCCAGTCTCCCCTTCTCTCCAGTCTCCCTTCTCTCCAGTCTCTCCAGTCTCTCCAGTCTCCCCTTCTCTCCAGTCTCCCTTCTCTCCAGTCTCCCTTCTCTCCAGTCTCCCCTTTTCTCCAGTCTCCCCTTCTCTCCAGTCTCCCCTTCTCCCCCCCTCTCTCCAGTCTCCCCTTCTCTCTCCAGTCTCCCCTTCTCTCTAGTCTCCCCTTCTCTCCAGTCTCCCCTTCTCTCCAGTCTCCCCTTTTCTCCAGTCTCTCCAGTCTCCCTTCTCTCCAGTCTCCCCTTTTCTCCAGTCTCCCTTCTCTCCCCCTCTCTCCAGTCTCCCTTCTCTCCAGTCTCCCCTTTTCTCCAGTCTCCCCTACTCTCCAGTCTCCCTTCTCTCCAGTCTCCCCTTCTCTCCAGTCTCCCCTTCTCTCCAGTCTCCCCTTCTCTCCAGTCTCCTTTCTCTCCAGTCTCCTTTCTCTCCAGTCTCCTTTCTCTCCAGTCTCCCCTTCTCTCCTCTCCCTTCTCTCCAGTCTCCCCTTCTCTCCAGTCTCCCCTCACTCCAGTCTCCCCTTCTCTCCAGTCTCCCCTTCTCTCCAGTCTCCCCTTCTCTCCAGTCTCCCCTTCTCTCCAGTCTCCCTTCTCTCTAGTCTCCCCTCCTCTCCAGTCTCCCCTTCTCTCCAGTCTCCCTTCTCTCCAGTCTCCCTTCTCTCCAGTCTCCCCTTCTCTCCCTTCTCTCCAGTCTCTCCAGTATCCCTTCTCTCCAGTCTCCCCTTCTCTCCAGTCTCCCCTTCTCTCCAGTCTCCCCTTCTCTCCAGTCTCCCTTCTCTCCAGTCTCCCCTTCTCTCCCTTCTCTCCAGTCTCCCCTTCTCTCCAGTCTCCCCTTCTCTCCAGTCTCCCCTTCTCTCCAGTCTCCCTTCTCTCCAGTCTCCCTTCTCTCCAGTCTCCCCTTCTCTCCAGTCTCCCTTCTCTCCAGTCTCTCCAGTCTCCCTTTTCTCCAGTCTCCCCTTCTCTCCAGTCTCCTTCTCTCCAGTCTCCCTTCTCTCCAGTCTCCCCTTCTCTCCAGTCTCCCTTCTCTCCAGTCTCCCCTTCTCTCCAGTCTCTCCAGTCTCCCTTCTCTCCAGTCTCCCTTCTCTCCAGTCTCCCTTCTCTCCAGTCTCCCTTCTCTCCAGTCTCCCTTCTCTCCAGTCTCCCCTTCTCTCCAGTCTCCCCTTCTCTCCAGTCTCCCCTTCTCTCCAGTCTCTCCAGTCTCCCTTCTCTCCAGTCTCCCCTTCTCTCCAGTCTCCCCTTCTCTCCAGTCTCCCTTCTCTCCAGTCTCCCTTCTCTCCAGTCTCCCCTTCTCTCCAGTCTCCCCTTCTCTCCAGTCTCCCCTTCTCTCCAGTCTCCCTTCTCTCCAGTCTCCCCTTCTCTCCAGTCTCCCTTCTCTCCAGTCTCCCCTTCTCTCCAGTCTCCCCTTCTCTCCAGTCTCCCCTTCTCTCCAGTCTCCCCTTCTCTCCAGTCTCCCCTTTTCTCCAGTCTCTCCAGTCTCCCCTTCTCTCCAGTCTCCCTTCTCTCCAGTCTCCCCTTTTCTCCAGTCTCCCCTTCTCTCCCCCTCTCTCCAGTCTCCCCTTCTCTCTCCAGTCTCCCCTTCTCTCCAGTCTCCCCTTTTCTCCAGTCTCCCCTTCTCTCCAGTCTCCTTTCTCTCCAGTCTCCCCTTCTCTCCTCTCCCTTCTCTCCAGTCTCCCCTTCTCTCCAGTCTCCCCTCTCTCCAGTCTCCCCTTCTCTCCAGTCTCCCCTTCTCTCCAGTCTCCCCTTCTCTCCAGTCTCCCTTCTCTCCAGTCTCCCTTCTCTCTAGTCTCCCCTTCTCTCCAGTCTCCCCTTCTCTCCAGTCTCCCTTCTCTCCAGTCTCCCCTTCTCTCCAGTCTCCCCTTCTCTCCAGTCTCTCCAGTCTCCCTTCTCTCCAGTCTCCCCTTCTCTCCAGTCTCCCCTTCTCTCCAGTCTCCCCTTCTCTCCCTTCTCTCCAGTCTCCCCTTCTCTCCAGTCTCCCTTCTCTCCAGTCTCCCTTCTCTCCAGGCTCCCTTCTCTCCAGTCTCCCCTTCTCTCCAGTCTCCCCTTTTCTCCAGTCTCTCCAGTCTCCCCTTCTCTCCCCCTCTCCAGTCTCTCCTTCTCTCCAGTCTCCCTTCTCTCCAGTCTCCCTGCTCTACAGTCTCCCCTGCTCTACAGTCTCCCCTGCTCTCCAGTCTCCCTTCTCTCCAGTCTCTCCCCTTCTCTCCAGTCTCCCCTTTTCTCCAGTCTCTCCAGTCTCCTTCTCTCCAGTCTCCCTTTTCTCCAGTCTCCCCAGTCTCCCCCTCTCTCCAGTCTCCCCTTCTCTCTCCAGTCTCCCCTTCTCTCCAGTCTCCCCTTTTCTCCAGTCTCCCTTCTCTCCAGTCTCCCCTTCTCTCCTCTCTCTTCTCTCCAGTCTCCCCTTCTCTCCCTTCTCTCCAGTCTCCCCTTCTCTCCAGTCTCCCCTTCTCTCCAGTCTCCCTTCTCTCCAGTCTCCCTTCTCTCCAGTCTCCCCTTCTCTCCAGTCTCCCCTTCTCTCCAGTCTCCCCTTCTCTCCAGTCTCCTTCTCTCCAGTCTCCCTTCTCTCCAGTCTCCCTTCTCTCCAGTCTCCCCTTCTCTCCAGTCTCCCCTTCTCTCCAGTCTCCCTTCTCTCCAGTCTCCCTTCTCTCCAGTCTCCCCTTCTCTCCAGTCTCCCCTTCTCTCCAGTCTCCCTTCTCTCCAGTCTCCCTTTTCTCCAGTCTCTCCAGTCTCCCCTTCTCTCCCCCTCTCTCCAGTCTCTCCTTCTCTCCAGTCTCCCCTTCTCTCCAGTCTCCCTGCTCTACAGTCTCCCCTGCTCTACAGTCTCCCCTGCTCTCCAGTCTCCCCTTCTCTCCAGTCTCCCCTTCTCTCCAGTCTCCCCTTTTCTCCAGTCTCTCCAGTCTCCCTTCTCTCCAGTCTCCCCTTTTCTCCAGTCTCCCCTTTTCTCCAGTCTCCCCTTCTCTCCCCTCTCTCCAGTCTCCCTCTCTCTCAGTCTCCTTCTCTCCAGTCTCCCCTTTTCTCCAGTCTCCCTTCTCTCAGTCTCCCTTCTCTCCTCTCTCTTCTCTCCAGTCTCCCCTTCTCTCCCTTCTCTCCAGTCTCCCCTTCTCTCCAGTCTCCCCTTCTCTCCAGTCTCCCTTCTCTCCAGTCTCCCTTCTCTCCAGTCTCCCTTCTCTCCAGTCTCCCTTCTCTCAGTCTCCCTTCTCTCAGTCTCCCTTCTCTCCAGTCTCCCCTTCTCTCCAGTCTCTCAGTCCCTTCTCTCCAGTCTCCCCTTCTCTCCAGTCTCCCCTTCTCTCCAGTCTCCCTTCTCTCCAGTCTCCCCTTCTCTCCAGTCTCCCTTCTCTCCAGTCTCCCCTTCTCTCCAGTCTCCCCTTCTCTCCAGTCTCCCCTTCTCTCCAGTCTCCTTCTCTCCAGTCTCCCTTCTCTCCAGTCTCCCCTCTCCAGTCTCCCTTCTCTCCAGTCTCCCCTTCTCTCCAGTCTCCCTTCTCTCCAGTCTCCCTTCTCTCCAGTCTCCCCTTTTCTCCAGTCTCTCCAGTCTCCCCTTCTCTCCAGTCTCCCTTCTCTCCAGTCTCCCCTTTTCTCCAGTCTCCCCTTCTCTCCCCCTCTCTCCAGTCTCCCCTTCTCTCTCCAGTCTCCCCTTCTCTCCAGTCTCCCCTTTTCTCCAGTCTCCCCTTCTCTCCAGTCTCCCCTTCTCTCCAGTCTCCCCTTCTCTCCAGTCTCCCTTCTCTCCAGTCTCCCCTTCTCTCCAGTCTCCTTCTCTCCAGTCTCCCCTTCTCTCCTCTCCCTTCTCTCCAGTCTCCCCTTCTCTCCAGTCTCCCCTCTCTCCAGTCTCCCCTTCTCTCCAGTCTCCCTTCTCTCCAGTCTCCCTTCTCTCCAGTCTCCCTTCTCTCTAGTCTCCCTTCTCTCCAGTCTCCCCTTCTCTCCAGTCTCCCTTCTCTCCAGTCTCCTTCTCTCCAGTCTCCCCTTCTCTCCAGTCTCCCTTCTCTCCAGTCTCTCCAGTCTCCCTTCTCTCCAGTCTCCCCTTCTCTCCAGTCTCCCTTCTCTCCCTTCTCTCAGTCTCCCTTCTCTCCAGTCTCCCCTTCTCTCCAGTCTCCCTTCTCTCCAGTCTCCCTTCTCTCCAGTCTCCCTTCTCTCCAGTCTCCCTTCTCTCCAGTCTCCCCTTCTCTACAGTCTCCCCTTTTCTCCAGTCTCTCCAGTCTCCCCTTCTCTCCCCCTCTCTCCAGTCTCTCCTTCTCTCCAGTCTCCCTTCTCTCCAGTCTCCCTGCTCTACAGTCTCCCCTGCTCTACAGTCTCCCCTGCTCTCCAGTCTCCCCTTCTCTCCAGTCTCCCCTTCTCTCCAGTCTCCCCGTCTCTCCAGTCTCTCCAGTCTCCCTTCTCTCCAGTCTCCCCTTTTCTCCAGTCTCCCCTTTTCTCCAGTCTCCCCTTCTCTCCCCCTCTCTCCAGTCTCCCCTTCTCTCTCCAGTCTCCCCTTCTCTCCAGTCTCCCTTCTCTCCAGTCTCCCCTTCTCTCCTCTCTCTTCTCTCCAGTCTCCCTTCTCTCCAGTCTCCCTTCTCTCCAGTCTCCCCCTTCTCTCCAGTCTTCCCTTCTCTCCAGTCTCCCTTCTCTCCAGTCTCCTTCTCTCTAGTCTCCCCTTCTCTCCAGTCTCCCTTCTCTCCAGTCTCCCTTCTCTCCCTCTCTTCTCTCCAGTCTCCCTTCTCTCCAGTCTCCTTCTCTCCAGTCTCCCTTCTCTCCAGTCTCTCCTTCTCTCCAGTCTCCTTCTCTCCAGTCTCCCCTCTCAGTCTCCCTTCTCTCCAGTCTCCCTTCTCTCCAGTCTCCCTTCTCTCCAGTCTCCCTTCTCTCCAGTCTCCCCTTCTCTCCAGTCTCCCTTCTCTCCAGTCTCCCTTCTCTCCAGTCTCCCTTCTCTCCAGTCTCCCTTCTCTCCAGTCTCCCTTCTCTCCAGTCTCCCTTCCTCCAGTCTCCCTCTCCAGTCTCCCCTTCTCTCCAGTCTCCCTTCTCCCTTCTCTCCAGTCTCCCTTTCTCTCCAGTCTCCCCTTCTCTCCAGTCTCCCCTTCTCTCCAGTCTCCCCTTCTCTCCAGTCTCCTTTCTCTCCAGTCTCCCCTCTCTCTCTCCAGTCTCCCCTTCTCTCTCCAGTCTCCCCTTCTCTCAGTCTCCCCTTCTCTCCAGTCTCCCTTCTCTCCAGTCTCCCTTCTCTCCAGTCTCTCCAGTCTCCCCTTCTCCAGTCTCCCTTCTCTCCAGTCTCCCTTCTCTCCAGTCTCCCTTCTCTCCAGTCTCCCCTTCTCAGTCTCCCTCCAGTCTCCAGTCTCTCTCCAGTCTCCTTCTCTCCAGTCTCCCTTCTCTCAGTCTCCCTTCTCTCAGTCTCCCTTCTCTCCAGTCTCCCTTCTCTCCAGTCTCTCCAGTCTCCCTTCTCTCCAGTCTCCCCTTCTCTCCAGTCTCCCCTTCTCTCCAGTCTCCCCTTCTCTCCAGTCTCCCCTTCTCTCCAGTCTCCCCTTCTCTCCAGTCTCCCCTTTCTCCAGTCTCCCCTTCTCTCCAGTCTCCTTCTCTCCAGTCTCTCTCCAGTCTCCCCTTCTCTCCAGTCTCCCTTTCTCTCCAGTCTCCCTTCTCTCCAGTCTCCCCTTCTCTCCAGTCTCCCTTCTCTCCAGTCTCCCCTTCTCTCCAGTCTCCCCTTCTCTCCAGTCTCCCCTTCTCTCCAGTCTCCCCTTCTCTCCAGTCTCCCTTCTCTCCAGTCTCCCCTTCTCTCCAGTCTCTCCCTTCTCTCCAGTCTCCCCTTCTCTCCAGTCTCCCTTCTCTCCAGTCTCCCTTCTCTCCAGTCTCCCTTCTCTCCAGTCTCCCCTTCTCTCCAGTCTCCCCTTCTCTCCAGTCTCCCTTCTCTCCAGTCTCCCCTTCTCTCCAGTCTCCCCTTCTCTCCAGTCTCCCCTTCTCTCCAGTCTCCCCTTCTCTCCAGTCTCCCCTTCTCTCCAGTCTCCCCTTCTCTCCAGTCTCCCCTTCTCTCCAGTCTCCCCTTCTCTCCAGTCTCCCCTTCTCTCAGTCTCCCTTCTCTCCAGTCTCCTTCTCTCCAGTCTCCCTTCTCTCCAGTCTCCCTTCTCTCCAGTCTCCCTTCTCTCCAGTCTCCCTTCTCTCCAGTCTCCCTTCTCTCCAGTCTCCTTCTCTCCAGTCTCCCTTCTCTCCAGTCTCCTTCCCTTCTCTCCAGTCTCCCTTCTCTCCAGTCTCCCCTTCTCTCCAGTCTCCCTTCTCTCCAGTCTCCCCTTCTCTCCAGTCTCCTTCTCTCCAGTCTCCCTTCTCTCCAGTCTCCCCTTCTCTCCAGTCTCCCTTCTCTCCAGTCTCTCCCCTTCTCCAGTCTCCCCTTCTCTCCAGTCTCCCCTTCTCTCCAGTCTCCCCTTCTCTCCAGTCTCCCTTCTCTCCAGTCTCCCCTTCTCTCCAGTCTCCCCTTCTCTCCAGTCTCCCTTCTCTCCAGTCTCCCTTCTCTCCAGTCTCCCCTTCTCTCCAGTCTCCCCTTCTCTCCAGTCTCCCCTTCTCTCCAGTCTCCCCTTCTCTCCAGTCTCCTTCTCTCCAGTCTCCCTTCTCTCCAGTCTCCCCTTCTCTCCAGTCTCCCTTCTCTCCAGTCTCCTTCTCTCAGTCTCCCTTCTCTCCAGTCTCCCCTTCTCTCCAGTCTCCCTTCTCCAGTCTCCTTCTCTCAGTCTCCTTCTCTCCAGTCTCCCTTCTCTCCAGTCTCCCCTTCTCTCAGTCTCCCTTCTCTCCAGTCTCCCCTTCTCTCCAGTCTCCCCTTCTCTCCAGTCTCCCTTCTCTCCAGTCTCCCCCTCTCCAGTCTCCCCTTCTCTCCAGTCTCCTTCTCTCCAGTCTCCCCTTCTCTCCAGTCTCCCTTCTCTCCAGTCTCCCCTTCTCTCCAGTCTCCCCTCTCTCCAGTCTCCCTTCTCTCCAGTCTCCCTTCTCTCCAGTCTCCCTTCTCTCCAGTCTCCCTTCTCTCCAGTCTCCCTTCTCTCCAGTCTCTTCTCCAGTCTCCCTTCTCTCCAGTCTCCCCTTCTCTCCAGTCTCCTTCTCTCCAGTCTCCCCTTCTCTCCAGTCTCCCCTTCTCTCAGTCTCCCCTTCTCTCCAGTCTCCCTTCTCTCCAGTCTCCCTTCTCTCCAGTCTCTCCAGTCTCCCCTTCTCTCCAGTCTCCCTTCTCTCCAGTCTCTCCAGTCTCCCCTTCTCTCCAGTCTCCCTTCTCTCCAGTCTCCCTTCTCTCCAGTCTCCCTTCTCTCCAGTCTCCCTTCTCTCCAGTCTCCCCTTCTCTCCAGTCTCCCCTGCTCTCCAGTCTCTCCTGCTCTCCAGTCTCCCCTTCTCTCCAGTCTCCCCTTCTCTCCAGTCTCCCCTTTTCTCCAGTCTCTCCAGTCTCCCCTTCTCTCCAGTCTCCCTTCTCTCCAGTCTCCCTTCTCTCCAGTCTCCCCTTTTCTCCAGTCTCCCCTTCTCTCCCCCTCTCTCCAGTCTCCCCTTCTCTCTCCAGTCTCCCCTTCTCTCCAGTCTCCCCAGTCTCCCCTTCTCTCCAGTCTCCCCTTCTCTCCAGTCTCCCCTTCTCTCAGTCTCCCTTCTCTCCAGTCTCCCTTCTTCCTCTCCAGTCTCCAGTCTCTTCTCTCCAGTCTCCTTCTCCAGTCTCCCCTTCTCTCCAGTCTCCCCTTCTCTCAGTCTCCCTTCTCTCCAGTCTCCCTTCTCTCCAGTCTCCCTTCTCTCAGTCTCCCTTCTCTCCAGTCTCCCTTCTCTCCAGTCTCCCTTCTCTCCAGTCTCCCCTTCTCTCCAGTCTCCCCTTCTCTCCAGTCTCCCTTCTCTCAGTCTCCTTCTCTCCAGTCTCCCCTTCTCTCCAGTCTCCCCTCTCCCAGTCTCCCTTCTCTCCAGTCTCCCTTCTCTCCAGTCTCCCCTTCTCTCAGTCTCCCTTCTCTCCAGTCTCCCCTTCTCTCCAGTCTCCCTTCTCTCCAGTCTCCTTCTCTCCAGTCTCCCTTCTCTCCAGTCTCCCTTCTCTCCAGTCTCCCCTTCTCTCCAGTCTCCCTTCTCTCCAGTCTCCCCTTCTCTCCAGTCTCCCTTCTCTCCAGTCTCCCTTCTCTCCAGTCTCCCCTTCTTCTCTCCAGTCTCTCCTTCTCTCCAGTCTCCCCTTCTCTCCAGTCTCCCCTTCTCTCCAGTCTCCCTTCTCTCCAGTCTCCCCTTCTCTCCAGTCTCCCCTCTCTCAGTCTCCCCTTCTCTCCAGTCTCCCCTTCTCTCAGTCCCCTTCTCTCCAGTCTCCCCTTCTCTCCAGTCTCCCTTCTCTCCAGTCTCCCTTCTCTCCAGTCTCCCTTCTCTCCAGTCTCCCTTTCTCCAGTCTCCTTTCTCTTCTCTCCAGTCTCCCTTCTCTCCAGTCTCCCTTCTCTCCAGTCTCCCCTTCTCTCCAGTCTCCCTTCTCTCCAGTCTCCCCTGCTCTCCAGTCTCCCCTTCTCTCCAGTCTCCCCTTCTCTCCAGTCTCCCTTCTCTCAGTCTCCTTCTCTCCAGTCTCCCTTCTCTCCAGTCTCCCTTCTCTCAGTCCCTTCTCTCCAGTCTCCCTTCTCTCCAGTCTCCCTTCTCTCCAGTCTCCCCTTCTCTCCAGTCTCCCCTTCTCTCCAGTCTCCCCTTCTCTCCAGTCTCCCCTTCTCTCCAGTCTCCCTTCTCTCCAGTCTCCCCTTCTCTCCAGTCTCCCCTTCTCTCCAGTCTCCCCTTCTCTCCAGTCTCCCCTTCTCTCCAGTCTCCCCTTCTCTCCAGTCTCCCCTTCTCTCCAGTCTCCCTTCTCTCCAGTCTCCCTTCTCTCCAGTCTCCCTTCTCTCCAGTCTCCCCTTCTCTCCAGTCTCCCTTCTCTCCAGTCTCCCCTTCTCTCCAGTCTCCCCTTCTCTCCAGTCTCCCTTCTCTCCAGTCTCCCTTCTCCAGTCTCCCCTTCTCTCAGTCTCCCTTCTCTCAGTCTCCCTTCTCTCCAGTCTCCCCTTCTCTCCAGTCTCCCTTCTCTCCAGTCTCCCCTTCTCCAGTCTCCTTCTCTCCAGTCTCCCCTTCTCTCCAGTCTCCCTTCTCTCCAGTCCCCCTTCTCTCCAGTCTCCCCTTCTCTCCAGTCTCCCTTCTCTCCAGTCTCCCCTTCTCTCCTTCTCTCCAGTCTCCCCTTCTCTCCAGTCTCCCCTTCTCTCCAGTCTCCCCTTCTCTCCAGTCTCCCCTTCTCTCCAGTCTCCCTTCTCTCCAGTCTCCCTTCTCTCCAGTCTCCCTTCTCTCCAGTCTCCCTTCTCTCCAGTCTCCCTTCTCTCCAGTCTCCCTTCTCTCCAGTCTCCCCTTCTCTCCAGTCTCCCCTTCTCTCCAGTCTCCCCTTCTCTCCAGTCTCCCCTTCTCAGTCCCCTCTCTCCAGTCTCCCTTCTCTCCAGTCTCCCTTCTCTCCAGTCTCCCTTCTCTCCAGTCTCCCCTTCTCTCCAGTCTCCCCTTCTCCAGTCTCCCCTTCTCTCCAGTCTCCCTTCTCTCCAGTCTCCCTCTCTCCCCTCTCTCTCCAGTCTCCCCTTCTCTCCAGTCTCCCCTTCTCTCTAGTCTCCCCTTCTCTCCAGTCTCCCCTTCTCTCCAGTCTCCTTTCTCTCCAGTCTCCCGTCTCTCCAGTCTCTCCAGTCTCCCCTTCTCTCCAGTCTCCCTTCTCTCCAGTCTCCCTTCTCTCCAGTCTCCCTTCTCTCCAGTCTCCCTTCTCTCCAGTCTCCCTTCTCTACAGTCTCCTTCTCTCCAGTCTCCCTTCTCTCCAGTCTCCCTTCTCTCCAGTCTCCCCTTCTCTCCAGTCTCCCCTTCTCTCCAGTCTCCCTTCTCTCCAGTCTCCCTTTTCTCCAGTCTCCCCTCTCTCAGTCTCCCCTTCTCCAGTCTCCCCTTCTCTCCAGTCTCCCCTTCTCTCCAGTCTCCCTTCTCTCCAGTCTCCCTTCTCTCCAGTCTCCCTTCTCTCCAGTCTCCCCTTCTCTCCAGTCTCCCCTTCTCTCCAGTCTCCCCTTCTCTCCAGTCTCCCCTTCTCTCCAGTCTCCCCTTCTCTCCAGTCTCCCTTCTCTCCAGTCTCCCCTTCTCTCCAGTCTCCCCTTCTCTCCAGTCTCCCCCTCTCTCTCACCTCTTGCTCATGTCTTCTCCTCCTTGTCCCTTGAAGGGTTGGAACCCGGGGTGTTGAGTGGACGGGCTGCAGGGCGAGGCGTTCCCAGACCGCCCGAGAGATGCTCTGCGGCTCCGCCTCCTCTCCAGGCCCCTCCTCTTGTCCCCGAAGCTGGCGCGGCGGCGGTCCTTGAGGCCAGAGAGCCCTATGGGCGGATTAGATTCATCATCGCCATCCTCATGTCGTAGAGTCGCCTGAAAAGGGAGAAGAAAGGAGAAAGGATGAAATGAAGGAGGATGATGTGGATATTTAGAAAAAACATCTTGATCTCTTCTTTATTATATTCTATATATATATATATATATATATATTCTCCTATTTCTTCAGGTTTATCTAGGACATAAATGTGGTCTATGAAAAATCAGGATTATCAGCCAAAACTGTGCCATTGTGTATCCCTGTGTGTGTGTATCCCTGTGTGTGTGCGTGCGTGTGTGTGTGTGTATCGTGTGTGTGTGTGTGTGTGTGCGTGTGTGTGTGCGCATGTGTGTGCGTGTGTGTGGTGTCTCACCTCATAGATATTGAGTTGCTCCATCAGGTCCAGGTCAGTTCCTCTCCTCCCCAGGAACCTCTTAGCTACAGCCTCCATCCTCTGGTCCTCCAACCCATCCACCATGTCATAGAAGGAGTCCTGGTCAGGTAACGCTGACAAGGTCTGAGAGGGGGGAGGAGGGGGGAGGGGAGGGAGGGGGGAGGGGAGGGAGGAGGGGAGAGGGGAGGAGGAGGGAGGAGGGGAGGGAGGGGGAGGGAGGGGGGGAGGAGGTGGGAGAGGGGAGGGAGGGAGGGGGGGGGGGAAGGAGTGGGAGAGGGGGAGGGAGGGGGAGGGGGGGAAGGGAGTGGGGAGGGGATGGGGAGGGAGGGGGAAGGAGCGGGCAGGGAGGGGGAAGGAGTGGGAGGAGGAGGAGGGGAGGGAGGGGAGAGGGGATGGAGTGGGGAGGAGGGGGAGGGAGGGGGAGGGAGGGAGGAGGAGGAGGGGGGAGGGGGGAGGAGGGGAGTGGGAGGGAGGGGAGGGAGAGGAGGGGGAAGGAGTGGGGGGGGGAGGAGGAGGGGGGAGGGGAGGGAGGGGGAAGGAGTGGGGAGGGGAGGGAGGGAGGGGGAAGGAGGGGGGGGGGAGGGAGGGAGGAGGGGGAGGGAGGAGGGAGGAGGGAGGGAGGGGGGGAGGGGAGGGAGGGAGGGGGAAAGGATTGGGGAGGGGGAGGAGGGGGAGGGAGGAGGGGGGAGGGGAGGGGAGGGGGAGGGGAGGGGGGGATGGAGTGGGGAGGAGGGGAGGGAAGGAGGGGAGGGAGAGGGGGAGGGAGGAGGGAGGAGGGAGGGGAGGGAGGGAGGGGAGGGAGGAGGGAGGAGGAGGGAGGGGGGGAGGGGAGGGAGGGGGAAGGAGGGAGGGGAGGGAGGGGGAGGAAGGAGGGGGAGGGGAGGAGGGGGAGGGGAGGGAGGGGGGGAGGGGAGGAAGGAGTGGGAGGGGGGGAGGGGAGGGAGGGGAGGGGGGAGGAGGGAGGGAGGGGAGGGGAGGGAGGGAGGGGGAAGGAGTGGGGAGGGAGGAGGGAGAGGAGGGAGTGGGGGAAGGGGGAAGGAGGGGGAGGAGGAGGAGGGGGAGGAGGGGGGAAGGAGGGGGGGGAAGGGGAAGGAGTGGAGAGGGGGGAGGAGGAGGGAGGGGAGGGGAGGGGGGGGGAAGGAGGGGGGAGGGGGAGGAGGGAGGGGGAGGAGTGGGGAGGGGAGGGGGAAGGAGTGGGGTGGAGGAGGGGAGGAGGAGGGAGGTGTGAATTTGTGTGTAGAATGATAGACGATGTCATATGCAATGTGGCGCCAGACCAAGACGTGTACCTTGTTGATGAGGGTCATACCGTACACCAGCAGCTCGGTGTCCACTCCATCCTTCTCATCTAAGATCTCCATGGCATTAGACCACTGCTTACAACCTGGACAAACACCATTAGTCAATAAGATATCAATCATTCTTTCATTTGACCGTTGAGCCTATTGGTCACCAATCCATGACTCAAACACTCAATTAATCAAGACAGACAGACAGACAGACAGACAGACAGACAGACAGACAGACTGACAGACAAACAGAAAGAGCGACAGACAGACAGAGCGACAGACAGACAGACAGAGCGACAGACAGACAGAGCGACAGACAGACAGACTGACAGACAGACAGACAGACAGACAGACAGAGGAGACAGAGGGGAGACAGACAGACAGACAGACAGGGACAGACAGACAGACAGACAGACAGACAGACAGGGGTGGGGAAGACAGAGTGGGGAGAGGAGACAGACAGACAGAGAGAGAGAGAGAGACGGCGCGACAGACAGACAGACAGACAGACAGACAGACAGACAGACTGAACGTGGTACCTCTCTTGGTGTCTACAGTAGTGACGGCCTCTATAAGCAGAGAGGCGTTGGACTCTGAGTATTCCACAAACACCAGCAACAACTTCAGAGCAGTCTTCACCACCAGGCGGAACTGAGACACAGAGTCAGTCAGACAGGGTCAGTCAGACAGGGTCAGTCAGACAGGATCAGTCAGACAGGGTCAGTCAGATAGGATCAGTCAGACAGGGTCAGTCAGACAGGGTCAGTCAGATAGGGTCAGTCAGACAGGGTCAGTCAGACAGGGTCAGTCAGACAGGGTCAGTCAGATAGGATCAGTCAGACAGGGTCAGTCAGACAGGGTCAGTCAGACAGGGTCAGTCAGACAGGGTCAGTCAGACAGGATCAGTCAGACAGGGTCAGTCAGACAGGGTCAGTCAGACAGGATCAGTCAGACAGGGTCAGTCAGACAGGGTCAGTCAGACAAGTCTATAGCATTTATAAAGGTCTTTGGAAGGACTCGACCACGGATATAAATCCCCAGCCTTCCAATATCAGGGCAGACACTCTAACAACAAGGCCCCCGAGTTTCAAACAATCACCTACCTATATCAGGGCAGACACTCTAACAACAAGGCCCCCGAGTTTCAAACAATCACCTACCTATATCAGGGTCAGTCAGACAGGGTCTAACAACAAGGTCAGTCCCAGGGTTTCAAACAATCACCTACCTATATCAGGGCAGACACTCTAACAACAAGGTCCCCAGGGTCAGTTTCAAACAATCACCTACCTATATCAGGGCAGACACTCAGTCAAGGCCCAGGGTTTCAAACAATCCTCATATCAGGGCAGACACTCTAACAACAAGGCCCCGGTTTCAAACAATCACCTACCTATATCAGGGCAGACACTCTAACAACAAGGCCCCCGAGTTTCAAACAATCACCTACCTATATCAGGGCAGACACTAACAACAAGGCCCCCGAGTTTCAAACAATCACCTACCTATATCAGGGCAGACACTCTAACAACAAGGCCTCCGAGTTTCAAACAATCACCTACCTATATCAGGGCAGACACTCTAACAACAAGGCCCCCGAGTTTCAAACAATCACCTACCTATATCAGGGCAGACACTCTAACAACAAGGCCCCCGAGTTTCAAACAATCACCTACCTATATCAGGGCAGACACTCTAACAACAAGGCCCCCGAGTTTCAAACAATCACCTACCTATATCAGGGCAGACACTCTAACAACAAGGCCCCCGAGTTTCAAACAATCACCTACCTATATCAGGGCAGACACTCTAACAACAAGGCCCCCGAGTTTCAAACAATCACCTACCTATATCAGGGCAGACACTCTAACAACAAGGCCTCAGAGTTTCAAACAATCACCTATTTATTTATATAACCTATTTATCGTTATTTAGTTTGTACAGTAAAACAGATGCTGTAGCTGTTCACCTTTGAGCCAATGAGAGCGTAGAGCCACTGGACGGTCTCAATGTGACAGATGACTCCATTCATCCCATCCACATACAGCATGATCTGTCCCAGAGCTAAGAGATGGAGGGAAGGAGAGAGAGGGAGAGAGAGAGAGAGAGAGAGAGAGATGGAGGGAAGGAGAGAGAGAGAGATGGAGGGAAGGAGAGAGAGAGAGAGAGAGAGAGATGGAGGGAAGGAGAGAGAGGGAGAGAGAGAGAGAGAGAGATGGAGGGAAGGAGAGAGAGAGAGAGAGAGAGAGATGGAGGGAAGGAGAGAGAGAGAGAGAGAGAGAGAGAGAGAGAGAGAGAGAGAGGGAAGGAGAGAGGGAGAGAGAGAGAGAGAGAGAGAGAGAGAGATGGAGGGAAGGAGAGAGAGAGAGAGAGAGAGATGGATGGAGGGAAGGAGAGAGAGGGAAGGAGAGAGAGAGAGAGAGAGAGATGGAGGGAAGGAGAGAGAGAGAGAGAGAGATGGCGAGAGAGAGAGAGAGAGAGAGAGAGAGAGAGAGATGGAGATGGAGGGAAGGAGAGAGAGAGAGAGAGAGATGGTGAGAGAGAGAGAGAGAGATGGAGAAAACCAAAACAATACAAGTTAACGTCTATGTGGGGGACTGTCTATGTGGGGGACTGTCTATGTGGGAGACTGTCTATGTGGGGGGACTGTCTATGTGGGGGACTGTCTATGTGGGGGACTGTCTATGTGGGAGACTGTCTATGTGGGGGGACTGTCTATGTGGCGGGACTGTCTATGTGGGGGACTGTCTATGTGGGGGGACTGTCTATGTGGGGGACTGTCTATGTGGGGACTGTCTATGTGGGGGACTGTCTATGTGGGGGGACTGTCTATGTGGGGGACTGTCTATGTGGGGGACTGTCTATGTGGGGACTGTCTATGGGGGACTGTCTATGTGGGGGACTGTCTATGTGGGGGACTGTCTATGTGGGAGACTGTCTATGTGGGGGACTGTCTACGTGTGGGTGTGTGCACGTGTCTACGAACACACAAAGCAAGTGAGTGTGGGTGAATGTGTGTGTGTGTGTGTGTGTGTGTGTGTGCGGGAGTGTCTGCGGGAGTGTGAGTGTGTGTGTGTGTGTGTGTGTGTGTGTGTGTGTGTGTGTGTGCGGGAGTGTCTGCGGGAGTGTGTGCGTGCGTGCGTGCGTGCGTGCATGCGTGCGTGTGTGTGTGTGTGTGTGTGTGTGTGTGTGTGTGTGCGTGCGTGTGTGTGTGTAGATAGCATACCTCTAAGGATGTAATTCTGGTAGTTCTGGTCGGCCTCTGCTCCAACCTTGATGAGACAGGTCAGACCCTCTGCCATCACAAACTCATGGACCAGATCCTTATCATCCTGAAACACAAACACATCTAGAACAGTGTGTTCGTACCAGGTGTCGTACCAGGTGTCGTACCAGGTGTCGTACCAGGTGTCCAACCAGGTGTCCAACCAGGTGCCCAACCAGGTGTCGTACCAGGTGTCCAACCAGGTGTCAACCAGGTGTCCAACCAGGTGTCCAACCAGGTGTCCAACCAGGTGTCCAACCAGGTGTCCAACCAGGTGTCGTACCAGGTGTCCAACCAGGTGTCCAACCAGGTGTCCAACCAGGTGTCGTACCAGGTGTCCCACCAGGTGTTGTACCAGGTGTCCCACCAGGTGTCCAACCAGGTGTCGTACCAGGTGTCCAACCAGGTGTCCAACCAGGTGTCCCACCAGGTGTCGTACCAGGTGTCCCACCAGGTGTCCAACCAGGTGTCCCACCAGGTGTCCCACCAGGTGTCGTACCAGGTGTCCAACCAGGTGTCCCACCAGGTGTCCAACCAGGTGTCCAACCAGGTGTCCAACCAGGTGTCCAACCAGGTGTCCAACCAGGTGTCCAACCAGGTGTCGTACCAGGTGTCCAACCAGGTGTCCAACCAGATGGACGATACATTCATAAATAAATCAAATACAACTTTTCCTTTGTGTTTTGTTGTTGTGTTGTGCTCTTTGACCAGTAGGTGGCAGTAATGCGCTGGGTTCATTAAAATGACATCGTTGACACTGGTGCTTGAAAACCTTGGTATTGGTCATTGTATTTTAAAATGTAGTAAAATGTCCTTCTGGAGGCTGTTGTATTGGATCCCAGCTGTGTGTGTGGTGGTGGGGGGGAGGGGGGGGGGGTTGTCCAAGTGCTATAAAACACTTTAAATTTAAATCTCATTATATCCCGGTACTTCAAGCGATATGGATTGAATCAAGCCGTTACCCTCACGTTACTCACAAGTCACAAGCACGCACGGACTCACACACACACACACAAACGCTGCCAGGCCACGTGGAGTTGTCTGCCGTCATGGAAACACACAGCTGCCACGGCGACCAACTGTGGAGTGCACAGATTTTCTACTACTGTGTCCGTGTGTTTAACATCAGGTTTTACCTGAAAAATCTGCTTGAGAGAGAAGAGAGCCCTCCTCAAGTCACGTCCATTGGAGTTGTAGAGTTTTTCTGCAGTAAGAGGAGAGAGAGAGAGAGAGAGAGAGAGAGAGAGAGAGAGAGGACAAAGAGAGAGAGAGAGAGAGAGAGAGAGAGAGAAGAGAGAGAGAGAGAGAGAGAGAGAGAGAGAGAGAGAGAGAGAGAGAGAGGGAGGGAGAGAAAGAGAGAGAGAGAGAAAGAGAGAGAGAG
>NC_088399.1:97693611-97698611 GCF_034236695.1 Oncorhynchus nerka | reverse complement strand
ACGACATGGAAAGCTCTCTGTCACAGATTACAACGCTCCTGTTGTATCAAGCCCCCCGCGTTCCCATACGATCTGTACATTTGGTATTTTTAATAACCTTTTATTTCACCTTTTGTTTAACCAGTTGAGGCCAGTTGAGAACAAGTTCTCATTTACAACTGGGACCTGGCCAAGATAAAGCAACGGAGGACATGTCCTATTGTATCAAGCCCTGTGTTCCCAAATGACCTGCTGTATGGCAGTGGGTGGTAGGACTAGCTATGTGGTAGGACTAGCTATGTGGTAGGACTAGCTATGTGGTAGGACTAGCTATGTGGTAGGACTAGCTATGTGTTATGACTAGCTATGTGGTAGGACTAGCTATGTGGTAGGACTAGCTATGTGTTATGACTAGCTATGTGGTAGGACTAGCTATGTGGTAGGACTAGCTATGTGTTAGGACTAGCTATGTGTTAGGACTAGCTATGTGCTAGGACTAGCTATGTGGTAGGACTAGCTATGTGGTAGGACTAGCTATGTGGTAGGATTAGCTATGTGGTAGGACTAGCTATGTGTTAGGACTAGCTATGTGCTGGGACTAGCTATGTGGTAGGACTAGCTGTGTGGTAGGACTAGCTGTTTGTTAGGACTAGCTATGTGGTAGGACTAGCTATGTGTTAGAACTAGCTATGTAGTAGGACTTACTATGTGGTAGGACTAGCTATGTGGTAGGACTAGCTATGTAACTATATATTAGAACTAGCTATGTGGTAGGACTAGCTATGTAACTATATATTAGGACTAGCTGTGTGTTAGGACTAGCTATGTAACTATATATTAGAACTAGCTATGTGGTAGGACTAGCTATGTGGTAGGACTAGCTATGTGGTAGGACTAGCTATGTGGTAGGACTAGCTGTGTGTTAGGACTAGCTATGTGGTAGGAATAGCTGTGTGGTAGGACTAGCTGTGTGTTAGGACTAGCTATATGGTAGGACTAGCTATGTGTTAGAACTAGCTATGTAGTAGGACTTACTATGTGGTAGGACTAGCTATGTGGTAGGACTAGCTATGTGGTAGGACTAGCTATGTGGTAGGACTAGCTATGTGGTAGGACTAGCTGTGTGGTAGGACTAGCTGTGTGGTAGGACTAGCTGTGTGTTAGGACTAGCTATGTGGTAGGACTAGCTGTGTGGTAGGACTAGCTGTGTGTTAGGACTAGCTATATGGTAGGACTAGCTATGTGTTAGAACTAGCTATGTAGTAGGACTTACTATGTGGTAGGACTAGCTATGTGGTAGGACTAGCTATGTAACTATATATTAGAACTAGCTATGTGGTAGGACTAGCTATGTAACTATATATTAGGACTAGCTGTGTGTTAGGACTAGCTATGTAACTATATATTAGAACTAGCTATGTGGTAGGACTAGCTATGTGTTAGGACTAGCTATGTGGTAGGACTAGCTATGTGGTAGGACTAGGTATGTGGTAGGACTTACTATGTGGTAGGACTAGCTATGTGTTAGGACTAGCTATGTAACTATATATTAGAACTAGCTATGTGGTAGGACTAGCTATGTATTAGGACTAGCTATGTGGTAGGACTAGCTATGTGGTAGGACTAGCTATGTGGTAGGACTTACTATGTGGTAGGACTAGCTATGTGGTAGGACTAGCTATGTGGTAGGACTTACTATGTGGTAGGACTAGCTATGTGTTAGGACTAGCTGTGTGGTAGGACTAGCTATGTGGTAGGACTAGCTGTGTGTTAGGACTAGCTATGTGGTAGGACTAGTTATGTGGTAGGACTAGCTATGTGGTAGGACTAGCTATGTGGTAGGGCTATGTGGTAGGACTTGCTATGTGGTAGGACTAGCTATGTGTTAGGACTAGCTATGTGTTAGGATTAGCTGTGTGGTAGGACTAGCTGTGTGGTAGGACTAGGTGTGTGGTAGGACTAGCTATGTGTTAGGACTAGCTATGTGTTAGGACTAGCTATGTGGTAGGACTAGCTATGTGTTAGGACTAGCTATGTAACTATATATTAGGACTAGCTGTGTGTTAGGACTAGCTATGTAACTATATATTAGAGCTAGCTATGTGGTAGGACTAGCTATGTGTTAGGACTAGCTATGTGGTAGGACTAGCTATGTGGTAGGACTAGCTATGTGGTAGGACTAGCTATGTGTTAGGACTAGCTATGTGTTAGGACTAGCTAAGTGGTAGGACTAGCTATGTGGTAGGACTAGCTATGTGTTAGGACTAGCTATGTGTTAGGACTAGCTATGTGGTAGGACTAGGTGTGTGGTAGGACCAGCTATGTGGTAGGACTAGCTATGTAACTATATATTAGAACTAGCTATGTGGTAGGACTAGCTATGTGGTAGGACTAGCTATGTAACTATATATTAGAACTAGCTATGTGGTAGGACTAGCTATGTAACTATATATTAGAACTAGCTATGTGGTAGGACTAGCTATGTGGTAGGACTAGCTATGTTGTAGGACTAGGTATGTGGTAGGACTAGCTATGTGGTAGGACTAGCTATGTGGTAGGACTAGCTATGTGGTAGGACTAGGTATGTGGTAGGACTAGCTATGTGGTAGGACTAGCTATGTGGTAGGACTAGCTATGTGGTAGGACTAGCTATGTGGTAGGACTAGGTATGTGGTAGGACTAGGTAGATCCTTCCGTCTGCAGGAGCTCCATGGAGGGGTTGCAGAGGGCAGAGCAGGCCAGAGGACAAGCTCCTCTGCAACAGACGTGGGCTAACCTGGCCCCTATTCAGCCTGTCGAGAGCTCACACCCACGGCTCACAGCTGACCAGACCAACAGATCTGTGTTAAAGTTGACCAACAGCACAGTGCATGGAAAGAGTAATGCTCTTGCGACATGTCTGTAGAAATCTTTATGTAGTAAATCACAATCATTGTAATCCCAAACATCATGTCTGTCTGTCCGTCCGTCCGTCCGTCCGTTGTTGTACCCAGATCATTTTGAGGATGGTAGAGAAACAAGGGCCCATAGTAGTAGAAACTGAATAACTGAATTAATAAAATACACAAATACTGAATTTTAACAGTCAATCCAAGGAAAGTTTATTCTCAAAACCAAAAGAATAAACAACACACTGAGGCTAAAAGTATTAAGAAAAGTAGATGTGTCCAAGAGAGGGAGAAGGGAAGAAGGGAGGAGAACGAAGAGAAGAAGAGGAGAAAGAAGAGAAGAAGAGAGGAGAAAGAAGAGAAGAAGAGAGGAGAAAGAAGAGAAGAAGAGAGGAGAAAGAAGATAGAAAGAAGAGAAGGAGTGAGAGGAGAAAGAAGATAGAAAGAAGAGAAGGAGTGAGAGGAGAAAGAAGATAGAAAGAAGAGAAGGAGTGAGAGGAGAAAGAAGAGAAGAAGAGAGAGGAGAAAGAAGATAGAAAGAAGAGAAGGAGAGAGGAGAAAGAAGATAGAAAGAAGAGAAGAGAGAGGAGAAAGAAGATAGAAAGAAGAGAGTGAGAGGAGAAAGAAGGAGAAAGAAGAGAAGAGAGAGGAGAAAGAAGAAGAAAGAAGAGAAGAGAGAGGAGAAAGAAGAGAAGAGAGAGGAGAAAGAAGAGAAGAGAGAGGAGAAAGAAGAGAAGAGAGAGGAGAAAGAAGAGAAGAGAGAGGAGAAAGAAGAGAAGAGAGAGGAGAAAGAAGAGAAGAGAGAGAGAAAGAGAGAAGAAGAGGAGAAAGAAGAGAAGAGAGAGGAGAAAGAAGAGAGAGAGAAGAAAGAAGAGAAGAGAGAGGAGAAAGAGAGAGAGAGAGAAGAAAAGATAGAAAGAAGAGAAGGAGTGAGAGGAGAAAGAAGATAGAAAGAAGAGAAGAGAGAGGAGAAAGAAGATAGAAAGAAGAGAAGGAGTGAGAGGAGAAAGAAGATAGAAAGAAGAGAAGGAGTGAGAGGAGAAAGAAGATAGAAAGAAGAGAAGAGAGAGGAGAAAGAAGAGAAGAAGAGAGAGGAGAAAGAAGAGAAGAAGAGAGGAGAAAGAAGATAGAAAGAAGAGAAGGAGTGAGAGGAGAAAGAAGAGAAGAAGAGAGAGGAGAAAGAAGATAGAAAGAAGAGAAGGAGTGAGAGGAGAAAGAAGATAGAAAGAAGAGAAGGAGTGAGAGGAGAAAGAAGATAGAAAGAAGAGAAGAGAGAGGAGAAAGAAGAGAAGAAAGAGGAGAAAGAAGATAGAAAGAAGAGAAGGAGAGGAGAAAGAAGAGAAGAAGAGAGGAGAAAGAAGAGAAGGAGTGAGAGGAGAAAGAAGATAGAAAGAAAGAAGAAGAGAGAGGAGAAAGAAGAGAAGAAAGAGGAGAAAGAAGAGAAGAAGAGAAGAGAGAAAAAGAAGAGAAGAAGAGAGAGAGAAAGAAGAGAAGAAGAGAGAGGAGAAAGAAGAGAAGGAGAGAGGAGAAAGAAGAGAAGAAGAGAGAGGAGAAAGAAGAGAAGAAGAGAGAGGAGAAAGAAGAGAAGAAGAGAGAGGAGAAAGAAGAGAAGAAGAGAGAGGAGAAAGAAGAGAAGAAGAGAGAGGAGAAAGAAGAGAAGAAGAGAGAGGAGAAAGAAGAGAATAAGAGAGAGGAGAAAGAAGAGAATAAGAGAGAGGAGAAAGAAGAGAATAAGAGAGAGGAGAAAGAAGAGAATAAGAGAGAGGAGAAAGAAGAGAAGAAGAGAGAGGAGAAAGAAGAGAAGAAGAGAGAGGAGAAAGAAGAGAAGAAAGAGAGGAGAAAGAAGAGAGAAGAGAGAGGAGAAAGAAGAGAAGAAGAGAGAGGAGAAAGAAGAGAAGAAGAGAAGAGAAAGACGAGAGAAGAAGAGAAAGAAAGAAGAGAAGAAGAGAGAGGAGAAAGAAGAGAAGAAGAGAGAGGAGAAAGAAGAGAAGAAGAGAGAGGAGAAAGAAGAGTGAAGGGACCACAGAGCATAACAGACGGAGAGAAGTTATTAAATGATGGATCTATGGAACGGACTGGAACTGTTATTAAATTATGGATTTATGGGACTGTTATTAAATTATGGATCTATGG
>NC_088399.1:97603611-97688611 GCF_034236695.1 Oncorhynchus nerka | reverse complement strand
ACAACACCAGGGACAAGACAACACCAGGGACACGACAACACCAGGGACAACACCAGGGACAAGACAACACCAGGGACAACACCAGGGACAACACCAGGGACAACACCAGGGACAAGACAACACCAGGGACAGGACAACACCAGGGACAACACCAGGGACAAGACAACACCAGGGACAACACCAGGGACAACACCAGGGACAAGACAACACCAGGGACAACACCAGGGACAAGACAACACCAGGGACAACACCAGGGACAAGACAACACCAGGGACAAGACAACACCAGGGACAAGACAACACCAGGGACAAGACAACACCAGGGACAACACCAGGGACAACACCAGGGACAACACTAGGGACAACACTAGGGACAACATCAGGGACAAGACAACACCAGGGACAAGACAACACCAGGGACAAGACAACACCAAGACAACACCAGGGACAACACCAGGGACACGACAACAACAAGACAACACCAGGGACAACACCAAGACAACACCAGGGACAACACCAAGACAACACCAGGGACAACACCAGGGACAACACCAAGACAACACCAGGGACAACACCAGGGACACGACAACACAAAGACAACACCAGGAACAACACCAAGACAACACCAGGGACAACACCAGGGACAAAACAACACCAGGGACAACATCAAGACAACACCAGGGACAACACCAGGGACAAGACAACACCAGGGACAAGACAACACCAGGGACAACACCAGGGACAAGACAACACCAGGGACAAGACAACACCAGGGACAACACCAGGGACAAGACAACACCAGGGACAACACCAGGGACAAGACAACACCAGGGACAACACCAGGGACAACACCAGGGACAAGACAACACCAGGGACAGGACAACACCAGGGACAACACCAGGGACAAGACAACACCAGGGACAACACCAGGGACAACACCAGGGACAAGACAACACCAGGGACAACACCAGGGACAAGACAACACCAGGGACAAGACAACACCAGGGACAACACCAGGAACACGACAACACCAGGGACAAGACAACACCAGGGACAAGACAACACCAGGGACAAGACAACACCAGGGACAACACCAGGGACAAGACAACACCAGGGACAACACCAGGGACAACACCAGGAACACGACAACACCAGGGACAAGACAACACCAGGGACAAGACAACACCAGGGACAAGACAACACCAGGGACAACACCAGGGACAACACCAGGGACAACACCAGGGACAAGACAACACCAGGGACAACACCAGGGACAAGACAACACCAGGGACACGACAACACCAAGACAACACCAGGGACAAGACAACACCAGGGACAAGACAACACCAAGGACAAGACAACACCAGGGACAAGACAACACCAGGGACAAGACAACACCAGGGACAACACCAGGGACAACACCAGGGACAACACTAGGGACAACATCAGGGACAAGACAACACCAGGGACAAGACAACACCAGGGACAAGACAACACCAGGGACAACACCAAGACAACACCAGGGACAACACCAAGACAACACCAGGGACAACACCAGGGACAACACTAGGGACAACACCAAGACAACACCAGGGACAACACCAGGGACACGACAACACAAAGACAACACCAGGGACAACACCAAGACAACACCAGGGACAACACCAGGGACAAAACAACACCAGGGACAACATCAAGACAACACCAGGGACAACACCAGGGACAAGACAACACCAAGACAACACCAGGGACAAGACAACACCAAGACAACACCAGGGACAAGACAACACCAGGGACAACACCAGGGACAAGACAACACCAGGGACAAGACAACACCAGGGACAAGACCAGGGACAACACCAGGGACAACACCAGGGACAAGACAACACCAGGGACAAGACAACACCAGGGACAAGACCAGGGACCCCCTCATCTGTCACAGAGACAACCAGCTCCTCCATAACACCAGGGACCCCCTCATCTGTCACAGAGACAACCAGCTCCTCCTTAACACCAGGGACCCCCTCATCTGTCACAGAGACAACCAGCTCCTCCATAACACCAGGGACCCCCTCATCTGTCACAGAGACAACCAGCTCCTCCATAACACCAGGGACCCCCTCATCTGTCACAGAGACAACCAGCTCCTCCTTAACACCAGGGACCCTCTCATCTGTCACAGAGACAACCAGCTCCTCCTTAACACCAAGGACCTGTCGTGAGGAGGAAAGAGTTTTAAGAAGATGTTTACATACAGTAGTGCAGAGATTACTCCTAATTATTTTTTATTTATTTCTCTCTCTCTCTCTCTCTCTCTCTCTCTCTCTCTCTCTGTCCCTCTCTCTCTCTCTCTCTCTCTCTCTCTCTCTCTCTCTCTCTCTCTCTCTCTCTCTCTCTCTCTCTCTCTCTCTCTCTCTCCTCTCTCTCTCTCTCTCTATGTCTCTCTCTCTCTCTCTCTCTCTCTCTCTCTCTCTCTCTGTCTCTCTCTCTCTCTCTCTCTCTGTCTCTCTCTCTCTCTCTGTCTCTCTCTGTCTCTCTCTCTCTCTCTCTCTCTCTCTCTCTCTCTCTCTCTCTCTCTCTCTCTCTCTCTCTCTCTGTCCCTCTCTCTCTCTCTCTCTCTCTGTCCCTCTCTCTCTCTCTCTCTCTCTCTCTCTCTCTCTCTCTCTCTCTCTCTCTCTCTCTCTCTCTCTCTCTCTGTCTCTCTCTCTCTCTCTCTCTCTCTCTCTCTGTCTCTCTCTCTCTCTCTCTCTCTCTCTCTGTCCTGTCTCTCTCTCTCTCTCTCTCTGTCTCTCTCTCTCTCTCTCTCTGTCCCTCTCTCTCTCTCTCTATGTCTCTCTCTCTGTCCCTCTCTCTCTCTCTCTGTCTTTCTCTCTCTCTCTATGTCTCTCTCTCTGTCCCTCTCTCTCTCTCTCTCTCTCTCTCTCTCTGTCTCTCTCTCTCTCTCTCTCTCTCTCTCTCTCTGTCCCTCTCTCTCTCTCTCTCTCTCTCTGTCCCTCTCTCTATGTCTCTCTCTCTGTCCCTCTCTATGTCTCTCTCTCTGTCCTCTCTCTCTCTCTCTCTCTCTCTCTCTCTATGTCTCTCTCTCTGTCCCTCTCTCTCTCTCTCTATGTCACTCTCTCGCTCTCTCTGTCCCCCCTCTCTCTCTCTCTATGTCACTCTCTCTCTCTATGTCACTCTCTCTCTCTATGTCACTCTCTCTCTTTATGTCAATCCATCTTTCCTGGCCCAGAGTTTTACAATCACCACAAAGGAACACTGGAAGCTGTTGTTGTAGTACGATGTGTGTGGATAGAGACAGGGAAAGGCTCCTTTTAGTCATTTTTATGGTCACGTTATTCACCATGACCTCACACACAGGCATGTGCACACACACACACGCACACACACACACACACACACGCACACGCGCACACACAGGCATGTGCACACACACACACACACACACGCACGCACACACGCACACACACACACGCACACACAGGCATGTGCACACACACACATACACACGCACACACACGCACACACACACACATACACAGCCCCGATACAACCTTTTATCATCAACATCATGATTTTTTAAAAATATTTACACATCAGGCATTAAAACTCCCGACCACTCCGACTGTTATCCAGGTGTATTCACCTCAGTCATTCCAGAACGTCCCCAGTGTCCACCGAGCACATTCCCTGGTTCCTGATCTATAAATATAAAGCTTTATCTGCGGCCATGACAGGGACACGGGACTCCAGTTACCACCCAGGGGTCTCCAGATAGACGCTCTGAGTGTGACTTCAGTCACAGCAGACTACAGGTCTTATCTAAACCCATGGTACCACTCACTAAGGGGTGTGCTGTCGACTACGCATGTACATTTAAAGACGTATTTACATTGACATATAAGGGCTAAGAGTTTTACCACAAGCCTCATCATAACCCCACCCTGTACTGTAGCTTATCATAACCCCACCCTGTACTGTAGCTTATCATAACCCCACCCTGTACTGTAGCTTATCATAACCCCACCCTGTACTGTAGTTTATCATAACCCCACCCTGTACTGTAGTTTATCATAACCCCACCCTGTTTCATAGTTTATCATAACCCCACCTTGTACTGTAGCTTATCATAACCCCACCCTGTACTGTAGCTTATCATAACCCCACCCTGTACTGTAGTTTATCATAACCCCACCCTGTACTGTAGCTTATCATAACCCCACCCTGTTTCATAGTTTATCATAACCCCACCTTGTACTGTAGCTTATCATAACCCCACCCTGTACTGTAGCTTATCATAACCCCACCGTGTACTGTAGCTTATCATAACCACACCCTGTACTGTAGCTTATCATAACCCCACCATGTACTGTAGCTTATCATAACCACACCCTGTACTGTAGCTTATCATAACCCCACCCTGTACTGTAGCTTATCATAACCCCACCCTGTACTGTAGCTTATCATAACCACACCCTGTACTGTAGCTTATCATAACCCCACCCTGTACTGTAGCTTATCATACCCCACCCTGTACTGTAGCTTATCATACACCCTGTACTGTAGCTTATCATAACCCCACCCTGTATCATAGCTTATCATAACCCCACCCTGTACTGTAGCTTATCATAACCCCACCCTGTACTGTAGCTTATCATAACCCCACCCTGTACTGTAGCTTATCATAACCACACCCTGTACTGTAGCTTATCATAACCCCACCCTGTACTGTAGCTTATCATAACCCCACCCTGTATCATAGCTTATCATAACCCCACCCTGTACTGTAGCTTATCATAACCCCACCCTGTACTGTAGCTTATCATAACCCCACCCTGTATCATAGCTTATCATAACCCCACCCTGTATCATAGCTTATCATAACCCCACCCTGTACTGTAGCTTATCATAACCCCACCATGTACTGTAGCTTATCATAACCACACCCTGTACTGTAGCTTATCATAACCCCACCTTGTACTGTAGCTTATCATAACCCCACCCTGTTTCATAGTTTATCATAACCCCACCTTGTACTGTAGCTTATCATAACCCCACCCTGTATCATAGCTTATGTACCCTGTACTGTAGCTTATCATAACCCCACCCTGTATCATAGCTTATCATAACCCCACCCTGTACTGTAGCTTATCATAACCCCACCATGTACTGTAGCTTATCATAACCCCACCCTGTACTGTAGCTTATCATAACCCCACCCTGTACTGTAGCTTATCATAACCACACCCTGTAGCTTATCATAACCCCACCATGTACTGTAGCTTATCATAACCACACCCTGTACTGTAGCTTATCATAACCCCACCCTGTACTGTAGTTTATCATAACCCCACCCTGTACTGTAGCTTATCATAACCCCACCCTGTTTCATAGTTTATCATAACCCCACCTTGTACTGTAGCTTATCATAACCCCACCCTGTACTGTAGCTTATCATAACCCCACCATGTACTGTAGCTTATCATAACCACACCCTGTACTGTAGCTTATCATAACCCCACCATGTACTGTAGCTTATCATAACCACACCCTGTACTGTAGCTTATCATAACCCCACCCTGTACTGTAGCTTATCATAACCCCACCCTGTACTGTAGCTTATCATAACCCCACCCTGTACTGTAGCTTATCATAACCCCACCATGTACTGTAGCTTATCATAACCCCACCCTGTTTCATAGTTTATCATAACCCCACCTTGTACTGTAGCTTATCATAACCCCACCCTGTACTGTAGCTTATCATAACCCCACCCTGTACTGTAGTTTATCATAACCCCACCCTGTACTGTAGCTTATCATAACCCCACCCTGTTTCATAGTTTATCATAACCCCACCTTGTACTGTAGCTTATCATAACCCCACCCTGTACTGTAGCTTATCATAACCCCACCTTGTACTGTAGCTTATCATAACCACACCCTGTACTGTAGCTTATCATAACCCCACCCTGTACTGTAGCTTATCATAACCCCACCCTGTACTGTAGCTTATCATAACCACACCCTGTACTGTAGCTTATCATAACCCCACCCTGTATCATAGCTTATCATAACCCCACCCTGTACTGTAGCTTATCATAACCCCACCCTGTACTGTAGCTTATCATAACCCCACCCTGTACTGTAGCTTATCATAACCACACCCTGTACTGTAGCTTATCATAACCCCACCCTGTACTGTAGCTTATCATAACCCCACCCTGTATCATAGCTTATCATAACCCCACCCTGTACTGTAGCTTATCATAACCCCACCCTGTACTGTAGCTTATCATAACCCCACCCTGTATCATAGCTTATCATAACCCCACCCTGTATCATAGCTTATCATAACCCCACCCTGTACTGTAGCTTATCATAACCCCACCATGTACTGTAGCTTATCATAACCCCACCCTGTACTGTAGCTTATCATAACCCCACCCTGTACTGTAGCTTATCATAACCACACCCTGTACTGTAGCTTATCATAACCCCACCATGTACTGTAGCTTATCATAACCACACCCTGTACTGTAGCTTATCATAACCCCACCTTGTACTGTAGCTTATCATAACCCCACCCTGTTTCATAGTTTATCATAACCCCACCTTGTACTGTAGCTTATCATAACCCCACCCTGTATCATAGCTTATCATAACCCCACCCTGTACTGTAGCTTATCATAACCCCACCCTGTATCATAGCTTATCATAACCCCACCCTGTACTGTAGCTTATCATAACCCCACCATGTACTGTAGCTTATCATAACCCCACCCTGTACTGTAGCTTATCATAACCCCACCCTGTACTGTAGCTTATCATAACCACACCCTGTACTGTAGCTTATCATAACCCCACCATGTACTGTAGCTTATTATAACCACACCCTGTACTGTAGCTTATCATAACCCCACCTTGTACTGTAGCTTATCATAACCCCACCCTGTACTGTAGCTTATCATAACCCCACCCTGTACTGTAGCTTATCATAACCCCACCCTGTACTGTAGCTTATCATAACCACACCCTGTACTGTAGCTTATCATAACCCCACCATGTACTGTAGCTTATCATAACCCCACCTTGTACTGTAGCTTATCATAACCACACCCTGTACTGTAGCTTATCATAACCCCACCATGTACTGTAGCTTATCATAACCACACCCTGTACTGTAGCTTATCATAACCCCACCCTGTACTGTAGCTTATCATAACCCCACCTTGTACTGTAGCTTATCATAACCCCACCCTGTACTGTAGCTTATCATAACCCCACCCTGTATCATAGCTTATCATAACCCCACCCTGTACTGTAGCTTATCATAACCCCACCCTGTACTGTAGCTTATCATAACCCCACCCTGTACTGTAGCTTATCATAACCCCACCCTGTACTGTAGCTTATCATAACCCCACCCTGTATCCTAGCTTATCATAACCCCACCCTGTATCATAGCTTATCATAACCCCACCCTGTATCATAGCTTATCATAACCCCACCCTGTACTGTAGCTTATCATAACCCCACCCTGTACTGTAGCTTATCATAACCACACCCTGTACTGTAGCTTTTCAAACCCCTTGGCCTCTTTGGCCTGAATGCCAAGTGTCACGTCTGGTGGAAACGTGGCACCATCCCTACGGTGAAGCATGGTGGTGGCAGCATCATGCTGTGGGGATGTTTATCAGTGGCAGGGACTGGGAAACTAGTCAGCATCGAGGGAAGTTACTTCAAGTGCAGTCGCAAAAACCATCAAGCGCTATGATGAAACTGTCTCTCATGAGGACCGCCACAGGAAAGGAAGACCCAGAGTTACCTCTGCTGCAGAGGATAAGTTCATTAGAGTTAACTGTCTCTCATGAGGACCGCCACAGGAAAGGAAGACCCAGAGTTACCTCTGCTGCAGAGGATAAGTTCATTAGAGTTAACTGTCTCTCATGAGGACCGCCACAGGAAAGGAAGACCCAGAGTTACCTCTGCTGCAGAGGATAAGTTCATTAGAGTTACCTGTCTCTCATGAGGACCGCCACAGGAAAGGAAGACCCAGAGTTACCTCTGCTGCAGAGGATAAGTTCATTAGAGTTAACTGTCTCTCATGAGGACCGCCACAGGAAAGGAAGACCCAGAGTTCATTAGAGTTAACTGCACCTCAGACTGCAGCCCAAATGAATGCTTCACAGAGTTCAAGTAACAGACACATCTCAACATCAACTGTTCAGAGGAGACTGAGGCAATCAGGCCTTCATGGTTGAATTGCTGCAAAAAAATCACTACTAACGGACACCAATGAGAAGAGACGTGCTTGGGTCAAGAAACAAGACCAATGGACATTAGACCGGTGAAAATCTGTCCTTTGGTATAATGAGTCCACATTTGACATTTTTGATTCCGACCGCCGTGTCCTTGTGAGACGCAGAGTAGATGAACGGATGATCTCCGCATGTGTGACTCCCACCGTGAAGCATGGAGGAGGAGGTGTGATGGTGTCGGGGGAATTTTTGACCAAGAAGGAGAGTGATGGAGTCCTGCATCAAATGATCTGACCTCCACAATCACCCGACCTCAACCCAATTGAGATGGTTTGGGAAGAGTTGGACCGCAGAGTGAAGGAAAAGCAGCTAACAAGTGCTCAGCATATGTGGGAACTCCTTTAAGACTGTTGGAAAAGCATTCCTGGGGACTCTGGTTGAGAGAATGCCAAGAGTTTGCAAAGCTGTCATCAAGGCAAAGAGTGGCTACTTTGAAGAATCTCAAACACTTTAATTGTATTTAGTTGTAGTCATGATCTGGTTACCTATTAGTACAAACATAGTGTAACGACCCTGGGTTTATAAGCGCGGAAATCGACTCTGCCGCTCGAGCGTGCTTTTACGGCACAGTCGATAGCGCTCCGGACCTCGGGTTCAAAGGTCGAGGGTTCGAGACCTGCTTCCTGCTGTTTCATTACAATAGTTATGTTTTCAGGTTACTACATATTTATTACCTTGTTTCTGGATAACTTCTAAATGACCCACAATGCACTATTTCTCAACATCATATGGAGGATCTACTCTGTGCTAACTGAGTTTGTATGCTATAGCTCGGTAGCTAGCTCAAGCTGGCTAACGTTAGCCACAATTCATGATATTCGCTCATTTTGTTGCTGTGTTATCTAGTGGGAACCCGTTAGCATGACAGGCTCTGGTGCCTTCTTTCTGTGTGCTCCAAAACGAAAGAGAAAATCACCTGCACTCTTTAATTCTGTAGTACCTCGTCTGTTCTCCTTTTTTGTTTTGTTGAACATTTCGGCATTGTTCTTTGTGAAGTTTAGTCCTCCTTACATCACAGAATTAGAAAAACATTTTCCCGACGTGATTCTGTCATTCGATTTTAAGATAATAACTAAAATATTAAAAACATTTAGAAAAGAGGAGGTGTAACTTTGAAATGTTACACATGTGACAAATACAATTTGATTTGATTTTATTTGAAATATGTTGACGTTTATTTATTTGATTATTATTTATTATTATTATTATTATTATTATTTAACAGTCTTATTGCCAGGGGATAGAAGCTGCGTAGGAGGAGTCTGTTGGTCTGAGCCTTGATGCACTGCTACACAGTCAGGGGATAGAAGCTGTTGGTCTGAGCCTTGATGCACTGCTACACAGTCAGGGGATAGAAGCTGCGTAGGAGGAGTCTGTTGGTCTGAGCCTTGATGCACTGCTACACAGTCAGGGGATAGAAACTGCTTAGGGGGAGTCTGTTGGTCTGAGCCTTGATGCACTGCTACACAGTCAGGGGATAGAAACTGCTTAGGGGGAGTCTGTTGGTCTGAGCCTTGATGCACTGCTACACAGTCAGGGGATAGAAACTGCTTAGGGGGAGTCTGTTGGTCTGAGCCTTGATGCACTGCTACCTGCTGGGAGCTCAATCCCCAGTGATGTATATCCTGCATGTCTGTATATGTGGTTGGTTAATAAGGGCCCTGTGTTTTGAACAATCATGTCACATGACCTGGAGTTGAACATTTATTTAAACCTTTATTTTATTATTTTTTCATCAAGCTGTCCCCTTTTTTATGTCAGATGGTCGAGGACCATCCTCAGACGATTGCTTTCATTGCTTTTTGGTGTAATTCTAATTTCTGAAAAAAAAAAAAAAAAGGCTTAAAATAAAAGGTTAAAATCTAGGTCATTGGACATGATAGTCCAAAACACACAGCCCTAGTGATTGTGCATGCGTACGTGTGTGTTCCTGTGCATGTCAGTCAAAGTCTGTGTGAAAGAAGGGATTCCCTCTCTGGGCATGCATCCTTAATGGATCCCTATATAGTGCACTACTTTAGACCAGAGCCCTATGGAACTCTATTCCCTATATAGGGCACTACTTTAGACCAGAGCCCTATGAAACCCTATTCCCTATATAGTGCACTACTTTAGACCAGAGCCCTATGGAACCCTATTCCCTATATAGGGCACTACTTTAGACCAGAGCCCTATGGAACCCTATTCCCTATATAGTGCACTACTTTAGACCAGAGCCCTATGAAACCCTATTCCCTATATAGTGCACTACTTTAGACCAAAGCCCTATAGAACCCTATTCCCTATATAGTGCACTACTTTAGACCAAAGCCCTATAGAACCCTATTCCCTATATAGTATATAGAGCCCTATAGGTTCTGGTCAAAAGTAGTGCATTACATCAGGATTAGGGTGCCATTTGGGTTTCAACCTTGGTTCAGTCCTTCTGTTAAGTCGTTGAGGAGTGGGCAGTAGCTCGCTCCTTTTCCTCCTGCCTAATAAGATTAGCACAGTGACCCCTTTGCTTCTGCTAATACCTCGGACATTAGAATCTCCACAGAGCAACCAAAGATGCTAACATAGGCTAACGCTACAGTTAATCCGTCGCCATTATAATAACGCTGACATTTATGCTAATGCTAGGCTATCGCTAATCTGTGACCTTACATTACATCTACAGTACACTGGAAATGTAATAGGACTGCCATTCAGGGTGATGCTACAGCTAGCTGTAGCTAGCATAGTATTGCTATATTTGCATAGAAAAAAATAGCGGGCCATGCTATCCATTTTACCGATGCTAACTGGACTAATCCTCAACCGGACTAAACAACAGGGATAGACAAAACATGGGTAGTAAGGAACCATGGGTAGTAGGGAACCATGGGTAGTAGGGAACCATGGGTAGTAGGGAACCATGGGTAGAGAGTAGGGAACATGGGTAGTAGGGAACCATGGGTAGTAGGGAACCATGGGTAGTAGGGAACCATGGGTAGTAAGGAAACATGGGTAGTAAGGAACCATGGGTAGAGAGTAGGGAACATGGGTAGTAGGGAACCATGGGTAGTAAGGAACCATGGGTAGAGAGTAGGGAACATGGGTAGTAGGGAACCATGGGTAGAGAGTAGGGAACATGGGTAGTAAGGAACCATGGGTAGTAGGGAACATGGGTAGTAAGGAACCATGGGTAGAAGGTAGGGAACATGGGTAGTAGGGAACCATGGGTAGTAAGGAACCATGGGTAGAGAGTAGGGAACATGGGTAGTAGGGAAACATGGGTAGTAGGGAAACATGGGTAGAGAGTAGGGAACATGGTAGTAGGGAACCATGGGTAGTAGGGAACCATGGGTAGTAAGGAACCATGGGTAGAGAGTAGGGAACATGGGTAGTAGGGAAACATGGGTAGTAGAGAAACATGGGTAGTAGGGAACCATGGGTAGAAGGAAACATGGGTAGAGAGTAGGGAACATGGGTAGTAGGGAACAATGGGTAGTAGGGAAACATGGGTAGTAGGGAACCATGGGTAGTAGGGAAACATGGGTAGAGAGGAAACATGGATGACATGACGTAAGTGATACAGAAACAGTCAGAAGAGGTAGAGAAGACAAAGATGGCTGTAGAATGTAGAGGGAGCACCTCTCCAAGCTGTCTCCAAGACAAACAGGGTTCTCTATTCAGCAATAAGAAGCAGTACCATCATACAAGGGTAAGTCAGAGATGTCCAACAGTCCTCCCTGAATGACACAACCCGAGGGGTGAAAGTGTGAAGTGGGGAGTGATGATGTATTTTAAGACTTCAGAGCGAAATCCTGACCTTGGACGATGAGGGAGGAAAACACGCGTAACTGTCATCCTCTCTCTGTAATGTTCTCCCCAGATCACATTTCAATCATCACAGATGCAACAGGTCCACCAGGGGGAATTATTTCAGGACAGCACAACTGTCTGGTGGGAGGGTCAGACAGAGGGGAGTCATTTCAGCGAGACACAGCTGGTGGTCCAGCTCTAAGCCCAGTTACAGTATACTGCTGACTCTCCCCTCTGAGGGGATTTAATCCTGCCCTTCACCACAACTGTTCCCTCTGACCGATCGCTGGTTCCCCCTTCTAAAGAGCTCCCCAGTAGGGGTCGATAATAAGGGGGTTAGTGGAGAGAGAGGGAGAGAATGAGAGAGAGACAGAGGGACAGAGAGATAGAGAGACAGAGAGAGAAACTTCTGTATGTGTAATGTTTACTGTTAATTTTTATTGTTTATTTCACTTTTGTATATTATCTACCTCACTTGCTTTTGGCAATGATAACACATATTTCCCATGCCAATAAAGCCCCTTGAATTGAATTGAGAAAGAGAGAGAGACAGAGACAGAGACAGAGAGAGAGACAGAGAGAGAGACAGAGAGAGAAAGAGGGAGACAGAGAGAAAGAGAGAGAGAGAGACAGAGACAGAGAGAGGGAGACAAAGAGGGAGACAGAGAGAAAGAGACAGAGAGCGAGAGAGAGACAGAGAGAAAGAGAGAGAGAGACAGAGAGAGAGACAAAGATGGAGACAGAGAAAGAGAGAGAGAGAGACAGAGAGAGAGACAAAGAGGGAGACAGAGAGAAGAGAGAGAGACGGAGAAAAAGAGGGAGACAGAGAGAGAGACAAAGAGGGAGACAGAGAGAGAGAGAGGTAGGGGGTGGTAAGAGAGAGTATGTGTGTGTTTGTGAGTGCGTGTGTCTGTGTGTGTGTGTGTGTGTCTGTGTGTTTGTGTGTGCGTGTGTGTGTGTGTATGTGTGTGTGTGTGTGTCTGTGTGTGTGTCTGTTTGCTGGTCTGATCTAAAGTAAAGCCCCTGGTACTGCAGGTCGGATCTTTGACTGGCACAGTATATACAAACACAAAAAAAACATTTAGACACACACACACACACACACACACAGACATCAAAACACACAGTTATTAACACACACACACACTTGCATTTCCTGACACAGAACAACACAGTGATCAGGGAATGTTACCATGGCGATGACAGACCAGAAGACACTTGGCTTAGTTGAGTCTAGCTACAGTGTTTATTGTCACATCCACAGGCGCTCCAGTCGCCATGACGCCGCTACGATACTATTTCCCATTGCGAATCACCTCATCGAGGCTCCCTGGTATGTCACCATGGCGATGACAGACCAGAAGAAGCTCCCTGACATACTGGTAAAGTAGCAGGGCTATGGGTTCGTCGACATACCTTCCTCCAAGTCCTAAACGAGGAGTTTTACATGGTCAGGTCTTGTAGTCAAGGGGAAATGCATTCTCAACATATCGAGGTTAACATACTAAAAGTAATTTAGAAAGAGACCAAGTTGGTAGTCATCAGGGAACAGTGCAGTGAAACACGAAAAGTAGCATTTCCAAATGGACCGCACGGTATCTGGTATCTGGTGTCTGGTATCTGGTATCTGGTGTCTGGTATCTGGTATCTGCACGGTATCTGGTGTCTGGTATCTGGTATCTGCATGGTATCTGGTATCTGCACGGTATCTGGTATCTGGTATCTGCACGGTATCTGGTATCTGCATGGTATCTGGTATCTGGTATCTGCATGGTATCTGGTATCTGGTATCTGCATGGTATATGGTATCTGGTATCTGCACGGTATCTGGTATCTGCATGGTATCTGCATGGTATCTGGTATCTGCATGGTATCTGGTATCTGGTATCTGCATGGTATCTGGTATCGGCATGGTATCTGGTATCTGGAATCTGCATGGTATCTGGTATCTGCACGGTATCTGGTATCTGCACGGTATCTGGTATCTGGTATCTGCATGGTATCTGGTATCTGCATGGTATCTGGTATCTGGTATCTGGTATATGGTATCTGCATGGTATCTGGTATCTGCATGGTATCTGGTATCTGGTATGTGCATGGTATCTGGTATCTGCACGGTATCTGGTATCTGCACGGTATCTGGTATCTGCATGGTATCTGGTATCTGGTATCTGCATGGTATCTGGTATCTGCACGGTATCTGGTATCTGCACGGTATCTGGTATCTGCATGGTATCTGGTATCGGGTATCTGCATGGTATCTGGTATCTGCATGGCATCTGGTATCTGGTATCTGCACGGTATCTGGTATCTGGTGTCTGGTATCTGCATGGTATCTGGTATCTGCATGGCATCTGGTATCTGGTATCTGCATGGTATCTGGTATCTGCATGGTATCTGGTATCTGCATGGTATCTGGTATCTGGTATCTGCATGGTATCTGGTATCTGCATGGTATCTGGTATCTGCACGGTATCTGGTATCTGGTATCTGCATGGTATCTGGTATCTGCATGGTATCTGGTATCTGCATGTTATCTAGTATCTGCATGGTTTCTGGTATCTGCATGGTATCTGGTATCTGCATGGTATCTAGTATCTGCATGGTATCTGGTATCTGCATGTTATCTAGTATCTGCATGGTATCTGGTATCTGCATGTTATCTACTATCTGCATGGTATCTGGTATCTGCATGGTATCTGGTATCTGCATGGTATCTAGTATCTGCATGGTATCTAGTATCTGCATGGTATCTGGTATCTGCATGGTATCTGGTATCTGCATGGTATCTGCATGGTATCTAGTATCTGCATGGTATCTGCATGGTATCTAGTATCTGCATGGTATCTAGTATCTGCATGGCATCTGCATGATATCTAGTATCTGCGTGGTATCTAGTATCTGCATGGTATCTAGTAACTGCATGGTATCTAGTATCTGCATGGTATCTAGTATCTGCATGGTATCTAGTATCTGTAATCTGGTATCTGCACGGTATCTGGTATCTGGTGTCTGGTATCTGGTATCTGCACAGTATCTGGTATCTGGTATCTGCACGGTATCTGGTATCTGCATGGTATCTGGTATCTGCATGGTATCTGGTATCTGCATGGTATCTGGTATCTGCATCTGCATGGTATATGGTATCTGGTATCTGCATGGTATCTGGTATATGCATGGTATATGGTATCTGGTATCTGCACGGTATCTGGTATCTGCATGGTATCTGCATGGTATCTGGTATCTGCATGGTATCTGGTATCTGGTATCTGCATGGTATCTGGTATCTGCATGGTTCTGGTATCTGCACGGTATCTGGTATCTGGTATCTGGTATCTGCATGGTATCTGGTATCTGCATGGTATCTAGTATCTGCATGGTATCTGGTATCTGCATGGTATCTGGTATCTGCATGGTATCTGGTATCTGCATGGTATCTAGTATCTGCATGGTATCTGGTATCTGCATGTTATCTAGTATCTGCATGGTATCTGGTATCTGCATGGTATCTGGTATCTGCATGGTATCTAGTATCTGCATGGTATCTAGTATCTGCATGGTATCTGCATGGTATCTGGTATCTGCATGGTATCTGCATGGTATCTAGTATCTGCATGGTATCTGCATGGTATCTAGTATCTGCATGGTATCTAGTATCTGCATGGTATTTAGTAACTGCATGGTATCTGGTATCTGCATGGTATCTGCATGGTATCTGGTATCTGAATGGTATCTAGTATCTGCATGGTATCTAGTATCTGCATGGTATCAACTATATGCCTGGTATGTAGTAACTGCATGGTATCTGCATGGTATCTAGTATCTGCATGGTATCTAGTAACTGCATGGTATCTGGTATTTAAATGGTATCTAGTATCTCCATGGTATCTGCATGGTATCTAGTATATGCATGGTATCTGCATGGTATCTGGTATCTGCATGGTATCTGCATGGTATCTAGTATCTGCATGGTATCTGGTATCTGCATGGTATATGCATGGTATCTAGTATCTGCATGGTATCTGCATGGTATCTGCATGGTATCTAGTATCTGTGTGGTATCTAGTATCTGCATGGTATCTAGTAACTGCATGGTATCTAGTATCTGCATGGTATCTAGTATCTGCATCTAGTATCTGCATGGTATCTAGTATCTGCATGGTATCTAGTATCTGCATGGTATCTAGTATCTGCATCTAGTATCTGCATGGTATCTAGTATCTGCATGGTATCTAGTATCTGCATGGTATCTAGTATCTGCATGGTATCTGCATGGTATCTAGTATCTGCATGGTATCTAGTATCTGCATGGTATCTGCATGGTATCTAGTATCTGCATGGTATCTGCATGGTATCTAGTATCTGCATGGTATCTAGTATCTGCATGGTATTTAGTAACTGCATGGTATCTGGTATCTGCATGGTATCTGCATGGTATCTGGTATCTGCATGGTATCTGCATGGTATCTGCATGGTATCTAGTATCTGCATGGTATCTAGTATCTGCATGGTATCTACTATATGCCTGGTATCTAGTAACTGCATGGTATCTGCATGGTATCTAGTATCTGCATGGTATCTAGTAACTGCATGGTATCTGGTATTTAAATGGTATCTAGTATCTGCATGGTATCTGCATGGTATCTAGTATCTGCATGGTATCTGGTATCTGCATGGTATCTGCATGGTATCTAGTATCTGCATGGTATCTGCATGGTATCTGGTATCTGCATGGTATCTAGTATCTGCATGGTATCTGCATGGTATCTAGTATCTGCATGGTATCTAGTATCTGCATGGCATCTGCATGATATCTAGTATCTGCGTGGTATCTAGTATCTGCATGGTATCTAGTATCTGCATGGTATCTAGTATCTGCATGGTATATGCATGGTATCTAGTATCTGCATGGTATCTAGTATCTGCATGGTATATGCATGGTATCTAGTACTGGCATGGTATCTGCATGGTATCTAGTATCTGCATGGTATCTGCATGGTATCTGGTATCTGCATGGTATCTAGTATCTGCATGGTATCTAGTATCTGCATGGTATCTAGTATCTGCATGGTATCTGCATGGTATCTAGTATCTGCATGGTATCTATTATCTGCATGGTATCTGCATGGTATCTAGTATCTGCATGGTATCTAGTATCTGCATGGTATCTGCATGGTATCTAGTATCTGCATGGTATCTGCATGGTATCTGCATGGTATCTAGTATCTGCATGGTATCTATTATCTGCATGGTATCTGCATGGTATCTAGTATCTGCATGGTATCTAGTATCTGCATGGTATCTGCATGGTATCTAGTATCTGCATGGTATCTAGTATCTGCATGGTATCTGCATGGTATCTAGTATCTGCATGGTATCTAGTATCTGCATGGTATCTAGTATCTGCATGGTATCTGCATGGTATCTGCATGGTATCTAGTATCTGCATGGTATCTGCATGGTATCTAGTATCTGCATGGTATATGCATGGTATCTGCATGGTATCTAGTATCTGCATGGTATCTAGTATCTGCATGGTATCTGCATGGTATCTAGTATCTGCATGGTATATACATGGTATCTGCATGGTATCTAGTATCTGCATGGTATCTAGTATCTGCATGGTATCTGCATGGTATCTGCATGGTATCTGCATGGTATCTGGTATCTGCATGGTATATGCATGGTATCTAGTATCTGCATGGTATCTAGTATCTGCATGGTATCTGCATGGTATCTGCATGGTATCTGCATGGTATCTGGTATCTGCATGGTATCTAGTATCTGCATGGTATCTAGTATCTGCATGGTATCTGCATGGTATCTAGTATCTGCATGGTATCTAGTATCTGCATGGTATCTGCATGGTATATGCATGGTATCTACATGGTATCTAGTATCTGCATGGTATCTGCATGGTATATGCATGGTATCTGCATGGTATCTAGTATATGCATGGTATCTAGTATCTGCATAATATCTGCATGGTATCTAGTATCTGCATGGTATCTGCATGGTATCTGCATGGTATCTAGTATCTGCATGGTATCTGCATGGTATCTAGTAACTGCATGGTATCTGCATGGTATCTAGTATATGCATGGTATCTAGTATATCCATGGTATCTGGTATCTGCATGGTATCTGGTATTTAAATGGTATCTGCATGGTATCTAGTATATGCATGGTGTCTAGTAACTGCATGGTATCTAGTATATGCATGGTGTCTGCATGGTATCTAGTATCTGCATGGTATCTAGTATCTGCATGGTGCCTAGTAACTGCATGGTATCTGCATGGTATCTGCATGGTATCTAGTATCTGCATGGTATATGCATGGTATCTGCATGGTATCTAGTATCTGCATGGTATCTAGTATCTGCATGGTATCTGCATGGTATCTGCATGGTATCTGCATGGTATCTGGTATCTGCATGGTATATGCATGGTATCTAGCATCTGCATGGTATCTAGTATCTGCATGGTATCTGCATGGTATCTGCATGGTATCTGCTATCTGCATGGTATCTAGTATCTGCATGGTATCTAGTATCTGCATGGTATCTGCATGGTATCTAGTATCTGCATGGTATCTAGTATCTGCATGGTAACTAGTATCTGCATGGTATCTGCATGGTATATGCATGGTATCTGCATGGTATCTAGTATCTGCATGGTATCTGCATGGTATCTGCATGGTATCTGCATGGTATCTAGTATCTGCATGCTATCTAGTATCTGCATAATATCTGCATGGTATCTAGTATCTGCATGGTATCTGCATGGTATCTAGTAACTGCATGCTATCTGCATGGTATCTAGTATATGCATGGTATCTAGTATATCCATGGTATCTGGTATCTGCATGGTATCTCGTATTTAAATGGTATCTAGTATCTGCATGGTATCTAGTATCTGCATGGTGTCTAGTAACTGCATGGTATCTGCATGGTATCTGCATGGTATCTAGTATCTGCATGGTATATGCATGGTATCTGCATGGTATCTAGTATCTGCATGTATGGTATCTACTATCTGTATGGTATCTGGAATCTGTATGGTATCTGCAATGTGCATGGTATCTAGTAACTGCATGGTATCTGATATCTGCATAGTATTTGCATGGTATCTGGTATCTGCATGGTATCTGCATGGTATATGGTATCTGCATGGTATCTACTATCTGCCTGGTATCTAGTATCTGCATGGTATCTACTATCTGCCTGGTATCTAGTATCTGCATGGTATCAAATTCTTTGTGGATCTGTGTAATCTGAGGGAAATATGTCTCTCTAATATGGTCATACATTTGGCAGGAGGTTAGGAAGTGCAGCTCAGTTTCCACCTCATTTTGTGGGCAGTGAGCACATAGCCTGTCTTCTCTTGAGAGCCATGTCTGCCTATGGCGGCCTTTCTCAAAAGCAAGGCTATGCTCACTGAGTCTGTACATAGTCAAAGCTTTCCTTAAATTTGGGTCAGTCACAGTGGTCAGGTATTCTGCCACTGTGTACTCTCTGTTCAAATAGCATTCTAGTTTTCTATTTTCTATAATAGCATTCTAGTTTTCTATTTTCTATAATAGCATTCTAGTTTTCTATTTTCTATAATAGCATTCTAGTTTTCTATTTTCTATAATAGCATTCTAGTTTTCTATAATAGCATTGTTCTTGGGTCTGAGTAATCTGAGGGAAATATGTGTCTCTAATATGTTCATACATTTGGTGTTTACGTTGAATGGTAGGATAGAATGCCCTTCTTGCCTTGTCTCTCAGATCGTTCACAGCTTTGTGGAAGTTACCTGTGGCGCTGATGTTTAGGCCGAGGTATGTATCTTTTTTTGTGTGCTCTAGGGCAACAGTGTCTAGATGGAATTTGTGTTTGTGGTCCTGTTGACTAGACCTTTTTTTGGAACACCATTATTTTGGTCTTACTGAGATTTACTGTCAGGGCCCAGGACTGACAGAATCTGTGCAGAAGATCTAGGTGCTGCTTTAGGCCCTCCTTGGTTGGTGACAGAAGCACCAGATCATCAGCAAACAGTAGACATTTGACTTCAGATTCTAGTAGGGGGAGGCCGGGTGCTGCAGACTGTTCTAGTGCCCTCGCCAATTCATTGATAAAGATTTTGAAGAGGGTTAAGCTGCATCTCTGTATCACCCCCTCCCCCCCAATCTTCACTGGTTGCCCTTTTCTTGTGGCCACAGATCACACATTTTGCTCTCTCTCTCCATCTCTCTATCTCTCTCTACCCCTCCCTCTCTTTCTATCGCTCCCTCTCTCTGTCTCTCCCTCTCTTCTTTACCTAACATTGACATAACATGAGTGTTGTAGGAGGTAGACTTCTCTCTCTCTCCCCTTCTCTCTAGGTCCCCCCTAGACCTCGTTATCTCTATCTCTAACTACCCCCTTCGCTCTCGGTCCCCTAGATCTCTTTCTCTCTGCCTCTAACTACCCCCTTCTCTCTCTCGCTTTCTTTTTCCCTCTACCTGACAGTAACAGTATGACATAATGTAGTCCTCGTGGCCAGTAAACGTTCTGGCAGGTAGATTTCTTTACTCTTTGTTTTCCCTCCTGTTTCCTCTGTACTACCCAAAAAACAAATTCCCTAGAAACACTCCCTCTTCCCATCTCCTCACACATCCTCTAAATCCATTATCTCTCTCTCTCTCTCTCTCTCTCTCTCTCTCTCTCTCTCTCTCTCTCTCTCTCTCTCTCTCTCTCTCTCTCTCTCTCTCTCTCTCTCTCTCTCTCTCTCTCTCTCTCTCTCTCTCTCTCTCTCTCTCTCTCTCTCTCTCTCTCTCTCTCTCTCTCTCTCTCTCTCTCTCTCTCTCTCGGCAAATACATTTGTCAGAATAAAAGACTAAATAAAAAAAATCTGCCATTCCAGAGCTAAGTGGCTGAGTTGTTGGGGGGTCTGATCCAATGATGTATATAAACACTAGATTCCTGGTACTATGTATTAGCCAATGAGAGGCTTTGAAGCAATCAGTCGGCCATATTGGCACACCCCATTATGATTAGTCCTGTAATGAATGGAATTCTACAGTATTTCAATTAAATGTTTCAAGGAGATATTTACATTTATTTAAGTGTTTATCGAACAGTAACATTAGTACTCTCCCCCCCAAAATTACTTTAACTTATTCGATATAGGGTGCGCTCTTAATTTTTGGATAAAAAACGTTCCCGTTTTAAACAAGATATTTTGTCACGGAAAGATGCTCGACTATGCATATAATTGACAGCTTTGGAAAGAAAAAACTCTGACGTTTCCAAAACTGCAAAGATATTATCTGTGAGTGCCCCAGAACTAATGCTACAGGCGAAACCAAGATGAAATGTCATACAGGAAATGGTCCAGATTTTGAATGCCCTGTGTTCCAATGTCTCCTTATATGGCTGTGAATGCGCCAGGAATGAGCCTGCACTTTCTGTCGTTTCCCCAAGGTGTCTGCAGCATTGTGACGTAGTTGTAGGCATTTCATTGGAAGATTGACCATAAGAGACTACATTTACCAGGTGTCCGCCCGGTGTCCTCCGTCAAAATTATTGCGTGATCTCCAGGTCCATGCGCGTTCCATTTTCTTCAGAGGAGAAACCAAACTGCCACGAATGATTTATCATCGGATAGATATGTGAAAAACACCTTGAGGATTGATTCTAAACAACGTTTGCCATGTTTCTGTCGAAACATGGCAGGAGTTAATTTGGAAAAAGGTTTGCGTTGTAATGACTCTGGTTTTTTCTTACCCAAACGTGATGAACAAAACGGAGCGATTTGTCCTACACAAATAATATTTTTGAAAAAACTGAACATTTGCTATCTAACTGAGAGTCTCCTCATTGAAAACATCTGAAGTTCTTCAAAGGTAAATGATTTTATTTGAATGCTTTTCTTGTTTTTGTGAAAATGTTGCATGCTGAAAGCCAGGCGTAATGCTATGCTAGGCTATCAATACTCTTACACAAATGCTTGTTTAGCTATGGTTCAAAAGCATATTTTGCAAATCTGAGATGACAGTGTTGTTAACAAAAGGCTAAGCTTGAGAGCTAATATATTTATTTCATTTCATTTGCGATTTTCATGAATAGTTAACGTTGCGTTATGCTAATGAGCTTGAGGCTATAAATAGGATCCCGGATACGGGATTGGTCGTCGCAACAGGAAATGATCTCCACATTCTCTGATACGGGATTGGTCGTCGCAACAGGAAATGATCTCCACATTCTCTGATACGGGATTGGTCGTCGCAACAGGAAATGATCTCCACATTCTCTGATACGGGATTGGTCGTCGCAACAGGAAATGATCTCCACATTCTCTGATACGGGATTGGTCGTCGCAACAGGAAATGATCTCCACATTCTCTGATACGGGATTGGTTCGCAACAGGAAATGATCTCCACATTCTCTGATACGGGATTTAGTTTGGAAATGTTTATCTTCTGCATAAGGATTGTTTGCAACAGGAAATGATCTCCATCATTCTGGAGGTGTCTGTACTATAGTAATCATGGAAATGTCTGTACTATAGTAATCATGGGATTGTCTGTACTATAGTAATCATGGAGGTGTCTGTACTATAGTAATCATGGGGTGTCTGTACTATAGTAATCATGGACATTGTCTGTACTATAGTAATCATAAGGAAAAGTGTTTATATAGTAATCATGTTTAGTTTGTCTGTAATATACTTTATCTTCTAATCATGGAGGTGTCTGTACTATAGTAATCATGGAGGTGTCTGTACTATAGTAATCATGGAGGTGTCTGTACTATAGTAATCATGGAGGTGTCTGTACTATAGTAATCATGGAGGTGTCTGTACTATAGTAATCATGGAGGTGTCTGTACTATAGTAATCATGGAGGTGTCTGTACTATAGTAATCATGGAGGTGTCTGTACTATAGTAATCATGGAGGTGTCTGTACTATAGTAATCATGGAGGTGTCTGTACTATAGTAATCATGGAGGTGTCTGTACTATAGTAATCATGGAGGTGTCTGTACTATAGTAATCATGGAGGTGTCTGTACTATAGTAATCATGGAGGTGTCTGTACTATAGTAATCATGGAGGTGTCTGTACTATAGTAATCATGGAGGTGTCTGTACTATAGTAATCATGGAGGTGTCTGTACTATAGTAATCATGGAGGTGTCTGTACTATAGTAATCATGGAGGTGTCTGTACTATAGTAATCATGGAGGTGTCTGTACTATAGTAATCATGGAGGTGTCTGTACTATAGTAATCATGGAGGTGTCTGTACTATAGTAATCATGGAGGTGTCTGTACTATAGTAATCATGGAGGTGTCTGTACTATAGTAATCATGGAGGTGTCTGTACTATAGTAATCATGAAGGTGTCTGTACTATAGTAATCATGAAGGTGTCTGTACTATAGTAATCATGAAGGTGTCTGTACTATAGTAATCATGGAGGTGTCTGTACTATAGTAATCATGGAGGTGTCTGTACTATAGTAATCATGGAGGTGTCTGTACTATAGTAATCATGGAGGTGTCTGTACTATAGTAATCATGGAGGTGTCTGTACTATAGTAATCATGGAGGTGTCTGTACTATAGTAATCATGGAGGTGTCTGTACTATAGTAATCATGGAGGTGTCTGTACTATAGTAATCATGGAGGTGTCTGTACTATAGTAATCATGGAGGTGTCTGTACTATAGTAATCATGAAGGTGTCTGTACTATAGTAATCATGAAGGTGTCTGTACTATAGTAATCATGGAAGGTGTCTGTACTATAGTAATCATGGAGGTGTCTGTACTATAGTAATCATGGAGGTGTCTGTACTATAGTAATCATGGAGGTGTCTGTACTATAGTAATCATGGAGGTGTCTGTACTATAGTAATCATGGAGGTGTCTGTACTATAGTAATCATGGAGGTGTCTGTACTATAGTAATCATGGAGGTGTCTGTACTATAGTAATCATGGAGGTGTCTGTACTATAGTAATCATGGAGGTGTCTGTACTATAGTAATCATGAAGGTGTCTGTACTATAGTAATCATGAAGGTGTCTGTACTATAGTAATCATGAAGGTGTCTGTACTATAGTAATCATGGAGGTGTCTGTACTATAGTAATCATGGAGGTGTCTGTACTATAGTAATCATGGAGGTGTCTGTACTATAGTAATCATGGAGGTGTCTGTACTATAGTAATCATGGAGGTGTCTGTACTATAGTAATCATGGAGGTGTCTGTACTATAGTAATCATGGAGGTGTCTGTACTATAGTAATCATGGTGGTGTCTGTACTATAGTAATCATGGAGGTGTCTGTACTATAGTAATCATGAAGGTGTCTGTACTATAGTAATCATGAAGGTGTCTGTACTATAGTAATCATGAAGGTGTCTGTACTATAGTAATCATGGAGGTGTCTGTACTATAGTAATCATGGAGGTGTCTGTACTATAGTAATCATGAAGGTGTCTGTACTATAGTAATCATGGAGGTGTCTGTACTATAGTAATCATGGAGGTGTCTGTACTATAGTAATATGATCTGGTGGACTCACTAAACAGAGAACATCCCTGGTCATCCTACTGCCTCTGATCTGGAGGACTCACTAAACAGAGAACATCCCTGGTCATCTCTACTGCCTCTGATCTGGAGGACTCACTAAACAGAGAACATCCCTGGTCATCTCTACTGCCTCTGATCTGGTGGACTCACGAAACAGAGAACATCCCTGGTCATCCCTACTGCCTCTGATCTGAAGGACTCACTAAACAGAGAACATCCCTGGTCATCTCTACTGCCTCTGATCTGGAGGACTCACTAAACAGAGAACATCCTTGGTCATCTCTACTGCCTCTGGTCTGGCGGACTCACTAAACAGAGAACATCCCTGGTCATCTCTACTGCCTCTGATCTGGAGGACTCACTAAACAGAGAACATCCCTGGTCATCCCTACTGCCTCTGATCTGGCGGACTCACTAAACAGAGAACATCCCTGGTCATCCCTACTGCCTCTGATCTGGAGGACTCACTAAACAGAGAACGTCCCTGGTCATCCCTACTGCCTCTGATCTGACGGACTCACTAAACAGAGAACATCCCTGGTCATCCCTATCTGCCTCTGATCTGGTCATCCCTACTGCCTCTGATCTGGCGGACTCACTAAACAGAGAACATCCCTGGTCATCCCTACTGCCTCTGATCTGGCGGACTCACTAAACAGAGAACATCCCTGGTCATCCCTACTGCCTCTGATCTGGAGGACTCACTAAACAGAGAACATCCCTGGTCATCCCTACTGCCTCTGATCTGAAGGACTCACTAAACAGAGAACATCCCTGGTCATCCCTACTGCCTCTGATCTGGCGGACTCACTAAACAGAGAACATCCCTGGTCATCTCTACTGCCTCTGATCTGGCGGACTCACTAAACAGAGAACATCCCTGGTCATCCCTACTGCCTCTGATCTGGCGGACTCACTAAACACAAATGTTTTGTTTGTAAATGATGTCTGAGTGTTGGAGTTCAGCTCCCGTCTGCTTAATATAAAGTAAATGATGTCTGAGTGTTGGAGTTCAGCTCCCGTCTTAATATAAAGAATTGGCCATTTTCATCTCATTCTCAAATCATTTCTGGGTAACAATGAAGTACCTAACTGTGATTGTTAAAAAACAATAAAAAAATAAAAAATGTTTTAAATGGCTTCTTAGCAAAGAGCAATTTCTAAAGCAAGAATTTTGATAGGACAGCCTGGGTGGGAGTGGTTTGAGTGGTGAGGGGGAAACTGAAAATGAGCTGTTATTGGCAGAGAGGTTCAGAACTGTCTTTCTTATTGGACTATTAACTAATTTACCACATGGTGATGTCACCAAAACCCTCAAGCAGTATTTTCAAACAGCTCTGTACACTAAAAGGGCATTATCATAATTTTGGCCTATTTCACAGTATTATTCCGACCTCACAGTGTGGAGATACAGTATGTATAAAACAGAGGAATATCACATTTTTGACTGCACTTGGCCTTTAACACAGTCATTCTTTAAAAGGCCAATGGAGACTTCAGTAGTAGTACTTTTAAATGAATGAAATAGATTTTTTTGAAGAATATAACGGTCATGAGCTTTAGTTCAACTGTCATACCCCATCAGAACCCAAAATATTAGCCTGTATTAAATGTATACAAACACTGTATATCTTTAAAACTATAATTTCGATTTCGTGGCTGGTAAGATTTTGCATAGCTCTGTCTAATATTTCTCCACCCCATCCCTCAGCTTGTTACCAAGACAGTCAGGAAGCTCTCGATGGTGCAGCTGTAGAACCTTGGGAGGATCTGAGGACCCCATGCCAAATCTTTTCAGTCTCATGAGGGGGAATAGGTTTTGTTGTGCCCTCTTCACGACTGTGATAGTTCGTTGGTAGTCAATGAACAGCATTCTCACGTAGGTGTTCCTTTTTGTCCAGGTGGGAAAGGGAAGTGTGGAGTGCAACAGAGGTTGCGTCATCTGTGGATCTGTTAGGGCAATATGCAGATTGGAGTGGGTCTAGGGTTTCTGGGATAATGGTGTTGATGTGAGTCATGACCAGCCTTTCAAAGCACTTTATGGCTACAGACGTGAGTGCTACGGGTCAGTAGTCATTTAGGCAGGTTACTTTAGAGTTCTTGCCCAGAGGGACTATGGTGGTCTGCTTGAAACATGTTGGTATTACAGACTTCACTGATTTTAAAATATCAGTGAAAACACTTGACAGTTGATCAGCACACATGCTCTGATCACACATCCTGGTAATCCGTCTGGCCCTACGGCCTTGAGAATGTTGACCTGTTTAAAGGTCTTATTCACATTGGCTACGGAGAGCGTGATCACACAGTCGTCCAGAACAGCTGCTGCTCTCATGCCTGCTTCAGTGTTGCTTGCCTCGAAGTGAGCTTAGAAGTAACTACACTCATCAGGTAGACTTGTGTTACCGGGCAGCTCTCGGCTGGGCTTCCCTTTGTAGTCTGTAATAGTTTCCAAGCCCTGCCGCATCCGACGAGCGTCAGAGCCGGTGTATTAGGATTCAATCTTAGTCCCATATTGACACTTTGCTTGTTCGACTGTTCGTCATAACAGGATTGTTTTATAAGCGTCCGGGTTAGAGTCCCGCTGGGGACGACGTCATCGATGCACTTATTGATGGAGCCGGTCGACTGAGGTGGTAAACTCCTCAATGCCATCGGATGACTCACGGAACATATTCCAGTCTGTGCTATCATAACAGTATACGCAGTTACAGTACACAACACCATGGTTTTACAGGGAGCGTTTCAGGGAGTGTTTCAGCGAGTGTTTCAGCGAGTATTTCAGGGAGTATTTCAGGGAGTGTTTTACAGTAGTTTCATACTGTTCAGCTTCATTGCCCCTCAGGGAAAGTTTGTGTTTGGTTCCCGAATAAAAACCATCCTCTCAATTCAAGGTGTGCATAGTGCTGTCTCTGTGGCCCAGTGAGATTGCCTTGGTACTTGAGGGTTAATTTTAGCACCCTGGTTTCAGCATTCCTGCATGCCTGCAGCAAGCCTGACACCGAAGGGGGGCAGGGGTGTGAAGGAGGGGTGGAGAGGGCCTGACACCGAAGGGGGGCAGGGGTGTGGAGGAGGGGTGGAGAGGGCCTGACACCGAAGGGGGGCAGGGGTGTGGAGGAGGGGTGGAGAGGGCCTGACACCGAAGGGGGGCAGGGGTGTGGAGGAGGGGTGGAGAGGGCCTGGTGGTGAGGGTTAGGGAAGGAGGGGTGGAGAGGGCCTGACACCGAAGGGTGGCAGGGGTGTGGAGGAGGGGTGGAGAGGGCCTGGTGGTGAGGGTTGGGGAAGGAGGGGTGGAGAGGGCCTGGCGGTGAGGGTTGGGGAAGGAGGGGTGGAGGAGGGGTGGAGAGGGCCTGGTGGTGAGGGTTAGGGAAGGAGGGGTGGAGAGGGCCTGGTGGTGAGGGTTAGGGAAGGAGGGGTGGAGAGGGCCTGGCGGTGAGGGTTGGGTTAGGAGGGAGAGAGGAGGGAGAGAGGGCCTGGCAGTGAGGGTTGGGTTAGGAGGGGAGAGAGGAGGGATGGAGAGGGCCTGGCGGTGAGGGTTGGGTTAGGACGGGAGAGAGGAGGGGAGAGAGGGCCTGGCGGTGAGGGTTGGGTTGGGTTAGGAGGGAGAGAGGAGGGGTGGAGAGGGCCTGGCGGTGAGGGTTGGGTTGGGTTAGGAGGGGAGAGAGGAGGGGTGGAGAGGGCCTGGCGGTGAGGGTTGGGTTAGGAGGGAGAGAGGAGGGGTGGAGAGGGCCTGGCGGTGAGGGTTGGGTTAGGAGGGGAGAGAGGAGGGTGGAGAGGGCCTGGCGGTGAGGGTTGGGTTAGGAGGGGAGAGAGGAGGGTGGAGAGGGCCTGGCGGTGAGGGTTGGGTTAGGAGGGGAGAGAGGAGGGGTGGAGAGGGCCTGGCGGTGAGGGTTGGGTTAGGAGGGGAGAGAGGAGGGGAGAGAGGGCCTGGCAGTGCGGGTTGGGTTAGGAGGGGAGAGAGGAGGGGTGGAGAGGGCCTGGCGGTGAGGGTTGGGTTAGGAGGGGAGAGAGGAGGGGTGGAGAGGGCCTGGCGGTGAGGGTTGGGTTAGGAGGGGAGAGAGGAGGGGTGGAGAGGGCCTGGCGGTGAGGGGTGGGTTAGGAGGGGAGAGGAGGAGGTGGAGAGGGCCTGGCGGTGAGGGTTGGGTTAGGAGGGGAGAGAGGAGGGGTGGAGAGGGCCTGGCAGTGAGGGTTGGGTTAGGAGGGAGAGAGGAGGGGTGGAGAGGGCCTGGCGGTGAGGGGTGGGTTAGGAGGGGAGAGGGGAGGGGTGCGGAGGGTGAGGTGGGTGAGGTGTTATCTTTGGAAAGTGTTGACAGCACAGAAACATGTGAGGGGGGCAGGGTGAGGGAGAGAATAAGATCGAAGCAGAGAGAATGATAGAGGAAGTGAGGGAGGGTTATTTCCATGACAGAATTTTAAAAAGCAATTTTGGACTCTGACCAATGTAGACATTTTCAACAATTCAAAAGTTTTATATCACAAAATGTTGAACTGAAATATTATGGAAATCTGAGCAATGTTGAGAGAATCCTATTTGAATCGGAAAAATATACACAAAAACCTGCAGAGAGCCTATCCAACTGACAAAATCTTACAAAAAAATATAAACTATTGGAAGCAAGACTTAAAAATGAATTCATATTGGCACAAGTAGGCGGGAGTGTAGGCACATAATCACAATGACAGATAATTCAATTGTACACTTAATCCAGTATAAACTAAATGTATAGAATCGATTAATACAAGAGTCAAAATTCACAAATTCTTCAGCACAAAAGCAGAGTCATGTCTTAAACGTAATAAAATGATTCAATAATTCATGCCTTCTGGGAGTGTTATAAAGGTGTTATATAAAATATCAATTCTATAAAGAGTGTTATAAAGGTGTTATATAAAATATAAATTCTATAAAGAGTGTTATAAAGTCCATACAATAGAAATCTGTCTGTCAGAAGTTTTACAATGTAAATGTATCGGTATAATTCAAGACCTGGCGGGTGGTGAGATACCCAATGGGTATACCCCAAAACCTGTCCTACAGACAATGTCCTTTACCTTCCCTCCTACACCTGTCCTACAGACAATGTCCTTTACCTTCCCTCTAACACCTGTCCTACAGACAATGTCCTTTACCTTCCCTCTAACACCTGTTCTACAGACAATGTCCTTTACCTTCCCTCCTACACCTGTCCTACAGACAATGTCCTTCACCTTCCCCCCAACACCTGTCCTACAGACAATGTCCTACGCCTTTCCCTCCTACACCTGTCCTACAGACAATGTCCTTCTCCTTTCCTCCTACACCTGTCCTACAGACAATGTCCTTCTCCTTCCCTCCTACACCTGTCCTACAGACAATGTCCTTCTCCTTTCCTCCTACACCTGTCCTACAGACAATGTCCTTCTCCTTTCCTCCTATACCTGTCCTACAGACAATGTCCTTCTCCTTTCCTCCTACACCTGTCCTACAAACAATGTCCTTCTCCTTCCCTCCTACACCTGTCCTACAGACAATGTCCTTCTCCTTTCCTCCTACACCTGTCCTACAGACAATGTCCTTCTCACCTTCCTCCTACACCTGTCCTACAGACAATGTCCTTCACCTTCCCTCCTACACCTGTCCTACAGACAATGTCCTTCTCCTTCCCTCCAACACCTGTCCTACAGACAATGTCCTTCTACTTCCCTCCAACACCTGTCCTACAGACAATGTCCTTTACCTTCGCTCTAACACCTGTCCTACAGACAATGTCATTTACCTTCCCTCTAACACCTGTCCTACAGACAATGTCCTTCTCCTTCCCTCCTACACCTGTCCTACAGACAATGTCATTTACCTTCCCTCTAACACCTGTCCTACAGACAATGTCCTTCTCCTTTCCTCCTACACCTGTCCTACAGACAATGTCCTTCACCTTCCCTCCTACACCTGTCCTACAGACAATGTTCTTCACCTTTCCTCCTACACCTGTCCTACAGACAATGTCCTTCTCCTTTCCTCCTACACCTGTCCTACAAACAATGTCCTTCACCTTTCCCCCTATATCTGTCCTACAGACAATGTCCTTCACCTTTCCTCCTACACCTGTCCTACAGACAATGTCCTTCTCCTTTCCTCCTACACCTGTCCTACAAACAATGTCCTTCACCTTTCCCCCTATATCTGTCCTACAGACAATGTTCTTCACCTTTCCTCCTACACCTGTCCTACAGACAATGTCCTTCTCCTTTCCTCCTACACCTGTCCTACAAACAATGTCCTTCACCTTTCCCCCTATATCTGTCCTACAAACAATGTCCTTCTCCTTTCCTCCTACACCTGTCCTACAAACAATGTCCTTCTCCTTTCCTCCTACACCTGTCCTACAAACAATGTCCTTCTCCTTTCCTCCTACACCTGTCCTACAAACAATGTCCTTCTCCTTCCCTCCTACACCTGTCCTACAGACAATGTCCTTCTCCTTTCCTCCTACACCTGTCCTACAGACAATGTCCTACGCCTTCCCTCCTACACCTGTCCTACAGACAATGTCCTATGCCTTTCCTCCTTACACCAGTAAAACTACAGCACAAGTCTCTAAGTCAAACAAAGATCCTACTCAAACAGTAACCCCAATCATCCATCGGGTCAGGCACTGATAGAGGTTGGTCCATTAAAGAGGGTTGTGAATGGGCTGGAAGCTGGGTCATTGCTGTCGTAGTCTCAGAGACAGTGGTTTCGTAGTCCCAGCACAGTGTCTGACAGGACTGCTGAGCTTCGCACTGTGTAGACATCTTCATCAGACAACTAATTAAGACTAGCCTCACACTGTGGGTCCAATCCGACGAGAGAAAAACTCTCAAGGCTTTTGGTTTCCATCTCAAATAAAGCAACGATGTCACTGGTTGATTTGTGTGAAGATTTTGAGCTCTGCGTGCATTCCTCAATGTTGAATTTAGTCCTTTATGTGACTAATGAAGGCTAAATTAAGGCTGAGCTAGTATAAACACCGGACTAGAAATCACAGGAGGCTGCAGAGGGGAGGACGGCCCATAAAAATGGCCCAGGAACAGAGCAAATGGAATGACAACAAACGCCAGGAAACCATGGAAACCAGGTGTTTGATGTGTTGCATGCCATTCCGTTGATTCCACTCCAGGTATTACCCCGAACCCATTCTCTACAATTAAGTAGTATCTGCATGGTATCTAGTAACTGCATGGTATCTGCATGGTATCTAGTATCTGCATGGTATCTAGTATCTACATGGTATCTAGTATCTGCATGGTATCTAGTATCTGCATGGTATCTAGTATCTGCATGGTATCTAGTATCTGCATGGTATCTAGTAACTGCATGGTATCTGCATGGTATCTAGGTTCTGCATGGTATCTAGTAACTGCATGGTATCTAGTATCTGCATGGTATCTAGTATCTGCATGGTATCTGCATGGTATCTAGTATCTGCACGGTATCTAGTATCTGCATGGTATCTAGTATCTGCATGGTATCTGCATGGTATCTAGTATCTGCATGGTATCTAGTATCTGCATGGTATCTAGTATCTGCATGGTATCTAGTATCTGCATGGTATCTAGTATCTGCATGGTATCTGCATGGTATCTAGTATCTGCATGGTATCTAGTATCTGCATGGTATCTAGTATCTGCATGGTATCTGCATGGTATCTAGTATCTGCATGGTATCTAGTATCTGCATGGTATCTGCATGGTATCTAGTATCTGCATGGTATCTAGTATCTGCATGGTATCTGCATGGTATCTAGTATCTGCATGGTATCTAGTATCTGCATGGTATCTAGTATCTGCATGGTATCTAGTATCTGCATGGTATCTAGTATCTGCATGGTATCTGCATGGTATCTAGTATCTGCATGGTATCTAGTATCTGCATGGTATCTAGTATCTGCATGGTATCTAGTATCTGCATGGTATCTAGTATCTGCATGGTATCTGCATGGTATCTAGTATCTGCATGGTATCTAGTATCTGCATGGTATCTAGTATCTGCATGGTATCTGCATGGTATCTAGTATCTGCATGGTATCTAGTATCTGCATGGTATCTAGTATCTGCATGGTATCTAGTATCTGCATGGTATCTGCATGGTATCTGCATGGTATCTAGTATCTGCATGGTATCTGCATGGTATCTAGTATCTGCATGGTATCTGCATGGTATCTAGTATCTGCATGGTATCTGCATGGTATCTAGTATCTGCATGGTATCTGCATGGTATCTAGTATCTGCATGGTATCTAGTATCTGCATGGTATCTAGTATCTGCATGGTATCTGGTATCTGCATGGTATCTGCATGGTATCTGCATGGTATCTAGTATCTGCATGGTATCTGCATGGTATCTGCATGGTATCTGCATGGTATCTGCATGGTATCTATGTAAATCTATCTATTTTTGTTGTGGGATGTATTAATTCATGTATGTCCATCATTCATTTCCTATGATTACAATTACCATTTTGTAACGGGATTCCTCCTGGGAAGGAGACGCGGACCAAAATGCAGCGTGGTAATAGTTCATCGGACCAAAATGCAGCGTGGTAATAGTTCATTGTTCTTTAATAATGAAACTATACATGAATAACCAAAAAAACGAGAACCGTGAAAACCCGAAACAGTCCCGTGTGGCACAAACACTGACACAGGAGACAACCACCCACAAAACCCAACACAAACCAGCCTACCTAAATATGGTTCCCAATCAGAGACAATGACTAACACCTGCCTCTGATTGAGAACCATATCAGGCCAAACATAGAAATAGACAAACTAGACATCCAACATAGAATGCCCACTCAGATCACACCCTGACCAAACAAAACATAGAAACATACAAAGCAAACTATGGTTAGGGTGTGACATTACCCCCCTCCAAGGTGCGGACTCCGGCCGCAAAACCTGAACCATACATTTGTATGATATATGTAACCGACCGGCTCAATTCCGTTTTATGTTCTAACATTTGAAACTGTGTTTTTTACATTTGATAAAAGTAGACACTCAGAGCTATAAAATGTTATATCATACACTACAGTTGAGCAACAATGGGAAAGTAATTCTGCTTTGAAAGTTGATAAACTTGTAAAACTCACTTTTGAGAAAATGGCCCTTCGATATTTTGGTTCCTACAGGAGAGCTCTTCTTTGTCTACACCCATTCAGCATCGTTCACACCCTCCTAAGTCCTTAGCCCCGCCCATTCAGCATCGTTCACACCCTCTTAAGTCCTTAGCCCCCGCCCATTCAGCATCGTTCACACCCTCTTAAAGTCCTTAGCCCCGCCCATTCAGCATCGTTCACACTCTCCTAAGTCCTTAGCCCCGCCCATTCAGCATCGTTCACACCCTCTTAAAGTCCTTAGCCCCGCCCATCTCTTTAAGGATTCACATGCATGACATCATCAGCCTGGTGGTCCAAAATAGCATAACCGTTTTTTTATTTTACGAACCAATAAACTAATCCAATTAAAAATGTATTAATCATATGTCAGTCTAGCAAACCAGGCGACTAAAATCAACTTTCTAAACAGCTTGTTAGCTAGCTAGCTAACGTTAAGTTGGTTAAAATAATGACCACATCATATAGTGCTGAAGTGATCTTCAAAGGTAACCGATTTATTTTATCGCTGTTTTTGAGTTTTGTGACACCTGTGCAGGTAATGAAATTCATGTTAAAGCAGGAAGTGGGTGAGGCGCTGTCCTCAGACGATCAAATGCTATGCTTTCGCCGTAAAGCCTATTGTAAATCGGACAAAAGCGATTCGATTACCAAGATTCCAAGCTAAAGAATGATGTATAACACTTGTATTTTTATGAATGTTTAATATTACTATTTTGGTATTTTTTGAATTTCGCGCTCTGCAATTTTACCGGATGTTGTCGAGGCATCCCAATGATCCGAAAGAAGCCAAGTAACCTTCTGTCTTTCTGTCATATCGTACTAATTTGAGTGTTTTCGGATTTACTTTTACTATGTTACGTCTAGTCTATGAGACCAGGCTGCTCTACAAGGCTCCAGGAGTGCAGGTTGACATTTATTGTCATGAATATTGTCCTGGAAGCAGAACTGAGCAATTTTCCCTTAGATAGTCCAGCTACAAAGTCAAAATTGGCTATATTGTAAAAAAAATATTTAAAAAAATAAATAAAATAGGGGGTAATAATTTAAGGTCAGGGTTAGCATTAGGGTTAGCAGTGTGGTTAAGGTTAGGGTTAGGTTTAAAATAAGATTTTATGACTTTGTGGCTGCCTCCATATCAAGATTCATGGCAAAAACAATGCTAACCTGCTCCAGGTATAAGTGTTGTTTCTGGGGTCATTTTTAACACAATGAATCCTAGATATCTCCCTGACCTTTGACCTTACTGGCCCTATACGTATAAAGGGATCATCTTTAAGTTAAGCCTATGAATCCTTATACAACTCCTTAACCTTGTTTTACGATGCTACCTCCATACTGTTAAATGACAAATGAGCTTAGTTCAACTGTTTAAGCCCTGAATCATCAAATCAAATCAATTTTATTTGTCACATACACATGGTTAGCAGATGTTAATGCGAGTGTAGCGAAATGCTTGTGCTTCTAGTTCCGACAATGCAGTGATAACCAACAAGTAATCTAACTAACAATTCCAAAACTACTGTCTTATACACAGTGTAAGGGGATAAAGAATATGTACATAAGGATATATGAATGAGTGATGGTACAGAGCAGCATACAGTAGACGGTATCGAGTACAGTATATACATATGAGATGAGTATGTAGACAAAGTAAACAAAGTGGCATAGTTAAAGTGGCTAGTGATACATGTATTACATAAGGATGCAGTCGATGATGTAGAGTACAGTATATACGTATGCATATGAGATGAATAATGTAGGGTAAGTAACATTATATAAGGTAGCATTGTTTAAAGTGGCTAGTGATATATTTACATCATTTCCCATCAATTCCCATTATTAAAGTGGCTGGAGTTGGGACAGTGTCAATGACAGTGTGTTGGCAGCAGCCACTCAATGTTAGTGGTGGCTGTTTAACAGTCTGATGGCCTTGAGATAGAAGCTGTTTTTCAGTCTCTCGGTCCCAGCTTTGATGCACCTGTACTGACCTCGCCTTCTGGATGATAGCGGGGTGAACAGGCAGTGGTTCGGGTGGTTGATGTCCTTGATGATCTTTATGGCCTTCCTGTAACATCGGGTAGTGTAGGTGTCCTGGAGGGCAGGTAGTTTGCCCCGGTGATGCGTTGTGCAGACCTCACTACCCTCTGGAGAGCCTTATGGTTGAGGGCGGAACAGTTGCCGTACCAGGCGGTGATACAGCCCGCCAGGATGCTCTCGATTGTGCATCTGTAGAAGTTTGTGAGTGCTTTTGGTGACAAGCCGAATTTCTTCAGCCTCCTGAGGTTGAAGAGGCGCTGCTGCGCCTTCTTCACGACGCTGTCAGTGTGAGTGGACCAATTCAGTTTGTCTGTGATGTGTATGCCGAGGAACTTAAAACTTGCTACCCTCTCCACTACTGTTCCATCGATGTGGATAGGGGGGTGTTCCCTCTGCTGTTTCCTGAAGTCTACAATCATCTCCTTAGTTTTGTTGACATTGAGTGTGAGGTTATTTTCCTGACACCACACTCCGAGGGCCCTCACCTCCTCCCTGTAGGCCGTCTGGTCGTTGTTGGTAATCAAGCCTACCACTGTTGTGTCGTCCGCAAACTTGATGATTGAGTTGGAGGCGTGCGTGGCCACGCAGTCGTGGGTGAACAGGGAGTACAGGAGAGGGCTCAGAACGCACCCTTGTGGGGCCCCCGTGTTGAGGATCAGCGAGGAGGAGATGTTGTTGCCTACCCTCACCACCTGGGGGCGGCCCGTCAGGAAGTCCAGTACCCAGTTGCACAGGGCGGGGTCGAGACCCAGGGTCTCGAGCTTGATGACGAGCTTGGAGGGTATGGTGTTGAATGCCGAGCTGTAGTCGATGAACAGCATTCTCACATAGGTATTCCTCTTGTCCAGGTGGGTTAGGGCAGTGTGCAGTGTGGTTGAGATTGCATCGTCTGTGGACCTATTTGGGCGGTAAGCAAATTGGAGTGGGTCTAGGGTGTCAGGTAGGGTGGAGGTGATATGTGTGTAATCAACGTCTTTGACTACCGTGTTGTGGAAATGTTGGCCAAATAATAATTTGATCCCAAATACACGTTATTCTCCAAGCAATGAATAAAGCAGGTGATTTACTGTAAATTACCCAATATAACTCTGGGTGTCAGTCGCCCTCATGGTACTCTGTGGTTGATACTTAAAGTGTATCTTATTTAGCAATATGTTTTGGGAATGTTTACCAACTAATCATCTGATCCCAAGACATTGTGAAAAGTATTACATTTACATTTACATTTAAGTCAAGTATACCAATGAGAGATGTGTAAAGATAGTGTAAATGACTAAAGATATCTGATCCCAAGACATCGTGAAAAGTATAAAGTATACCAATGAGAGATGTGTAAAGGTAGTGTAAATGACTAACGATATCTGATCCCAAGACATCGTGAAAAGTATAAAGTATACCAATGAGAGATGTGTAAAGATAGTGTAAATGACTAAAGATATCTGATCCCAAGACATCGTGAAAAGTATAAAGTATACCAATGAGAGATGTGTAAAGATAGTGTAAATGACTAAAGATATCTGATTCACCCATATTCTACGGTAGAACACTTCATTCACCGATGTGTTGTGCAAATGTTGACCAACTAACCAATCTGGTCTTTTATATATCAATCCCCCGTAGGCTACGTTATGGTTGGATCCAGAAGGGGGTGTCAATGCCAAGCTTTTCAAGTTCAGGGGTCATGCAGGGGGGTCAATACGTCGACTATTCATGGGATTTCCAGGTTGCGGTTTGGGGAACAGATTAAAGACAGCGAAAGAAGAGGGTGAGAGGTATGAAAGGAATGAAAGGAGTAATTAAACAGAGAGGAAAGAGGGATGAGATGTCTTTTACCTTTTACATGACTGACTTACTCTGTGTCCCAAATGGTACCGTACTTCATAGTACTCTGTAGCGCACTACTTTAGACTAGGGCCCTTCTGGCTCGAACAAGGCGCCTACTTCCCTTTGACAGGGCCCATAGGGCTCTGGTCTAAAGTAGTGCACTATATAGGGAATAGGGTTCCATATGGCTCTGGTCTAAAGTAGTGCACTATATATGGAATAGGGTTCCATATGACTCTGGTCTAAAGTAGTGCACTATATAGGTAATAGGGTTCCATATGGCTCTGGTCTAAAGTAGTGCCCTATATAGGGAATATGTTGCCATATGGGATACAGACTTATTCCTCTTGATCTGATTAAATAGCCGTAGAATCTGTTAAAACCGTTGGAATTATAACCAGCGCTCTAGAATCACCACACTAGTGTTCCTCATCGGTGGAACTGTTTAGCATCGGTCTAATTTCTAAAGAGTCAGTTGAGAGTCTTGTATTTTAATCCTCTCTGATCGTTCCCTAAGTTCTAGCTAAACCTCAGGTGAATCTGGTAATGAATGGTGTGGCTGTTGAACAAGTTGAGGAGACTTGGTGTTGCCTTAGATTGTAAACTGTAATGATCAAAACATACAGTTTCAATGGTTGTAAAGATGGGGGGAGGTCTTTCAGTAATAAAGAGATGGGGAGAGGTCTGTCTGTAATAAAAAGATGGGGAGAGGTCTGTCTGTAATAAAGAGATGGGGAGAGGTCTGTCTGTAATAAAGAGATGGGGAGAGGTCTGTCTGTAATAAAGAGATGGGGAGAGGTCTGTCTGTAATAAAGAGATGGGGAGAGGTCTGTCTGTAATAAAAAGATGGGGAGAGGTCTGTCTGTAATAAAGAGATGGGGAGAGGTCTGTCTGTAATAAAGAGATGGGGAGAGGTCTGTCTGTAATAAAGAGATGGGGAGAGGTCTGTCTGTAATAAAAAGATGGGGAGAGGTCTGTCTGTAATAAAGAGATGGGGAGAGGTCTGTCTGTAATAAAGAGATGGGGAGAGGTCTGTCTGTAATAAAGAGATGGGGAGAGGTCTGTCTGTAATAAAAAAGATGGGGAGAGAGGTCTGTCTGTAATAAAGAGATGGGGAGAGGTCTGTCTGTAATAAAGAGATGGGGAGAGGTCTGTCTGTAATAAAGAGATGGGGAGAGGTCTGTCTGTAATAAAGAGATGGGGAGAGGTCTGTCTGTAATAAAGATATGGGGAGAGGTCTGTCTGTAATAAAGAGATGGGGGGAGGTCTTTCAGTAATAAAGAGATGGGGGGAGGTCTGTCCATAATAAAGAGATGGGGAGAGGTCTGTCTGTAATAAAGAGATGCTCTGCTTTTTCTGACACCATACTCCACTAAGCAAGTCCTGCAGGCGCTAGTTTTAACTGATCTTGATTATTGTCCAGTCGTGTGGCAAGGAAACACCTAGTTATTCTGCAGCTGGTCTGGAAGTTAAGCTGCAGCTGGCCCAGAACAGAGCGGCACGTCTTGCTCTTCATTGTAATCAGAGGGCTGATATTAATACTATGCTGCCAGTCTCTATTGGCTCAGAGTGGAGGAGAGACTGACTGCATCACTTCCTGTTTTTATAAGATAAGAAACTTTAATATGTTGGAAATGTCCTGGTTTGCCAACTTACACACATCTCTGATACTATGCATGCCCAGTCTCTCTTTAATAAGAATTATTAATGTGTTGGAAGTTCTAAATAGTTTACATAAGTCAAATTACACACACACTTACCCCAGCAGACATGCCACCAGGGGTCTTTTCACAGTCCCCAGGTCCAGAACACACTTACCCCAGCAGACATGCCACCAGGGGTCTTTTCACAGTCCCCAGGTCCAGAACACACTTACCCCAGCAGACATGCCACCAGGGGTCTTTTCACAGTCCCCAGGTCCAGAACACACTTACCCCACCAGACATGCCACCAGGGGTCTTTTCACAGTCCCCAGGTCCAGAACACACTTACCCCACCAGACATGCCACCAGGGGTCTTTTCACAGTCCCCAGGTCCAGAACACACTTACCCCACCAGACATGCCACCAGGGGTCTTTTCACAGTCCCCAAGTCCAGAACTAATTCAAGGAATCATACAGTATTATACAGAGTCATGAGTGCCTGGACCTCCCTTCTGTCTCATATAACACAGGTGAACAGCTGGTAACCTGGTTTCACAACTAATAAAGCAACACCTCACGGCACAACGCCTACTGGTTGTGTTTATGTACTGACATGTGACCTACTGGTTGTGTGTACTGACGTGTGACCTACTGGTTGTGTGTACTGACGTGTGACCTACTGGTTGTGTGTACTGACGTGTGACCTACTGGTTGTGTGTACTGACGTGTGACCTACTGGTTGTGTGTACTGACGTGTGACCTACTGGTTGTGTGTACTGACGTGTGACCTACTGGTTGTGTGTACTGACGTGTGACCTACTGGTTGTGTGTACTGACGTGTGACCTACTGGTTGTATGTACTGACGTGTGACCTACTGGTTGTGTGTAGGTACTAACATGTGACCTACTGGTTGTGTGTACTGACGTGTGACCTACTGGTTGTGTGTATGTACTGACATGTGACCTACTGGTTGTGTTTATGTACTGACGTGTGACCTACTGGTTGTGTGTATTGACATGTGACCTACTGGTTGTGTGTACTGACATGTGACCTACTGGTTGTATGTACTGACGTGTGACCTAAAGGTTGTATGTACTGACATGTGACCTACTGGTTGTGTGTATGTACTGACATGTGACCTACTGGTTGTGTGTATGTACTGACATGTGACCTACTGGTTGTATGTACTGACATGTGACCTACTGGTTGTATGTACTGACATGTGACCTACTGGTTGTATGTACTGACATGTGACCTACTGGTTGTATGTACTGACATGTGACCTACTGGTTGTATGTACTGACATGTGACCTACTGGTTGTATGTACTGACGTGTGACCTACTGGTTGTATGTACTGACGTGTGACCTACTGGTTGTATGTACTGACGTGTGACCTACTGGTTGTATGTATGTACTGACATGTGACCTACTGGTTGTATGTACTGACATGTGACCTACTGGTTGTATGTACTGACGTGTGACCTACTGGTTGTATGTACTGACGTGTGACCTACTGGTTGTATGTACTGACGTGTGACCTACTGGTTGTGTGTACTGACGTGTGACCTACTGGTTCTGTGTACTGACGTGTGACCTACTGGTTGTATGTACTGACGTGTGACCTACTGGTTGTGTGTATGTACTGACATGTGACCTACTGGTTGTGTGTATGTACTGACATGTGACCTACTGGTTGTGTGTACTGACGTGTGACCTACTGGTTGTGTGTACTGACGTGTGACCTACTGGTTCTGTGTACTGACGTGTGACCTACTGGTTGTATGTACTGACATGTGACCTACTGGTTGTGTGTACTGACGTGTGACCTACTGGTTGTGTGTATGTACTGACATGTGACCTACTGGTTGTGTGTATGTACTGACATGTGACCTACTGGTTGTGTGTATGTACTGACATGTGACCTACTGGTTGTATGTACTGACGTGTGACCTACTGGTTGTGTGTGTGTACTGACATGTGACCTACTGGTTGTGTGTCTGTACTGACATGTGACCTACTGGTTGTGTGTCTGTACTGACATGTGACCTACTGGTTGTGTGTCTGTACTGACATGTGACCTACTGGTTGTATGTACTGACATGTGACCTACTGGTTGTGTGTACTGACATGTGACCTACTGGTTGTGTGTACTGACGTGTGACCTACTGGTTGTATGTACTGACATGTGACCTACTGGTTGTGTGTACTGACATGTGACCTACTGGTTGTGTGTACTGACATGTGACCTACTGGTTGTGTGTACTGACATGTGACCTACTGGTTGTGTGTACTGACATGTGACCTACTGGTTGTATGTACTGACATGTGACCTACTGGTTGTATGTACTGACATGTGACCTACTGGTTGTATGTACTGACATGTGACCTACTGGTTGTATGTACTGACGTGTGACCTACTGGTTGTATGTACTGACGTGTGACCTACTGGTTGTATGTACTGACGTGTGACCTACTGGTTGTATGTACTGACGTGTGACCTACTGGTTGTATGTACTGACGTGTGACCTACTGGTTCTATGTACTGACATGTGACCTACTGGTTGTATGTACTGACGTGTGACCTACTGGTTGTGTGTATGTACTGACATGTGACCTACTGGTTGTGTGTATGTACTGACATGTGACCTACTGGTTGTGTGTACTGACGTGTGACCTACTGGTTGTGTGTACTGACGTGTGACCTACTGGTTCTATGTACTGACGTGTGACCTACTGGTTGTATGTACTGACATGTGACCTACTGGTTGTGTGTACTGACGTGTGACCTACTGGTTGTGTGTATGTACTGACATGTGACCTACTGGTTGTGTGTATGTACTGACATGTGACCTACTGGTTGTATGTACTGACGTGTGACCTACTGGTTGTGTGTACTGACATGTGACCTACTGGTTGTGTGTCTGTACTGACATGTGACCTACTGGTTGTGTGTCTGTACTTACATGTGACCTACTGGTTGTGTGTCTGTACTGACATGTGACCTACTGGTTGTATGTACTGACATGTGACCTACTGGTTGTGTGTACTGACATGTGACCTACTGGTTGTGTGTACTGACGTGTGACCTACTGGTTGTGTGTACTGACATGTGACCTACTGGTTGTATGTACTGACATGTGACCTACTGGTTGTATGTACTGACATGTGACCTACTGGTTGTGTGTACTGACGTGTGACCTACTGGTTGTGTGTACTGACGTGTGACCTACTGGTTGTGTGTACTGACGTGTGACCTACTGGTTGTGTGTACTGACATGTGACCTACTGGTTGTATGTAACTGACATGTGACCTACTGGTTGTGTGTACTGACATGTGACCTACTGGTTGTATGTAACTGACATGTGACCTACTGGTTGTGTGTACTGACATGTGACCTACTGGTTGTGTGTACTGACATGTGACCTACTGGTTGTATGTACTGACATGTGACCTACTGGTTGTGTGTACTGACATGTGACCTACTGGTTGTATGTACTGACGTGTGACCTACTGGTTGTATGTACTGACATGTGACCTACTGGTTGTATGTACTGACATGTGACCTACTGGTTGTATGTACTGACATGTGACCTACTGGTTGTGTGTACTGACATGTGACCTACTGGTTGTGTGTACTGACATGTGACCTACTGGTTGTGTGTACTGACATGTGACCTACTGGTTGTGTGTACTGACATGTGACCTACTGGTTGTATGTACTGACATGTGACCTACTGGTTGTATGTACTGACATGTGACCTACTGGTTGTATGTACTGTGACCTACTGGTTGTATGACATGTGACCTACTGGTTGTATGTACTGACGTGTGACCTACTGGTTGTATGTACTGACATGTGACCTACTGGTTGTGTGTACTGACATGTGACCTGGTTGTATGTACTGACATGTGACCTACTGGTTGTATGTACTGACATGTGACCTACTGGTTGTATGTACTGACATGTGACCTACTGGTTGTGTGTACTGACATGTGACCTACTGGTTGTATGTACTGACATGTGACCTACTGGTTGTATGTACTGACATGTGACCTACTGGTTGTATGTACTGACATGTGACCTACTGGTTGTATGTACTGACATGTGACCTACTGGTTGTGTGTACTGACATGTGACCTACTGGTTCTATGTACTGACATGTGACCTACTGGTTCTATGTACTGACATGTGACCTACTGGTTGTATGTACTGACGTGTGACCTACTGGTTGTGTGTACTGACGTGTGACCTACTGGTTGTGTGTACTGACATGTGACCTACTGGTTGTGTGTACTGACGTGTGACCTACTGGTTGTATGTACTGACGTGTGACCTACTGGTTGTATGTACTGACGTGTGACCTACTGGTTGTATGTAACTGACGTGTGACCTACTGGTTGTATGTACTGACGTGTGACCTACTGGTTGTATGTACTGACGTGTGACCTACTGGTTGTATGTACTGACGTGTGACCTACTGGTTGTATGTAACTGACGTGTGACCTACTGGTTGTATGTACTGACATGTGACCTACTGGTTGTATGTACTGACATGTGACCTACTGGTTGTATGTACTGACATGTGACCTACTGGTTGTGTGTACTGACGTGTGACCTACTGGTTCTATGTACTGACGTGTGACCTACTGGTTGTGTGTACTGACGTGTGACCTACTGGTTGTATGTACTGACGTGTGACCTACTGGTTGTATGTACTGACGTGTGACCTACTGGTTGTATGTACTGACGTGTGACCTACTGGTTGTGTGTACTGACGTGTGACCTACTGGTTGTATGTAACTGACGTGTGACCTACTGGTTGTGTGTACTGACATGTGACCTACTGGTTGTGTGTACTGACATGTGACCTACTGGTTGTATGTAACTGACATGTGACCTACTGGTTGTGTGTACTGACATGTGACCTACTGGTTGTATGTACTGACATGTGACCTACTGGTTGTGTGTAACTGACATGTGACCTACTGGTTGTATGTACTGACATGTGACCTACTGGTTGTATGTACTGACGTGTGACCTACTGGTTGTATGTACTGACGTGTGACCTACTGGTTGTATGTACTGACGTGTGACCTACTGGTTGTATGTACTGACATGTGACCTACTGGTTGTATGTACTGACGTGTGACCTACTGGTTGTATGTACTGACGTGTGACCTACTGGTTGTATGTACTGACGTGTGACCTACTGGTTGTATGTACTGACCTACTGGTTGTATGTACTGACGTGTGACCTACTGGTTGTATGTACTGACATGTGACCTACTGGTTGTATGTACTGACATGTGACCTACTGGTTGTATGTACTGACGTGTGACTGGTTGTATGTACTGACGTGTGACCTACTGGTTGTATGTACTGACGTGTGACCTACTGGTTGTATGTACTGACATGTGACCTACTGGTTGTATGTACTGACATGTGACCTACTGGTTGTATGTACTGACATGTGACCTACTGGTTGTGTGTAACTGAACATTACATGTTTTTAAATATATGTAAATTCTAAAGTCTTGTGTCTTTTTTCCGCTACGTGTCGACTAATAAACTCAAAACAAATCTCATAAAATAGCAGAAGAGTCGCCAACCGCCTAGTGACTTTTGTTCTTCAGAGTATCTAATGACATGAATGTGCCGTGTGGAAATGTACTAACGACGACTGTAATTACACCCTAAGTGCTTCACTCGTCCTGACTGTTGCAAATGAACCAGACTGACCTCTGAGAAAGACGTGTGTAGTGGCCGTTCCATCGGCGTGAACCCCCCGTGGATACACACCCTCAGCACACAGGGGGACAAGAACCTACCTGGAGATGACAGCATTCCCTCCCCCTTATGACAACATAACAAACCAAAAACGGATCATGAACCCAAGCACATCCGTGGATACACACACAGAAAGCGCGTACGCACTCCCAGTTATGTTGGTTCTCCTAGTGGCGGGGCAGAGAGCTATGAGATGACTGGGCCAAGTTCAGTTACACCCAAGACCACCCCCCCCCCTCTCCCAGTTGCAGCTATTCTGGAGTCCAGATTTAGCACAACTATCACTGGCATTGAGAATGTTGACCATGCAGGGAGAGAGAGAGAGAAAGAGAGACATTTGTAATGTCTTTATTCTTGTGGAACTTCTGTGAGTGTAATGTTTACTGTTCATTTGTTATTGTTTATTTCACTTTTTGTTTATTATCTACTTCACTTGCTTTGACAATGTTAACATGTGTTTCTCATGCCAATAAACCCCTTCAATTGAAATAGAATTGAATTGAGAGACAGATTGAGAGAGTGAGAGAGACAGAGAGACAAAGAGAGACAAAGAGAGGGTGAGAGAGAGAGAGAGAGAGAGACAGAGAGAGAGACGGAGACAAAGAGAGACAGAGAGAGGGTGAGATGGACAGATAGACAGGCAGAGAGAGGGTGAGATGGACAGATAGACAGAGAGAGACAGAGAGACAGAGAGACAGAGAGACAGAGAGAGACAGATAGACAGACAGAGACAGAGACAGAGAGACAGAGAGAGAGACAGAGACAGAGAGAGACAGAGACAGACAGAGACAGAGAGACAGAGAGACAGAGAGACAGAGAGACAGAGAGACAGAGAGACAGAGAGACAGAGAGACACAGAGAGAGACAGAGACAGACAGAGACAGAGAGAGACAGAGAGAGACAGAGAGAGACAGAGAGACAGAGACAGAGAGAGACAGAGAGACAGACAGACAGAGAGACACAGAGAGACAGAGAGACAGAGAGACAGAGAGACAGAGAGACAGAGACAGAGAGAGACAGAGAGAGACAGAGAGACAGAGAGACAGAGAGAGAGACAGAGAGAGAGACAGAGAGAGACAGAGAGAGGGTGAGAGAGAGACAGAGAGAGGGTGAGATGGACAGATAGACAGGCAGACAGAAGGATATATGGAGAAGGAAGGAATTTAAAGTGATTTGTGACTCAGGGTTGACTCATGTTCTCCATATAACTCTCTCTCTCTCTCTCTCTCTCTCTCTCTCTCTCACTCTCTCTCTCTCTCTCTCTCACCCCTTCTCTCTCTCTCTCACCCTCTCTCTCTCTCTCTCTCTCTCTCCCTCTCTCACTCTCTCACTCTCACACTCTCTTCTCTCACTCTCTCACTCACTCTCTCACTCTCTCACTCTCTCACTCTCCCAAAAACCCTCTACTGAACTATCCACTCACACACAACACACTCATACAAACACATGACATACAACCATAGACATAAACAAACAATAACCCATAACATCTGTCCATCGCATCATACAGGTTAAAGTAACGCTGAGAGTGTTCTGACAGAACCTAGTAAAACCAGTGGCTCTACATCTCTCTGAAGATGTTACAAACTGGGAGGTCTCAGAATAACCGCCAAACACAGATGTAACTATAAACACGCACGGAAAACCTGAACAGGCATGTAAAAACACATGATAACCTGAACAGGCATGTAAAAACACATGATAACCTGAACAGGCATGTAAAAACACATGATAACCTGACCAGACATGTAAAAACACATGATAACCTGAACAGGCATGGAAAAAGGGTCGTGTACTGTAGGTTCCTTGGGGAACATGTTTCCTGTCTCCCAGTGTTGACGTGATTAAACACGTATGTGAACATGTACTGTAGGTTCCTGGGAACATGTTTCCTGTCTGGCGTGTCCCAGTGGTGATTAAACACGTATGTAAACATGTACTTACCGATACAAGCATGTACTCGAACAGTCAGCTGGGTACGTAAGACAACACTATGCTTCTTCCCTCTGGTCCTGGAGAGAGAGAGAGAGAGAGAGAGAGAGAGAGAGAGAGAGAGAGAGAGAGAGAGAGACAGAGAGAGAGAGAGACAGAGAGAGAGAGAGAGACAGAGAGAGAGAGAGAGAGAGAGAGAGAGAGAGAGAGAGAGAGAGAGAGAGACAGAGAGAGAGAGAGAGAGAGAGAGAGAGAGAGAGAGAGACAGACAGACAGAGAGAGAGAGAGAGAGACAGAGAGAGAAAAAGGAAATTATCTTAACAGAGAAAAATGTCCTCCTGTGTGATATCTACAGGGAGTGAAAAAAAAGTATTTGATCCCCTGCTGATTTTGTACGTTTTGCCCACTGACAAAGAAATGATCAGTCTATAATTTGAATGGTTTATTTGAACAGTGAGAGACAGAATAACAACAAAACAATCCAGAAAAACGCAGGTCAAAAATGTTATAAATTGATTGGTGGTCAAACGTACAAAATCTGCAGGGGATCAAATACTTTTTTCACACACTGTATGTCCCCCCACTAGAATCCCCATACTTTATACTGTGTAAATAAATAGGGAAGGGACTCAGGGGGTATGCTAATTTGGTATAGAGCAGACCTAACCCACTCTATTAAAATAGTCAAAACAGGAACATTTTACATTTCGCTTGAAATTCAAAAAGTAAATTATCTCAACGGAGGAAAATGTCCTCCTGTGTGCTACCTATATCCCCCCCACTAGAATCACCTATATCCCCCCACTAGAATCCCCTATATCCCCCCACTAGAATCCCCTATATCCCCCCACTAGAATCCCCATACTTTAATGAAGACAGCTTCTCCATCCTGGAGGGGGAAACCAATCATTTCCAGGCCCAGGGACATGTACTAGTCTGTGGCAACCTAAATGCCAGAACCGGACAAGAACCTGACACCCTCAGCCCCACAGGGGGACAAAAACCTACCTGGAGGTGACAGCATTCCCTCCCACATATGACCCCCTAGGCACAACTATGACAACATAACAACATAACAAACAAAAACGGGTCACAACTCCTGCAGCTCTGTCGCATGCTGGGTATGTATATAGTCAATGGTAGGCTTCGAGGGGACTCCTATGGTAGGTACACCTATAGCTCATCTCTTGGCAGTAGTACTGTAGACTACTTTATCGCTAACCTCAACCCAGAGTCTCTCAGAGTGTTCACAGTCAGTCCACTGACGACCCTATCAGACCACAGTCAGCCCACTGACACCCCTATCAGACCACAGTCAGCCCACTGACACCCCTATCAGACCACAGTCAGCCCACTGACCTCAAAGTCTCTCATCAGTCAGCCCACTTCGGGTCACAACTTGAACAGTATGTACATAGTCAATCGAGGGGACTCAATCATAGCTCAACTCTTGGCAGTAGTACTGTAGACTACTTTATCACTGACCTCAACCCAGCGTCTCCCAGAGTGTTCACAGTCAGCCCACTGACACCCCTATCAGATCACAGCAAAATCACAGTCTACCTGAACAGAGCAATACTCAATCATGAGGCATCAAAGCCAAAGGAGCTGAGTAATATTAAGAAATGCTACAGATAGAAGGAATGTAGTTTGGAAACATACCAAAAAACAATTAGGCAGCAACAAATTCTATCCCTTTTAGACAATTTCCTGGGTAAAACGTTCCACTGTAATTGTGAAGATGTAAACTTCGCAGTAGAAAATCTTAACAGTATATTTTACCTCTCAGCTTCCCTATCAAATCAAAAATCTCAAATAGAAAACCAAAGAAAATGAACAATGTCAAATGGTTTGATGAAGAATGCAAAAATCTAAGAAAGAAATTGAGAAACCTGTCCAACCAAAAACCTGAGTCTACGCCTTCACCTTCACTATGGTGAATCACTAAAACAATACAGAAATACACTACGGAAAAAGAAGGAACAGCACGTCAGAAATCAGCTCAATGTAATTGAAGAATCCATAGACTCTAACAACTTCTGGGCCAATTGAAAAACACTAAACAAACAACAACACAAATAATTATCTATCCAAAATGGAGACCAAACCACTTCTCTAATCTTTTTGGCTCTATAACAAAGACTAAAGAGCAGGTCAGGACTTCCGGGTTGGAGCGAGCGGTCGCATTCGCACTTCGGTCCGCAGGTTGTATAACTTTTCATTACATTTCATTACATTTCACTATAGTACAACGGTTTGATTTGTCTAATCTTAGCAATTTCTTCTTAGCTAGCTACATAGCCGTCTTTGTATCAAAGATAATTGCGTAATTATCATATTTCGTCGTCCTAACGTAGTCTACACTGCTATCTGCCCAGCAGCTAGCCAGCTAGCCAGCTAGCTAACGTCCACCGTCTACCGAATAGCAGCACTGTAAAAACTATTACACTCAACTGAATGACCTGATTAGTGTAGTGTTAGCTAGCTACATAGTTGTCTTTGCTGTCTTCGTATCCAAGATAATTGTGTAGTTTAGAGTGTGTAGTCTTAGAGTGATTATCTTAATTTACCGAGGTTAGCTAGCCAGCTATTTGTCGTCCTTAACGTAGGAGACACTGCTAGCTAGCCAACAGCTTGCCAACGTCCACCGAATAGAACTTCCTCACTCAACAACCCGGTCGCATTCCGCTTCGCTCCACAGGTAGTATCACATTTTCATTTCATTTCATTACAGTACAACGGTTTGATTTGTTTGATCGTAGCTAGCTACACAGCTAGCTACATAGCCGTCTTTGTATCAAAGATAATTGTGTAGTCTAGAGCGATTATCTAGGTTAGCTAGCCAGCTATTGTCGTTCTTTTAAGCAAGCGTAACGTAATCAACACTGCTAGCTAGCCAGCTAGCCCCGAATAGCAGCACTGTAGAAACTATCACACTCAACGGAACGACTTGATTAGTGTAGTGTCAACAACGCAGCCACTGCCAGCTAGCCTACAAAGTCAACAACGCAGCCACTGCCAGCTAGCCTACTTCAGCAGTACTGTATCATTTTAATCATTTTAGTCAATAAGATTCTTGCTACGTAAGCTTAACTTTCTGAACATTCGAGACGTGTAGTCCACTTGTCATTCCAATCTCCTTTGCATTAGCGTAGCCTCGTCTGTAGCCTGTCAACTATGTGTCTGTCTATCCCTGTTCTCTCCTCTCTGCACAGACCATACAAACGCTCCACACCGCGTGGCCGCGGCCACCTAATCTGGTGGTCCCAGCGCGCACGACCCACGTGGAGTTCCAGGTCTCCGGTAGCCTCTGGAACTGCCGATCTCGGCCAACAAGGCAGAGTTCATCTCAGCCTATGCCTCCCTCCAGTCCTCGACTTCTTGGCACTGACGGAAACATGGATCACCACAGATAACACTGCTACTCCTACTGCTCTCTCTTCGTCCGCCCACGTGTTCTCGCACACCCGAGAGCTTCTGGTCAGCGGGGTGGTGGCACCGGGATCCTCATCTCTCCCAAGTGGTCATTCTCTCTTTCTCCCCTTACCCATCTGTCTATCGCCTCCTTTGAATTCCATGCTGTCACAGTTACCAGCCCTTTCAAGCTTAACATCCTTATCATTTATCGCCCTCCAGGTTCCTCGGAGAGTTCATCAATGAGCTTGATGCCTTGATAAGCTCCTTTCCTGAGGACGGCTCCCCTCTCACAGTTCTGGGCGACTTTAACCTCCCCACGTCTACCTTTGACTCATTCCTCTCTGCCTCCTTCTTTCCCTCCTCTCCTCTTTTGACCTCACCCTCTCACCTTCCCCCTACTCACAAGGCAGGCAATACGCTCAACCTCATCTTTACTAGATGCTGTTCTTCCACTAACCTCATTGCAACTCCCCTCCAAGTCTCCGACCACTACCTTGTATCCTTTTCCCTCTCGCTCTCATCCAACACTTCCCACACTGCCCCTACTCGGATGGTATCGCGCCGTCCCAACCTTCGCTCTCTCTCCCCGCTTCTCTCTCCTCTTCCATCCTATCATCTCTTCCCTCAGCTCAAACCTTCTCCAACCTATCTCCTGATTCTGCCTCCTCAACCCTCCTCTCCTCCCTTTCTGCATCCTTTGACTCTCTATGTCCCCTATCCTCCAGGCCGGCTCGGTCCTCCCCTCCCGCTCCGTGGCTCGACGACTCATTGCGAGCTCACAGAACAGGGCTCCGGGCAGCCGAGCGGAAATGGAGGAAAACTCGCCTCCCTGCGGACCTGGCATCCTTTCACTCCCTCCTCTCTACATTTTCCTCTTCTGTCTCTGCTGCTAAAGCCACTTTGTACCACTCTAAATTCCAAGCATCTGCCTCTAACCCTAGGAAGCTCTTTGCCACCTTCTCCTCCCTCCTGAATCCTCCTCCCCCTCCCCCCTCCTCCCTCTCTGCAGATGACTTCGTCAACCATTTTGAAAAGAAGGTCGACGACATCCGATCCTCGTTTGCTAAGTCAAACGACACCGCTGGTTCTGCTCACACTGCCCTACCCTGTGCTCTGACCTCTTTCTCCCCTCTCTCTCCAGATGAAATCTCGCGTCTTGTGACGGCCGGCCGCCCAACAACCTACCCGCTTGACCCTATCCCCTCCTCTCTTCTCCAGACCATTTCCGGAGACCTTCTCCCTTACCTCACCTCGCTCATCAACTCATCCCTGACCGCTGGCTACGTCCCTTCCGTCTTCAAGAGAGCGAGAGTTGCACCCCTTCTGAAAAAACCACTCGATCCCTCCGATGTCAACAACTACAGACCAGTATCCCTTCTTTCTTTTCTCTCCAAAACTCTTGAACGTGCCGTCCTTGGCCAGCTCTCCCGCTATCTCTCTCAGAATGACCTTCTTGATCCAAATCAGTCAGGTTTCAAGACTAGTCATTCAACTGAGACTGCTCTTCTCTGTATCACGGAGGCGCTCCGCACTGCTAAAGCTAACTCTCTCTCCTCTGCTCTCATCCTTCTAGACCTATCGGCTGCCTTCGATACTGTGAACCATCAGATCCTCCTTTCCACCCTCTCCGAGTTGGGCATCTCCGGCGCGGCCCACGCTTGGATTGCGTCCTACCTGACAGGTCGCTCCTACCAGGTGGCGTGGCGAGAATCTGTCTCCTCACCACGCGCTCTCACCACTGGCGTCCCCCAGGGCTCTGTTCTAGGCCCTCTCCTATTCTCGCTATACACCAAGTCACTTGGCTCTGTCATAACCTCACATGGTCTCTCCTATCATTGCTATGCAGACGACACACAATTAATCTTCTCCTTTCCCCCTTCTGATGACCAGGTGGCGAATCGCATCTCTGCATGTCTGGCAGACATATCAGTGTGGATGACGGATCACCACCTCAAGCTGAACCTCGGCAAGACGGAGCTGCTCTTCCTCCCGGGAAGGACTGCCCGTTCCATGATCTCGCCATCACGGTTGACAACTCCATTGTGTCCTCCTCCCAGAGCGCTAAGAACCTTGGCGTGATCCTGGACAACACCCTGTCATTCTCAACTAACATCAAGGCGGTGGCCCGTTCCTGTAGGTTCATGCTCTACAACATCCGCAGAGTACGACCCTGCCTCACACAGGAAGCGGCGCAGGTCCTAATCCAGGCACTTGTCATCTCCCATCTGGATTACTGCAACTCGCTGTTGGCTGGGCTCCCTGCCTGTGCCATTAAACCCCTACAACTCATCCAGAACGCCGCAACCCTTCTGGTGTTCAACCTTCCCAAGTTCTCTCACGTCACCCCGCTCCTCCGCTCTCTCCACTGGCTTCCAGTTGAAGCTCGCATCCGCTACAAGACCATGGTGCTTGCCTACGGAGCTGTGAGGGGGAACGGCACCTCAGTACCTCCAGGCTCTGATCAGGCCCTACACCCAAACAAGAGCACTGCGTTCATCCACCTCTGGCCTGCTCGCCTCCCTACCACTGAGGAAGTACAGTTCCCGCTCAGCCCAGTCAAAACTGTTCGCTGCTCTGGCCCCCCAATGGTGGAACAAACTCCCTCACGACGCCAGGACAGCGGAGTCAATCACCACCTTCCGGAGACACCTGAAACCCCACCTCTTTAAGGAATACCTAGGATAGGATAAAGTCATCCTTCTCACCCCCCCCTTAAAAGATTTAGATGCACTATTGTAAAGTGGCTGTTCCACTGGATGTCATAAGGTGAAAGCACCAATTTGTAAGTCGCTCTGGATAAGAGCGTCTGCTAAATGACTTAAATGTAAATGTAATATTGTAAATACAACCCATATTTATGCTTATTTATTTTCCCTTGTGTACTTTAACAATTTGTACATTGTTACAACACTGTCTATATATAATATTACATGTGTAATGTCTTTATTGTTTTGAAACTTCTGTATGTGTGATGTCTACTGTTCATTTGTATTGTTTATTTCACTTTTGTATTTTTTGGTATTTTTTTTAACCTTTATTTAAGGCAAGTCAGTTAAGAACACATTCTTATTTTCAATGACGGCCTGGGAACAGTGGGTTAACTGCCTGTTCAGGGGCAGAACGACAGATCCGGGGATTCGAACTTGCAACCTTTCGGTTACTAGTCCAACGCTCTAACCACTAGGCTACCCTGCTACCCTGCCGCCCCGTATATTATCCACCTCACTTGCTTTGGCGATGTGAACACATGTTTCCCATGCCAATAAAGCCCCTTGAATTGAATTGAGAGAGAGAGATAGAGAGAGAGAACGTGTCTTGCAAGCAGTAGACCAGGAGAAAAATCCTTATACTGAAACAATGCTCAACCCAGGGTAGAGACAGTATAACCCAGGGAAGAGACAGTACAACCCAGGGAAGAGACAGTACAACCCAGGGAAGAGACAGTACAACCCAGGGAAGAGACAGCACAACCCAGGGAAGAGACAGCACAACCCAGGGAAGAGACAGTACAACCCAGGGAAGAGACAGTACAACCCAGGGAAGAGACAGTACAACCCAGGGAAGAGACAGTACAACCCAGGGAAGAGACAGTACAACCCAGGGAAGAGACAGTACAATCCAGGGAAGAAACAACACAAAACAAGGAAGAGACAGTACAACAAACACAAAGTGACCAATTTCTCTATCAATCTTTACAGACTGAGTGCCTCCATCTTTGCCTCAACAACCGATGCTGCTTTCAGCTGTTGAAGGGGTGGATCCCCTGCATAGTAACCAATCCTATGACACTGGATCCCCTGCATAGTAACCAATCCTATGACACTGGATCCCCTGCATAGTAACCAATCCTATGACACTGGATCCCCTGCATAGTAACCAATCCTATGACACTGGATCCCCTGGAGAGTGGAAATGAACCAATCCTATGTAAATTAGGGGCTGGTAGTGACCTTACGACCTGCTGTTCCCAGGCAGGCTCACCTACTGCAGGCTGACAGAGTAGTAAGAACTTTCACTTCACTACATTCCTCAAGAAAATAATGTACTTTTATCTCCAAACATTTTCCCTGACACTCAAAAGTACTCCTTACATTTTGACAGGAAAATTGTCCAATTCACACACTTATCAAGAGAACAGTAACCGAAAGGTTGCTGGATCGAATCCCCCGAGTTGACAAGATAAAAATGTGTCGTTCTGCCCCTGAACAAGGAGGTTAACCCACTGTTCCCCTGAACAAGGCAGTTAACCCACTGTTCCCCTGAACAAGGCAGTTCACGCACTGTTCCCCTGAACAAGGCAGTTAACCCACTGTTCCCCTGAACAAGGCAGTTCACGCACTGTTCCCCTGAACAAGGCAGTTCACGCACTGTTCCCCTGAACAAGGCAGTTAACCCACTGTTCCCCTGAACAAGGCAGTTCACGCACTGTTCCCCTGAACAAGGCAGTTAACCCACTGTTCCCCTGAACAAGGCAGTTAACCCACTGTTCCCCTGGACAAGGCAGTTCACGCACTGTTCCCCTGAACAAGGCAGTTAACCCACTGTTCCCCTGAACAAGGCAGTTAACCCCCTGTTCCCCTGAACAAGGCAGTTCACGCACTGTTCCCCTGAACAAGGGAGTTCACGCACTGTTCCCCTGAACAAGGCAGTTCACCCACTGTTCCCCTGAACAAGGCAGTTCACGCACTGTTCCCCTGAACAAGGCAGTTAACCCACTGTTCCCCTGAACAAGGCAGTTCACCCACTGTTCCCCTGAACAAGGCAGTTCACCCCCTGTTCCCCTGAACAAGGCAGTTAACCCACTGTTCCCCTGAACAAAGCAGTTAACCCACTGTTCCCCTGAACAAGGCAGTTAACCCACTGTTCCCCTGAACAAGGCAGTTAACCCACTGTTCCCCTAAACAAGGCAGTTAACCCACTGTTCCCCTGAACAAAGCAGTTAACCCACTGTTCCCCTGAACAAGGCAGTTAACCCACTGTTCCCCTGAACAAGGCAGTTAACCCACTGTTCCCCTAAACAAGGCAGTTAACCCACTGTTCCCCTGAACAAGGCAGTTAACCCACTGTTCCCCTAAACAGGCAGTTAACCCACTGTTCCCCTGAACAAGGCAGTTCACCCACTGTTCCCCTGAACAAGGCAGTTCACCCACTGTTCCCCTGAACAAGGCAGTTAACCCACTGTTCCCCTGAACAGGCAGTTAACCCACTGTTCCCCTGAAGACAGTTAACCACTGTTCCCACAGGAACAAGGCAGTTAACCCACTGTTCCCCTGAACAAGGCAGTTCACCCACTGTTCCCCTGAACAAGGCAGTTAACCCACTGTTCCCCTGAACAAGGCAGTTAACCCACTGTTCCGGTAGGCCGTCATTGTAAATAAGATATTGTTCTTAACTCATTTGCCTAGTGAACACCACCCACCACCCATAGGAGGAGGAGACAGACACCACCCACCACCCACAGGAGAAGGAGAGGAGACAGACAAGGCCCACCACCCACAGGAGAAGGAGACAGACACACAGGAGGAGGAGAGGAGATAGACACCACCCACCACCCATAGGAGGAGAGGAGACAGATACCACCCACAGGAGAAGGAGAGGAGACAGACACCACCCACCACCCACAGGAGAAGGAGACAGACACACAGGAGGAGGAGAGGAGATAGACACCACCCACCACCCATAGGAGGAGGAGACAGATACCACCCACAGGAGGAGGAGAGGAGACAGACACCACCCACCACCCACAGGAGAAGGAGAGGAGACAGACACCACCCACAGGAGAAGGAGAGGAGACAGACACCACCCACAGGAGGAGAGGAGACAGACACCACCCACAGGAGAAGGAGAGGAGACAGATACCACCCACAGGAGAAGGAGAGGAGACAGACACCACCCACAGGAGAAGGAGAGGAGACAGACACCACCCACAGGAGAAGGAGAGGAGACAGACACCATCCACAGGAGAAGGAGAGGAGACAGACACCACCCACAGGAGGAGAGGAGACAGACACCACCCACCATCCACATGAGAAGGAGAGGAGACAGACACCACCCACAGGAGAAGGAGAGGAGACAGATACCACCCACAGGAGAAGGAGAGGAGACAGACACCACCCACAGGAGAAGGAGAGGAGACAGACACCACCCACAGGAGGAGAGGAGACAGACACCACCCACCATCCACATGAGAAGGAGAGGAGACAGACACCACCCACAGGAGAAGGAGAGGAGACAGACACCACCCACAGGAGAAGGAGAGGAGACAGACACCACCCACCACCCACAGGAGGAGAGGAGACAGACACCACCCACAGGAGAAGGAGAGGAGACAGACACCACCCACAGGAGGAGAGGAGACAGACACCACTCACAGGAGAAGGAGAGGAGACAGACACCACCCACAGGAGAAGGAGAGGAGACAGACACCACCCACAGGAGAAGGAGACAGACACCATCCACAGGAGAAGGAGAGGAGACAGACACCACCCACAGGAGAAGGAGAGGAGACAGACACCACCCACCACCCACAGGAGGAGAGGAGACAGACACCACCCACCACCCACAGGAGAAGGAGACAGACACACAGGAGGAGGAGAGGAGATAGACACCACCCACCACCCATAGGAGGAGGAGACAGACACCACCCACCACCCACAGGAGAAGGAGAGGAGACAGACACCACCCACAGGAGAAGGAGAGGAGACAGACACCACCCACAGGAGGAGAGGAGACAGACACCACCCACAGGAGAAGGAGATGAGACAGATACCACCCACAGGAGAAGGAGAGGAGACAGACACCACCCACAGGAGAGAGGAGACAGACACCACCCACAGGAGAAGGAGAGGAGACAGACACCACCCACAGGAGAGGAGAGGAGACAGACCACCACCCACCACCCACAGGGAGGAAGGAGACAGACACCACCCAGGAGGAGAGAGGAGAGGAGACAGACACCACCCACAGGAGAAGGGAGGAGACAGATACCACCCACAGGAGGAGGAGAGGAGACAGACACCACCCACCACCCACAGGAGAGGGAGAGGAGACAGACACCACCCACAGGAGAAGGAGAGGAGACAGACACCACCCACAGGGAGGAGAGGAGACAGACACCACCCACAGGAGAAGGAGAGGAGACAGACACCACCCACCACCCACAGGAGAAGGAGAGGAGACAGACACCACCCACAGGAGAAGGAGAGGAGACAGACACCACCCACCATCCACAGGAGAAGGAGAGGAGACAGACACCACCCACAGGAGAAGGAGAGGAGACAGACACCACCCACCCACATCCACAGAAGGAGAGGAGACAGACACCACCCACAGGAGAGGAGAGGAGACAGACACCACCCACAGGGAGGAGAGGAGACAGACACCACCCACAGGAGAAGGAGAGGAGACAGACACCACCCACAGGAGGAGAGGAGACAGACACCACCCACAGGAGGAGAGGAGACAGACACCACCCACGGGAGGAGAGGAGACAGACACCACCCACAGGAGAAGGAGAGGAGACAGACACCACCCACAGGAGAAGGAGAGGAGACAGACACCACCCACAGGAGAAGGAGAGGAGACAGACACCACCCACAGGAGAAGGAGAGGAGACAGACACCACCCACAGGAGAAGGAGAGGAGACAGACACCACCCACAGGAGGAGAGGAGACAGACACCACCCACCATCCACAGGAGAGGAGAGGAGACAGACACCATCCACAGGAGAAGGAGACAGACACCATCCACAGGAGAAGGAGACAGACACCACCCACAGGAGGAGAGGAGACAGACACCACCCACAGGAGAAGGAGAGGAGACAGACACCACCCACAGGAGAAGGAGAGGAGACAGACACCACCCACCATCCACAGGAGAAGGAGAGGAGACAGACACCATCCACAGGAGAAGGAGACAGACACCATCCACAGGAGAAGGAGACAGACACCACCCACAGGGAGGAGAGGAGACAGACACCACCCACAGGAGGAGAGGAGACAGACACCACCCACAGGAGAAGGAGAGGAGACAGACACCATCCACAGGAGAAGGAGACAGACACCATCCACAGGAGAAGGAGACAGACACCACCCACAGGAGGAGAGGAGACAGACATCACCCACAGGAGGAGAGGAGACAGACATCACCCACAGGAGAAGGAGAGGAGACAGACACCACCCACAGGAGGAGAGGAGACAGACACCACCCACGGGAGGAGAGGAGACAGACACCACCCACAGGAGAAGGAGAGGAGACAGACACCACCCACAGGAGAAGGAGAGACACCACTCACAGGAGACAAGAAAAAGGAGGAGAGAAAATGATTGAATATTTAACTCCCCAGAATGTTTTAGCTTTTTCCAGGTACGTGACGACTCAACCAACTGCACCTCTCCATGGTCGGGGTGAATTGTGTTTGACGGGGGGGGTTGGCACACTCTTCAAAAAGCTAACCGGTTTCTCAAGACCCCCCCCCCGCTTAAAAACACACACCTTACTCTATTCACCTGTCCATCATTGGTAACATGGGGTCAACTTACACAAGCATCCAAACACACACACACCTGACTCCATTCAGCTGTTCATCACCTTACTCAATTGTAGTCCTCAAGCTCTCTCCACACACACACACGCACACACACACACACCCCTGGAGTCCTCGGCGAGTCCTTGTCTTATTGACTGCATGATTTGTCCTTACAATCACAGCGCTATCAATCAACAGATTGTCATGACAACATGGTCCTTGTGTCCTGAAGTTGGTAATGCTTCCATTGCCAAGACAGCTCCATGTCATTTCTACATTCAGGGCAAGAAAACAGAGATATTTTCCCCCATTAAAATGTATCTCTTCGAAGAACAGTGGAATATCACCGTAGAGAAAATAAGAAGGAAATACAGAGAGAGAGAGGGAGAGAGAGAGAGAGAGACAGAGAGAGGGAGAGAGAGAGAGAGACAGAGAGAGAGACATCACCCACAGGAGAAGGAGAGAGAGACAGAGGAGAGAGAGACAGACACCAGATGGGAGAGAGACAGACAGACAGAGGAGAGGGAGAGAGAGAGACAGAGAGAGAGGAGACAGACACACCCAGAGGAGAGGGAGAGAGAGAGACAGAGAGAAAGAGAGAGACAGAAGAGAGAGAGAGAGACTCAAGAACTGCACCTCTCCATGGCGAGAGAGAGAGACACACGGAGAGAGTTTCTCAAGAGAAAACACAGAGACAGAGAGAGAGGGAGACACAAGATCCAGACACACAGAGAGAGATTCAGCTGACACGGAGAGAGAGAGACACGGAGAGAGACACCCCGGACGGGAGACTGCATGATTTGAGAGAGAGCGATCAAGACAGAGACAGAGACAGAGAGACAGAGACAGCTCCAGAGAGGGCAAGAAAACAGAGAGAGAAAAGAGAGAGACAGAGAGAGAAGGGATAGAGAGAGAAAGAGAGAGAGAGAGAGAGAGAGAGAGAGAGAGAGAGAGAGAGACACGGAGAGAGAGACACGAGACGAGAGAGAGAGAGAGAGAGAGAGACAGACAGAGAGAGAGAGAGAGGACCAGAGTTTCTCTCCACTCTGCATGGAAGAAGGGAGGACAGGTCCGTTTCCAAACTGTTCATACTTTCCGTGAACTCATCCTTTCCAGAAAATGTTAAATCCAGCAAGCTGTGATTCCTCCAACTTTTCAAGAAGCAGAAAATCAGAAAAAATAGAGAGAGAGAGAGAACCCATCTCTCTGTCTCTATTGTGGAGAGACCTTTATCCTCTGACCTTGCTTTCATCATCATGAGTGGAATAGGGTATCTTCTTCACCCATTGATCACACAATGTTTGACTTTTGGCTAATCCATACATACACACAAACCCACAAACACTGTCGCACACCCACTAAAAATATCAAGTTAGTAACGCAGAAGGACAGGGAGAGAGAGAGAGAGAGAGAGAGAGAGAGAGAGAGAGAGAGAGAGAGAGAGAGAGAGAGAGAGAGAGAGAGAGAGAGAGAGAGAGAAACAGAGAGAGAGAGAGAGAGAGAGAGAGAGAGAGACTGTGAGGTCACCGATAAAACACTGATATCTGATCAATGTTCCTGGCTTCATAAATCATCCATATATATTTCTACAGAAATAAGTCAGATCCTGCTTCTGTTGCCTGTTTTGAGTGTTTGCTACTGATCACCAAGCCTCAAGCAACCACAACATGTCGGTTAAACAATTTCACAAATCTGTTTTTAAACTTAGCTATGCTGTAAATATAATTCACACTCTTTGACCTGAATGCCAAGCGTCACGTCTGGAGGAAAGCTGCCACCATCCCTACAGTTGTGAGGATGTTTTTCAGCAGCAGGAACTTGGAGACGAGTCAGTTTTGGGAAGAGATAAACGGAGCAAAGTACAGAGAGATCCTTGATGAAAACCTGCTCCAGAGCAGTCAGTACCTCAGACTGGGGCGAAGGTTCACCTTCCGAAGGGGCTTCTGGTATCAATCATTTATTCATACATGTCATATGAGCCATTCATGATTTGAAATGCAATCAAAAAACACCAATATGAAGATAATATAACCATAGACAATTTTAGTAGCAAATTATTTAGACTGATGGAATGTACCATCCCCACGTCTCCACAATGGATCAGTCCACTCAGACAGGCACAAATCAGACTGATGGACTGTACCATCTCCACGTCTCCACAATGGATCAGTCCACTCAGACAGGCACAAATCAGACTGATGGACTGTACCATCTCCACGTCTCCACAATGGATCAGTCCACTCAGACAGGCACAAATCAGACTGATGGAATGTACCATCCCCACGTCTCCACAATGGATCAGTCCACTCAGACAGGCACAAATCAGACTGATGGACTGTACCATCCCCGCGGGCTCTAGAATGGATCAGTCCACTCAGACAGGCACAAATCAGACTGATGGAATGTACCATCCCCACATCTCCAGAATGGATCAGTCCACTCAGACAGGCACAAATCAGACTGATGGACTGTACCATCCCCACGTCTCCAGAATGGATCAGTCCACTCAGACAGGCACAAATCAGACTGATGGACTGTACCATCCCCACGTCTCCACAATGGATCAGTCCACTCAGACAGGCACAAATCAGACTGATGGAATGTACCATCCCCACGTCTCCACAATGGATCAGTCCACTCAGACAGGCACAAATCAGACTGATGGACTGTACCATCCCGCGGGCTCCAGAATGGATCAGTCCACTCAGACAGGCACAAATCAGACTGATGGACTGTACCATCCCCACGTCTCCACAATGGATCAGTCCACTCAGACAGGCACAAATCAGACTGATGGAATGTACCATCCCCACGTCTCCACAATGGATCAGTCCACTCAGACAGGCACAAATCAGACTGATGGACTGTACCATCCCCGCGGGCTCCAGAATGGATCAGTCCACTCAGACAGGCACAAATCAGACTGATGGACTGTACCATCCCCACGTCTCCACAATGGATCAGTCCACTCAGACAGGCACAAATCAGACTGATGGAATGTACCATCCCCACGTCTCCACAATGGATCAGTCCACTCAGACAGGCACAAATCAGACTGAAGGACTGTACCATCCCCACGTCTCCAGAATGGATCAGTCCACTCAGACAGGCACAAATCAGACTGATGGACTGTACCATCCCCACGTCTCCAGAATGGATCAGTCCACTCAGACAGGCACAAATCAGACTGATGTACTGTACCATCCCCACGTCTCCAGAATGGATCAGTCCACTCAGACAGGCACAAATCAGACTGATGGACTGTACCATCCCCACGTCTCCAGAATGGATCAGTCCACTCAGACAGGCACAAATCAGACTGATGGACTGTACCATCCCCACGTCTCCAGAATGGATCAGTCCACTCAGACAGGCACAAATCAGACTGATGGACTGTACCATCCCCACGTCTCCACAATGGATCAGTCCACTCAGACAGGCACAAATCAGACTGATGGAATGTACCATCCCCACGTCTCCACAATAGATCAGTCCACTCAGACAGGCACAAATCAGACTGAAGGACTGTACCATCCCCACGTCTCCAGAATGGATCAGTCCACTCAGACAGGCACAAATCAGACTGATGGACTGTACCATCCCCAAGTCTCCAGAATGGATCAGTCCACTCAGAAAGGCACAAATCAGTCTGATGGTCTGTACCATCCCCACGTCTCCAGAATGGATCAGTCCACTCAGACAGGCACAAATCAGACTGATGGACTGTACCATCCCCACGTCTCCACAATGGATCAATCCACTCAGACAGGTGCACATCATGATCCTTGCTACTCAACTAAAGACATTTCGACAGGAAAGAGAGAAAGAAAGACAAGGGATAGATGCAGACACTGTAAGGTAGTGTTACAGACAGACAGACAGACAGGTAGTGTTACCCTGCTGTGTCCTCATCTCCCTCCCTCCGACAGACAGACAGACAGACAGACAGACAGACAGACAGACAGACAGACAGACAGACAGACAGACAGACAGACAGACAGACACAGACAGACAGGTAGTGTTAACCTGCTGTGTCCTCATCTCCCTCCCTCCGACAGACACAGACAGACAGACAGACAGACAGACAGACAGACAGACAGACAGACAGACAGACAGGTAGTGTTACCCTGGTATGTCCTCCTGGAATCCCTCCAGCTCGTCCCTCTGCTCAGACAGAGAAGACTCCAGGTCCAAGTAGGTTCCATTATGGGACAGCTGCAACGCACAGTCATCAAGCTACAGAGAGAGAGATAGAGACAGAGAGACAGAGAGAGAGAGAGAGAGACAGAGACAGAGAGAGAGAGAGAGAGAGAGACAGAGAGAGAGAGAGAGACAGAGAGAGAGACAGAGAGAGAGAGAGACAGAGAGAGAGGGAGACAGAGAGAGACAGAAAGAGAGACAGAAAGAGAGACAGAGAGAGAGACAGAGAGAGACAGAGAGGGAGAGAGAGACAGAGAGAGAGAGAGAGAGAGAGACAGAGAGAGACAGAGAGAGAGAGAGAGAGACAGAGAGAGGGAGACAGAGAGAGAGAGAGACAGAGAGAGAGGGAGACAGAGAGAGAGAGAGAGAGAGAGAGAGAGAGAGAGAGACAGAGAGAGAGACAGAGACAGAGAAAGACAGAGAGATAGGGAGACAGAGAGAGAGAGACACAGACAGAAAGAGAGAGAGAGACAGAAGAGAGAGAGAGAGCGAGAGAGAATGAAGGACAATGTTATTATTACATTTTCACAACAGAGAGAAAGAGTAGTACAGCAGACAGTAGCTAGAGAGAGAGGAGAGGAGATACAGACAGTAGCAGTAACAGTAGGTTTCTATCCAATTGGCGACAGATTTTCTACTATTATAAAATATGCTCATATTCCCACCAGTGGTGTTTCCACCAAACTGACGGATAGAAATCAGTATGTGATGACGTTGTACACACACACAAAAATAAATCTGCTCACATTTTTATGTACCGAATAAAAAACTAAATTTTGAATGTGTTTCCATCACATTTTAAATTCTACAGATAGTTTTGTCACAAAGTTGCGTTAAATAGCGAATGTGTCTACTCTGATCTCGGTACATTCGCTCTAGACAACAGCTGGCAGGTAATCAATCAAATGTAATCAATCAAATGTAATCAATCAAATGTAATCAATCAAATGTATTTATATAGCCCTTTGTACATCAGCTGATATCTCAAAGTGCTGTACAGAAACCCAGCCTAAAACCCCAAACAGCAATGCAGGTGTAGAAGCACGGTGGCTAGGAAAAACTCCCTAGAAAGGCCAGAACCTAGGAAGAAACCTAGAGCTACATCACATTATCATTCAACATTAACTATCCCAATTTATCAATAAACGTCACAATAAGGTGCAGAGTGTTCCGATTTGCCTGCCGGGGGGGGGGGCAAGGAGACACGTTCTTAAAGAAGAAGTTAGAGGTCTGTGAGAGCCAGAAATCTTGCTTGTTTGTAGGTGACCAAATACTTATTTTCCACCATAATTTACAAATAAATTCATTAAAAATCCTACAATGTGATTTTCTGGATTTTTTTTCTAATTTTGTCTGTCATAGTTGAAGTGTACCTATGATGAAAATTACAGGCCTCTCTCATCTTTTTAAGTGGGAGAACATGCACAATTGGTGGCTGACTAAATACTTTTTTGCCCCACTGTATATAAGGTCCCACAGTTGACAGTGCATGTCAGAGCAGAAACCAAGCCACGAGGTCAAAGGAATTGTCAGTAGAGCTCCCAGACAGGATTGTGTTGAAGCACAGATCTGGGGAAGGGTACCAAAATATGTCTGCTGCATTGAAGGTCCCCAAGAACACAATGGCCTCCATCATTCTTAAATGGAAGAAGTTTGGAACCACCAAGACTCTTCCTAGAGCTGGGCGCCCGGCCAAACTGACCAACCGGAGGAGTAGAGCCTTGGAAGAGCCTTGGTCAGGGAGGTGAACAACAACCTGGTCACAGTGACAGAGCTCCATAGTTCCTCTGTAGAAATGGAAGAATGACAACCATCTCTACAGCACTCCACCAATCAGGACTCTATGGTAGAGTGGCCAGACAGAAGCCACTCCTCAATAAAAGACACATGACACCCCGCTTGGAGTTTGCCTAAAGGCAACCAAAAGGCTCTAAGACCATGAGAAACGAGATTCTCTGATATGATGAAACCAAGATTGAAGTCTTTGGCCTCAATGCCAATCGTCACGTCTGGAGGAAACATGGCACCATCCCTAAGCATGGTGGTGGCAGCATCATGCTGTGGGGTTGTTTTTCAGCGGCAGGGACTGGGAGACTAGTCAGGATCAAGGGAAAGATGAACGGAGAAAAGTACAGAGAGATCCTTGGTGAAAACCTGCTCTAGAGCGCTCTGGACCTCAGACTGGGGCAAAGGTTCACCTTCCTATAGGACAACGACCCTAAGCACACAGCCAAGACAATGCAGGAGTGGCTTCGGGACAAGTCTCTGAATGTCCTTGTGTGGCCCAGCCAGAGCTCAGACTTCAACCCATCTTTGGAGGGACCTGAAAATAGCTGTCCAGCAACACTCCCCATCTAACATGACAGAACTTGAAAGGATCTGCAGAGAAGAATGGGGGGAAAAAACTCCACAAATACAGATGTGCCAAGCTTGTATATATGATTATACTCTTAGTTAGTATTTCTTTTTAGGGCAATCTCGCCAGAAATGGTCAAAATAGAGAGGTTTAAGACCCTCGTAAGACAGATGTATTGCAAAAGGGGAAAGAGGGGTTAGTCTGTGGACATCTGAGGGTTGGAATTAAGATTGGAGTGATTGATTGGCCGATATACTTGGAGTCCAGTGTATCAGTTGGCGAGGATTGGATACCCATAATTGTTTGGAATACTTCAGAATTACTGCATCAAACCTTCCTCTTTCACAGATTGGAGAGGGTTGGATCGGAGAGGGTTGGATCGGAGAGGGTTGGATTGGAGAGGGTTGGATCGGAGAGGGTTGGATTGGAGAGGGTTGGATTGGAGAGGGTTGGATTGGAGAGGGTTGGATTGGAGAGGGTTGGATCGGAGAGGGATGGATCGGAGAGGGATGGATTGGAGAGGGATGGATTGGAGAGGGTTGGATTGGAGATGGTTGGGTTGGATTGGAGAGGGTTGGATTGGAGATGGTTGGGTTGGATTGGAGAGAGTTGGATTGGAGAGGGTTGGATTGGAGAGGGTTGGATTAGAGAGGGTTGGATTGGAGAGGGGTTGGATTGGAGAGGGATGGATTGGAGAGGGTTGGATTGGAGAGGGTTGGATTGGAGAGGGATGGATTGGAGAGGGTTGGATTGGAGAGGGTTGGATTGGAGAGGGTTGGATTGGAGAGGGTTGGGTTGGACTGGAGAGGGTTGGATTGGAGAAGGTTGGATTGGAGAGGGTTGGATTGGAGAGGGATGGATTGAAGAGGGTTGGATTGGAGAGGGCTGGATTGGAGAGGGATGGATTGGAAAGGGTTGGTTTAGAGAGTGTTGGGTTGGAGAGGGTTGGATTGAGAGGGTTGGATTGGAGAGGGTTGGATTGGAGAGAGTTGGATTGGAGAGAGTTGGATGGGAGAGGGTTGGATTGGAGAGGGCTGGATTGGAGAGGGCTGGATTGGAGAGGGTTGGATTGGAGAGGGATGGATTGGAAAGGGTTGGATTAGAGTGTTGGGTTGGAGAGGGTTGGATTGGAGAGGGTTGGATTGGAGAGGGTTGGATTGGTGAGAGTTGGATGGGAGAGGGTTGGATTAGAGAGGGTTGGATTGGAGAGGGTTGGATTGGAGAGGGATGGATTGGAGAGGGTTGGATTGGAGAGGGATGGATTGGAGAGGGTTGGATTGGAGAGGGTTGGATTGGTGAGAGTTGGATGGGAGAGGGTTGGATTAGAGAGGGTTGGATTGGAGAGGGTTGGATTGGAGAGGGATGGATTGGAGAGGGTTGGATTGGTGAGAGTTGGATGGGAGAGGGTTGGATTAGAGAGGGTTGGATTGGAGATGGTTGGATTGGAGAGGGTTGGATTGGAGAGGGTTGGATTGGAGTAGCAGGAAAGTAATAGTGAAACCTTCACTTATCCAAATACATTCTTCAAAGTTTTCTGATCCTAGTTACATAAAGGTTCAATCACAAAAATATGCCAATTGGTTAACCTATCTGATTTAGCCTCAGTTTTCAATTCTCCTCTATAGGAAATGTGACTGAGAACGAGATTTGTTTCTGGGACGTGTGCTTTGATGTCTCTTGTGTTTGAACGTGGGAAGCATTTGTACTTTCACTCTCTGCCAAAACACAGTTACAGTCACTCACCCTTGTAGATAACTTGAAGTAGGTATTGTGTCTGGAAGTAGACTCAACTAGCTAGCAAGCTAAACCAACTTACTGATGACAAAATTAGTTTAACTTTGGATAGCCTAACTGTTGGGCAAGTTAAGGACTGTCAATAACTTACACAATGTAAACGGGACAATATTTTCAATGTTGCACACCTTTTAGTTGTCTCGTTAAACTTTTAATATTTGTATATGAATTTCTACAATTTATAGTTGGTTTGAGTTTTTTAAAGTCGTTTAAATTTGGAGCTATTTACATTTCAAAATATTGTCCCAATGGACATTGTGTAATTTACTTATGGTCCCTAACTAGCCCCATAGCGATATCCAATGTCAAACCAATTTCACAATCGGGTCGTGTGTAGCTGCTCTCCGAATTGATGACTATTTGGATGCTGCCAACTGTGGGCATGTGGGCAGGAATGAAATAAACCCACGGAAAACAGTTACTGTACCCTCCATTCCGTGACAGATCATTTTCCCCTAATTATATAGCAAATCTCAGTTTTGGATAAGACTGGCGTATCTATGTACACTTTGTAGTACATTTTGACACTAGAATAAATGTTTCTAACTCAAATTGATGCCACATATTCAAAAGGAAAAGTTGCTTACTACTTTCAGTTGCTCTTTAAAATGTGGCATGGCTTAAACAGCGTTGACAGAGGTAGAGAGTGGTGTATTCTGGGTAAACACACCCAGGCTACATGACCCCCCCTACAGGAATGACATGATGTCTCTCCCCTCTAGTTTGTTTTAATCCCTCGTCACATTTGCTTCACACCCTTTTTAAAAAAAAATTTTTTTACAATTTTGCCCGTAAAATAAAGTCTCGTTTTCCAGGGTGGGTAAACGAACATGAGCGCCTGGTCGTGTAGAGCCTGGAGAACAAAGGGATCCGTTTGTGGCTGGGTGCTGTTTTCAACATTAAGCTCGTGTCCCAAATGGCATCCTATTACCTATATAGTGCAGTATTTTTTTGACTAAGGCCCATAGGGTTCTGCTCTAAAGTAGTGCACTATGCAGGATATATGGAGCCATTTGGGACACACGCTCCAGCTCTGTTAAGGGAATTACCCAGCTGCATTATGAAGCTATAAAGACTACAGAACATGAAACCCAACCCAGTGAGTGAGAGAGAGAGAGAGAGAGAGAGAGAGAGAGAGAGAGAGAGAGAGAGAGAGAGAGAGAGAGAGAGAGAGAGAAGTAAAACACCAAATAATGCATGCAGAGCAGAAATAGCAGATACCCAATTATGATCAAAATCCAGAAAAGAGATGTTAAATTCTATAACCACCTAAAAGGAAGTGATTCCCAAACCTTCCACAACAAAGCCATCACCTACAGAGAGATTAACCTGGATAAGAGTCCCCTAAGCAAGCTGGTCCTGGGGCTCTGTTCACAAACACAAACACACCCCACAGAGCCCCAGGACAGCAACACAATTAGACCCAACCAAATCATGAGAAAACAAAAAGATAATTACTTGACACATTGGAAAGAATTGACAAAAAACAGAGCAAACTAGAATGCTATTTGGCCCTAAACAGAGAGTACACAGTGGCAGAATACCTGATCACTGTGACTGACCCAAACTTAAGCAAAGCTTTGACTATGTACAGACTCAGCGAGCATAGCCTTGCTATTGAGAAAGGCCGCCGTAGGCAGACATGGCTCTCAAGAGAAGACAGGCTATGTGCTCACTGCCCACAAAATGAGGTGGAAACTGAGCTGCACTTCCTAACCTCCTGCCCAATGTATGACCATATTAAAGAGACATATTTCCCTCAGTTTACACAGATCCACAAAGAATTAGAAAATGTACCCGATTGTGATAAACTCCCATATCTACTGGGTGAAATACCACAGTGTGACATCACAGCAGCAAGATGTGTGACCTGTTGCCACGAGAAAAGGGCAACCAGTGAAGAACAAACACCATTGTAAATACAACCCATATTTATGCTTATTTATTTTATCTTGTGTCCTTTAACCATTTGTACATTGTTAAAACACTGTATATATATATAATATGACATTTGTAATGTCTTTATTGTTTTGAAACTTCTGTATGTGAAATGTTTACTGTTTAATATCTATTTCACTTGCTTTGGTCATGTAAACACATGTTTCCCAGGTTAATAAAACCCCTTGAATTGAAGAGACAGAGAGAGAGACAGAGACAGAGAGACAGAAAGAGAGAGACAGAGAGAGAGACAGAGAGACAGAGAGAGAGACAGAGAGAGAGACAGAGAGACAGAGAGAGAGAGAGAGAGAGAGAGAGAGAGAGAGACAGAGAGACAGAGAGAGAGAGAGAGAGAGAGAGACAGAGAGACAGAGAGAGAGAGAGACAGAGAGACAGAGAGACAGAAAGAGAGAGACAGAGAGAGAGAGAGAGAGAGACAGAGAGAGAGAGACAGACAGAGAGAGAGAGACAGAGAGAGAGAGAGAGAGACAGAGAGAGAGAGACAGAGAGACAGAAAGAGAGAGACAGAGAGAGACAGAGAGAGAGACAGAGAGAGACAGCGAGAGAGAGAGAGAGAGAGAGAGAGAGAGAGAGAGAGAGAGAGAGAGAGAGAGACAGAGAGAGATCCATTCAGTCTTGTTCACATTTGGCCTCAGTTTTTTTAAGGCATTTAGAGCCAGCGGTGGGAGGGACAAGGAACCTGTTAATGTTAAAGTGTACTGTGTGTTTACGTCCTCCCTCATTCTTTGATATCTAATGCTGGGATATCTAAAACACATGTAAGCATGTGCATCTCTGCATGGCAAATCTGTACGGGTACAACAACACTCAGCTAACACAGGACTAACAGGTGACTAACACATTACTACTACAATACTGTGTGATTACTTGTTCAGGGGCGGCAGGTAGTCTAGTGGTAAGAGCAGGAAGTGTAGTGGTTAGAGCAGGAAGTGTAGTGGTTAGAGCAGGAAGTGTAGTGGTTAGAGGCAGGTAGTGTAGTGGTTAGAGGCAGGAAGTCTAGTGGTTAGAGGCAGGTAGTCTAGTGGTTAGAGGCAGGTAGTCTAGTGGTTAGAGGCAGGTAGTCTAGTGGTTAGAGCAGGAAGTGTAGTGGTTAGAGGCAGGTAGTCTAGTGGTTAGAGGCAGGTAGTCTAGTGGTTAGAACAGGTAGTTAACCCACTGTTCCCCTGAACAAGTGGTTAGAACAAGGAAGTGTAGTGGTTGAACAAGGCAGGTAGTCTAGTGGTTAGAGGCAGGTAGCCCAGTGGTTAGAACAGGTAGTCTAGTGGTTAGAGGCAGTTTAACCCAGTGTTAGAGCAGGTAGTCTAGTGGTTAGAGGCAGTTAACCCAGTGGTTAGAGGCAGTTAGTCCAGTGGTTAGAGGCAGGTAGTCTAGTGGTTAGAGGCAGTTCAGCCCAGTGGTTGAACGAGGCAGTTAACCCACTGTTCCCTGAGGCAGGTAGTCTAGTGTTACAAGGCAGTTGGACCCACTGTTCCCCTGGACAAGGTTGCTGGAACCCACTGTTCCCGGGCTGACAAGGTCAAAATATGTCATTCTGCCCCCTGAACAAGGCAGTTAACCCACTGTTCCCCTGAACAAGGCAGTTAACCCACTGTTCCCCTGAACAAGGCAGTTAACCCACTGTTCCCCTGAACAAGGCAGTTAACCCACTGTTCCCCTGAACAAGGCAGTTAACCCACTGTTCCCCTGAACAAGGCAGTTAACCCACTGTTCCCCTGAACAAGGCAGTTAACCCACTGTTCCCCTGAACAAGGCAGTTAACCCACTGTTCCCCTGAACAAGGCAGTTAACCCACTGTTCCCCTGAACAAGGCAGTTTAACCCACTGTTCCCCTGAACGAGGCAGTTAACCCACTGTTCCCCTGGACGAGGCAGTTCACCCACTGTTCCCCTGAACCAGGCAGTTAACCCACTGTTCCCCTGAACAAGGCAGTTCACCCACTGTTCCCCTGAACGAGGCAGTTAACCCACTGTTCCCCTGGACAAGGCAGTTAACCCACTGTTCCCCTGGACGAGGCAGTTAACCCACTGTTCCCCTGGACAAGGCAGTTAACCCACTGTTCCCCTGGACGAGGCAGTTAACCCACTGTTCCCCTGGACAAGGCAGTTAACCCACTGTTCCCCTGGACGAGGCAGTTAACCCACTGTTCCCCTGGACAAGGCAGTTAACCCACTGTTCCCCTGAACAAGGCAGTTAACCCACTGTTCCTCGGTAGACCGTCATTGTAAATAGCAATTTGTTCTTAAATGATTTGTTAAATAAAGGAAAAAATGACTAATGCATTACTAATACAACTAGGTGATATTTCAGTCGGGGCCATGGCTCACAGGGAGAAACCATGTCTGCAACTCAACAGGCACCCTATTCTCTATTTAGTGCAGGGCCACAGGGCTCTGGTCGAAAGTAGTGCACTATATAGGGAACAGGGGGCCACAGGGCTCTGGACGAAAGTAGTGCACTATATAGGGAATAGGGGGCCATAGGGCTCTGGACGAAAGTAGTGCACTATATAGGGAATAGGGGGCCACAGGGCTTTGGTCGAAAGTAGTGCACTATATAGGGAACAGGGGGCCATAGTGCTCTGGTTGAAAGTAGTGCACTATATAGGGAACAAGGGGCCATAGTGCTCTGGACTAAAGTAGTGCACTATATAGGGAATAGGGCTCTGGTCGAAAGTAGTGCACTACATAGGGAATAGGGCTCTGGTCGAAAGTAGTGCACTATATAGAGAATAGGGCTCTGGTCTATAGTAGTGCACTATATAGAGAATAGGGCTCTGGTCTATAGTAGTGCACTATATAGAGAATAGGGCTCTGGTCAAAAGTAGTGCACTATATAATGGGAATAGGGCTCTGGTCAAAAGTAGTGCACTATATAGTGAACATGGTGCCATTTGGGACAGACAACAAGCTAATTCCACATCCAGAGACAGCACCATATAGAGTCAGCACCATGATGTGACAGCACCATATAGAGACAGCACCATGATGTGACAGCACCATATAGAGACAGCACCATATAGGGACAGCACCATATAGAGTCAGCACCATGATGTGACAGCACCATATAGAGACAGCACCATATAGAGACAGCAACATATAGAGTCAGCACCATGATGTGACAGCACCATATAGAGACAGCAACATATAGAGTCAGCACCATGATGTGACAGCACCATATAGAGACAGCACCATAGAGTCAGCACCATGATGTGACAGCACCATATAGAGACAGCACCATATAGAGACAGCACCATATAGAGACAGCACCATTTAGAGTCAGCACCATGATGTGACAGCACCATGATGTGACAGCACCATATAGTGACAGCACCATGATGTGACAGCACCATGATGTGACAGCACCATGATGTGACAGCACCATATAGAGACAGCACCATATAGAGACAGCACCATATAGAGACAGCACCATATAGAGTCAGCACCATGATGTGACAGCACCATATAGAGACAGCACCATATAGAGACAGCACCATATAGAGTCAGCACCATGATGTGACAGCACCATATAGAGACAGCACCATATAGAGACAGCACCATATAGAGACAGCACCATATAGAGTCAGCACCATGATGTGACAGCACCATGATGTGACAGCACCATATAGTGACAGGACCATATAGAGACAGCACCATGATGTGACAGCACCATATAGAGACAGCACCATGATGTGACAGCACCATATAGAGACAGCACCATGATGTGACAGCACCATATAGAGACAGCACCATGATGTGACAGCACCATATAGAGACAGCACCATATAGGACAGCACCATGATGTGACAGCACCATATAGAGACAGCACCATATAGAGACAGCACCATGATGTGACAGCACCATATAGAGACAGCACCATATAGAGACAGCACCATGATGTGACAGCACCATATAGAGACAGCACCATATAGAGACAGCACCATGATGTGACAGCACCATATAGAGACAGCACCATATAGAGACAGCACCATGATGTGACAGCACCATAAAGGATCAGCACCATATAGAGACAGCACCATGATGTGACAGCACCATGTAGAGACAGCACCATATAGAGACAGCACCATGATGTGACAGCACCATATAGAGACAGCGCCATGATGTGACAGCTACATATAGAGACAGCACCATGATGTGACAGCAACATATAGAGACAGCACCATATAGGATCAGCACCATATAGAGACAGCACCATGATGTGACATCTACATATAGAGACAGCACCATGATGTGACAGCACCATATAGAGACAGCAACATATCGAGACAGCACCATATAGAGACAGCACCATGATGTGACAGCACCATATGGAGACAGCACCATATAGAGACAGCACAGTGCTGTCCCGATATGGTGCTGTCTCTATATCGTGCTGTCTCTTTATAGCACCATACAGAGACAGCCCCATACAGAGACAGCACCATGATGTGACAGCACCGCAGAGACAGCACCATAGAGACAGCACCGTAGAGACAGCACCATACAGAAACAGCACCGTAAAGAGACAGCACCGTAGAGACAGCACCATACGGAGACAGCACCGTAGAGACAGCACCATAGAGACAGCACCATACAGAGACAGCACCGTAGAGACAGCACTGTAGAGACAGCACCGTAGAGACAGCACATTAGAGACAGCACTGTAGAGACAGCACCGTAGAGACAGCACCGTAGAGACAGCACATTAGAGACAGCACAGTAGAGACAGCACTGTAGAGACAGCACTGTAGAGACAGCACAGTAGAGACAGCACCGTAAAGACAGCACTGTAGAGACAGCACAGTAGAGTCAGCACTGTAGAGACAGCACCGTAAAGACAGCACTGAAGAGACAGCACAGTAGAGACAGCACTGTAGAGACAGCACAGTAGAGACAGCACTGTAGAGACAGCACAGTAGAGACAGCACTGTAGAGACAGCACTGTAGAGACAGCACTGTAGAGACAGCACCGTAGAGACAGCACAGTAGAGACAGCACAGTAAAGACAGGACAGCACTGTAGAGACAGCACCGTAGAGACAGCACTGTAGAGACAGCACAGTAGAGACAGCACTGTAGAGACAGCACTGTAGAGACAGCACAGTAGAGACAGCACAGTAGAGACAGCACAGTAAAGACAGGACAGCACTGTAGAGACAGCACCGTAGAGACAGCACAGTAGAGACAGCACTGTAGAGACAGCACTGTAGAGACAGCACAGTAGAGACAGCACAGTAGAGACAGCACTGTAGAGACAGGACAGCACTGTAGAGACAGCACCGTAGAGACAGCACTGTAGAGACAGCACCATACAGAGACAGCACCGTAGAGACAGCACCATACAGAGACAGCACCATACAGAGACAGCACCGTAGAGACAGCACCATACAGAGACAGCACCATACAGAGACAGCACCGTAGAGACAGCACCATACAGAGACAGCACCGTAGAGACAGCACCATACAGAGACAGCACCGTAGAGACAGCACCATACAGAGACAGCACCATACAGAGACAGCACCATACAGAGACAGCACCGTAGAGACAGCACCATACAGAGACAGCACCGTAGAGACAGCACCGTAGAGACAGCACCGTAGAGACAGCACCGTAGAGACAGCACATTAGAGACAGCACAGTAGAGACAGCACTGTAGAGACAGCACTGTAGAGACAGCACAGTAGAGACAGCACCGTAAAGACAGCACTGTAGAGACAGCACAGTAGAGTCAGCACTGTAGAGACAGCACCGTAAAGACAGCACTGAAGAGACAGCACAGTAGAGACAGCACTGTAGAGACAGCACAGTAGAGACAGCACTGTAGAGACAGCACAGTAGAGACAGCACTGTAGAGACAGCACCGTAGAGACAGCACAGTAGAGACAGCACAGTAAAGACAGGACAGCACTGTAGAGACAGCACCGTAGAGACAGCACAGTAGAGACAGCACTGTAGAGACAGCACTGTAGAGACAGCACAGTAGAGACAGCACTGTAGAGACAGGACAGCACTGTAGAGACAGCACCGTAGAGACAGCACTGTAGAGACAGCACCATACAGAGACAGCACCGTAGAGACAGCACCATACAGAGACAGCACCATACAGAGACAGCACCGTAGAGACAGCACCATACAGAGACAGCACCATACAGAGACAGCACCGTAGAGACAGCACCATACAGAGACAGCACCGTAGAGACAGCACCATACAGAGACAGCACCGTAGAGACAGCACCATACAGAGACAGCACCGTAGAGACAGCACCATACAGAGACAGCACCATACAGAGACAGCACCGTAGAGACAGCACCATACAGAGACAGCACCATACAGAGACAGCACCGTAGAGACAGCACCATACAGAGACAGCACCGTAGAGACAGCACCATACAGAGACAGCACCGTAGAGACAGCACCATACAGAGACAGCACCATACAGAGACAGCACCATACAGAGACAGCACCGTAGAGACAGCACCATACAGAGACAGCACCGTAGAGACAGCACCGTAGAGACAGCACCGTAGAGACAGCACCGTAGAGACAGCACCGTAGAGACAGCACATTAGAGACAGCACAGTAGAGACAGCACTGTAGAGACAGCACTGTAGAGACAGCACAGTAGAGACAGCACCGTAAAGACAGCACTGTAGAGACAGCACAGTAGAGTCAGCACTGTAGAGACAGCACCGTAAAGACAGCACTGAAGAGACAGCACAGTAGAGACAGCACTGTAGAGACAGCACAGTAGAGACAGCACTGTAGAGACAGCACCGTAGAGACAGCACAGTAGAGACAGCACAGTAAAGACAGGACAGCACTGTAGAGACAGCACCGTAGAGACAGCACAGTAGAGACAGCACTGTAGAGACAGCACTGTAGAGACAGCACAGTAGAGACAGCACTGTAGAGACAGGACAGCACTGTAGAGACAGCACCGTAGAGACAGCACTGTAGAGACAGCACCATACAGAGACAGCACCGTAGAGACAGCACCATACAGAGACAGCACCATACAGAGACAGCACCGTAGAGACAGCACCATACAGAGACAGCACCATACAGAGACAGCACCGTAGAGACAGCACCATACAGAGACAGCACCGTAGAGACAGCACCATACAGAGACAGCACCGTAGAGACAGCACCATACAGAGACAGCACCATACAGAGACAGCACCATACAGAGACAGCACCGTAGAGACAGCACCATACAGAGACAGCACCGTAGAGACAGCACCGTAGAGACAGCACCGTAGGACAGCACATTAGAGACAGCACAGTAGAGACAGCACTGTAGAGACAGCACTGTAGAGACAGCACAGTAGAGACAGCACCGTAAAGACAGCACTGTAGAGACAGCACAGTAGAGTCAGCACTGTAGAGACAGCACCGTAAAGACAGCACTGAAGAGACAGCACTGTAGAGACAGCACTGTAGAGACAGCACAGTAGAGACAGCACTGTAGAGACAGCACAGTAGAGACAGCACTGTAGAGACAGCACCGTAGAGACAGCACCATAGAGACAGCACCATACAGAGACAGCACCGTAGAGACAGCACTGTAGAGACAGCACCGTAGAGACAGCACATTAGAGACAGCACTGTAGAGACAGCACCGTAGAGACAGCACCGTAGAGACAGCACCGTAGAGACAGCACATTAGAGACAGCACAGTAGAGACAGCACTGTAGAGACAGCACTGTAGAGACAGCACAGTAGAGACAGCACCGTAAAGACAGCACTGTAGAGACAGCACAGTAGAGTCAGCACTGTAGAGACAGCACCGTAGAGACAGCACAGTAGAGACAGCACTGTAGAGACAGCACAGTAGAGACAGCACAGTAGAGACAGCACAGTAGAGACAGCACTGTAGAGACAGCACCGTAGAGACAGCACCGTAGAGACAGCACTGTAGAGACAGCACCGTAGAGACAGCACAGTAGAGACAGCACAGTAAAGACAGGACAGCACTGTAGAGACAGCACCGTAGAGACAGCACTGTAGAGACAGCACAGTAGAGACAGCACTGTAGAGACAGCACTGTAGAGACAGCACTGTAGAGACAGCACCGTAGAGACAGCACAGTAGAGACAGCACAGTAAAGACAGGACAGCACTGTAGAGACAGCACCGTAGAGACAGCACAGTAGAGACAGCACTGTAGAGACAGCACTGTAGAGACAGCACAGTAGAGACAGCACAGTAGAGACAGCACTGTAGAGACAGGACAGCACTGTAGAGACAGCACCGTAGAGACAGCACCATACAGAGACAGCACCATACAGAGACAGCACCGTAGAGACAGCACCATACAGAGACAGCACCATACAGAGACAGCACCGTAGAGACAGCACCATACAGAGACAGCACCATACAGAGACAGCACCGTAGAGACAGCACCATACAGAGACAGCACCGTAGAGACAGCACCATACAGAGACAGCACCGTAGAGACAGCACCATACAGAGACAGCACCATACAGAGACAGCACCATACAGAGACAGCACCGTAGAGACAGCACCATACAGAGACAGCACCGTAGAGACAGCACCGTAGAGACAGCACTGTAGAGACAGCACTGTAGAGACAGCACAGTAGAGACAGCACCGTAAAGACAGCACTGTAGAGACAGCACAGTAGAGTCAGCACTGTAGAGACAGCACTGTAGAGACAGTAAAGACAGCACTGAAGAGACAGCACAGTAGAGACAGCACTGTAGAGACAGCACAGTAGAGACAGCACTGTAGAGACAGCACAGTAGAGACAGCACTGTAGAGACAGCACCGTAGAGACAGCACAGTAGAGACAGCACAGTAAAGACAGGACAGCACTGTAGAGACAGCACCGTAGAGACAGCACAGTAGAGACAGCACTGTAGAGACAGCACTGTAGAGACAGCACAGTAGAGACAGCACAGTAGAGACAGCACTGTAGAGACAGGACAGCACTGTAGAGACAGCACCGTAGAGACAGCACTGTAGAGACAGCACCATACAGAGACAGCACCGTAGAGACAGCACCATACAGAGACAGCACCATACAGAGACAGCACCGTAGAGACAGCACCATACAGACAGCACCATACAGAGACAGCACCGTAGAGACAGCACCATACAGAGACAGCACCGTAGAGACAGCACCATACAGAGACAGCACCGTAGAGACAGCACCATACAGAGACAGCACCATACAGAGACAGCACCATACAGAGACAGCACCGTAGAGACAGCACCATACAGAGACAGCACCGTAGAGACAGCACCGTAGAGACAGCACCGTAGAGACAGCACCGTAGGACAGCACATTAGAGACAGCACAGTAGAGACAGCACTGTAGAGACAGCACTGTAGAGACAGCACAGTAGAGACAGCACCGTAAAGACAGCACTGTAGAGACAGCACAGTAGAGTCAGCACTGTAGAGACAGCACCGTAAAGACAGCACTGAAGAGACAGCACAGTAGAGACAGCACTGTAGAGACAGCACAGTAGAGACAGCACTGTAGAGACAGCACAGTAGAGACAGCACTGTAGAGACAGCACCGTAGAGACAGCACTGTAGAGACAGCACCGTAGAGACAGCACAGTAGAGACAGCACAGTAAAGACAGGACAGCACTGTAGAGACAGCACCGTAGAGACAGCACTGTAGAGACAGCACAGTAGAGACAGCACTGTAGAGACAGCACTGTAGAGACAGCACTGTAGAGACAGCACCGTAGAGACAGCACAGTAGAGACAGCACAGTAAAGACAGGACAGCACTGTAGAGACAGCACCGTAGAGACAGCACAGTAGAGACAGCACTGTAGAGACAGCACAGTAGAGACAGCACAGTAGAGACAGCACAGTAGAGACAGCACTGTAGAGACAGCACCGTAGAGACAGCACTGTAGAGACAGCACCATACAGAGACAGCACCGTAGAGACAGCACCATACAGAGACAGCACCATACAGAGACAGCACCGTAGAGACAGCACCATACAGAGACAGCACCATACAGAGACAGCACCGTAGAGACAGCACCATACAGAGACAGCACCGTAGAGACAGCACCATACAGAGACAGCACCGTAGAGACAGCACCGTAGAGACAGCACCGTAGAGACAGCACCGTAGAGACAGCACCATACAGAGACAGCACCATACAGAGACAGCACCGTAGAGACAGCACCGTAGAGACAGCACCATACAGAGACAGCACCGTAGAGACAGCACCGTAGAGACAGCACCATACAGAGACAGCACCGTAGAGACAGCACCGTAGAGACAGCACCGTAAAGACAGCACCATACAGAGACAGCACCGTAGAAACAGCACCGTAGAGACAGCACCATACAGAGACAGCACCGTAGAGACAGCACCATACAGAGACAGCACCATACAGAGACAGCACGGTAGAGACAGCACCATACAGAGACAGCACCGTAGAGACAGCACCATACAGAGACAGCACCGTAGAGACAGCACCATACAGAGACAGCACCATACAAGGCCAGAGGTCACAACAGGTGCATCATGGTTCCCTGCTGTAGTGAGAAGCAGTGGAATATTGACTGGCTGAATACTGAAGAACTATAAAACTGAACAGTTTAATTCATGGTTCCCTGCTGTAGTGAGAAGCAGTGGAATATGTGAAAGTGAAGGTAGTTGTTTTAGACTACCTCGAAGGGTAAACCAAATGTGTATTGTTTTGAATCAACGACCAAATTGTTTTTTTTACTACTGGATATATAGCCAACCAGGTCAGGACAGCGGAATGGTTTTCACATATCAGTTCCCCTTCACTACCTGACCTAACGTGTCCTCGACGTCCACTTTCCTCTGCTGCTCTACAATGCTGTCCAGTCCAGCTGTATGATGACATTGTCCACCATGAACCCTCAGATCACAAGACCCGCCGGGCAGCAGGGTCACTCTCCCTCACACAGAGACAGACAGAGGGACGAATGGAAAAGCTCACAGACTATACATAGCATATCTATATTTAACCCTGCTGGGACCCAGCCTGATGGCCGTAGCTACAGAGAGGGTGTGATCCAGCCTGCTAGCCGTAGCTACAGAGAGGGTGTGATCCAGCCTGCTAGCCGTAGCTACAGAGAGGATGTGATCCAGCATGCTAGCCGTAGCTACAGAGGCTGTGACCCTGCCTGCTAGCCGTAGCTACAGAGGCTGTGACCCTGCCTGCTAGCCGTAGCTACAGAGAGGCTGTGATCCAGCCTGCTAGCCGTAGCTACAGAGAGGATGTGATCCAGCCTGCTAGCCGTAGCTACAGAGGCTGTGACCCTGCCTGCTAGCCGTAGCTACAGAGGCTGTGACCCAGCCTGCTAGCCGTAGCTACAGAGAGGCTGTGATCCAGCCTGCTAGCCGCAGCTACAGAGAGGCTGTGACCCAGCCTGCTAGCCGTAGCTACAGAGAGGCTGTGACCCAGCCTGCTAGCCGTAGCTACAGAGAGGCTGTGACCCAGCCTGCTAGCCGTAGCTAAAGAGAGGCTGTGACCCAGCCTGCTAGCCGTAGCTACAGAGAGGCTGTGACCCAGCCTTCTTGCCGTAGCTACAGAGAGGGTGTGACCCAGCCTGCTAGACATAGCTAAAGAGAGGCTGTGACCCAGCCTTCTTGCCGTAGCTACAGAGAGGGTGTGACCCAGCCTGCTAGACATAGCTAAAGAGAGGCTGTGACCCAGCCTGCTAGCCGTAGCTACAGAGAGGGTGCTAGCCGTAGCTACAGAGAGGGTGCTAGCCGTAGCTACAGAGTGCCCATGTACAGATCAGTACAGATGGAACAGCGAAAACTCAACTGGCCCCAAGTGTTCTGTTCACTAGCTAGCTATACCGGAAAGGACAGACGTTTGGTGTTTTTGAAATGAGGGATATTAAACCACTAACCCCATAAACTCTACTGGCCCTCCCAGTGACAGTCTGGTCAGACATACGGGTTGGAAGAATGGTGCATTAAAACCACTAACCCTAACCTTAAAACCCCAACACTGTGGTGTCTCTTGAAGAAATAGAATCAACCAAATGTTGCATGATGCCAACATGGGTGGGTTTCCCAATGGACAGGATTTAACTACCAACCAAACAGTCACCATTCTGTTGTGGATTATCACCGAAACTCACTATGACACTAGTTTACTAGTTAAATATTAAATTGCTGTCTGAGACTTCAATATCAGATGTAAAAAAGGCATAGAGAGCAGCTTATTCCATCATTGACGATAGATGGTGGCTTTTATCATTTGGGATTGAAGCTGGATCTAACCAACAGATGGCATGGGACGAGATGGACTAATCTCCACACGAGACCACTTTTTGAGGTCCGACAATGAGTATAGGGTAGTAGTGTACTATTTTAGACCAGGACCCATAGGGAACCATTTGGGATGAATCTCACACTGCATGTCGCCATTCCCCTTTCACTCTCCACAGAAATACTAGCCTTATAAATACTGTAGCCGTATAAATACTGTAGCCTTATAAATACTGTAGCCTTATAAATACTGTAGCCTTATAAATACTGTAGCCTTATAAATACTGTAGCCTTATAAATACTGTAGCCTTTTAAATAATGTAGCCTTTTAAATAATGTAGCCTTATAAATACTAGCCTTATAAATACTAGCCTTATAAATACTGTAGCCTTATAAATACTGTAGCCTTATAAATACTGTAGCCTTATAAATACTAGCCTTATAAATACTGTAGCCTTATAAATACTGTAGCCTTATAAATACTGTAGCCTTATAAATACTAGCCTTATAAATACTAGCCTTATAAATACTGTAGCCTTATAAATACTAGCCTTATAAATACTGTAGCCTTATAAATACTGTAGCCTTATAAATACTAGCCTTATAAATACTGTAGCCTTATAAATACTGTAGCCTTATAAATACTAGCCTTATAAATACTGTAGCCTTATAAATACTGTAGCCTTATAAATACTGTAGCCTTATAAATACTAGCCTTATAAATACTGTAGCCTTATAAATACTAGCCTTATAAATACTGTAGCCTTATAAATACTAGCCTTATAAATACTGTAGCCGTATAAATACTAGCCTTATAAATACGGTAGCCTTATAAATACTGTAGCCTTATAAAAACTGTAGCCTTATAAATACTAGCCTTATAAATACTAGCCTCATAAAAACTGTAGCCTTATAAATACTAGCCTTATAAACACTGTAGCCTTTATAAACACTGTAGCCTTTATAAACACTGTAGCCTTATAAACACTAGCCTTATAAACACTGTAGCCTTTTAAACATATCTCTCTCTCTCTCTCTCTCTCTCTCTCTCTCTCTCTCTCTCTCTCTCTCTCTCTCTCTCTCTCTCTCTCTCTCTCTCTCTCTCTCTCTCTCTCTCTCTCTCTCTCCAACACATCTGGAAAAATCAGCGATCTGTAGGGGAAAGATAGAATGACATGAAGAAGGATTGGACAGCAATGCATCAATTTCATGAATCTCAATATCCTTCAGAAACTACAGCCTGCAATATCTGCACTGAACCATTGGGTTCGAAACCTGGGGGTGCTGCATGATGCCACAAGACCGTTGCTAGACCGCAGAGCTAAAGATTAGCCATTAGAGGAGTGTACAGGTCTCAGAGAAAGTTACTCTTCATTCAAACTACCTGGTTTTATATGATCAGCCCTCAAACTACCTGGTTAAATATGATCAGCCCTCAAACTACCTGGTTAAATATGATCAGCCCTCAAACTACCTGGTTTAATATGATCAGCCCTCAAACTACCTGGTTTAATATGATCAGCCCTCAAACTACCTGGTTAAATATGATCAGCCCTCAAACTACCTGGTTAAATATGATCAGCCCTCAAACTACCTGGTTAAATATGATCAGCCCTCAAACTACCTGGTTAAATATGATCAGCCCTCAAACTACCTGGTTAAATATGATCAGCCCTCAAACTACCTGGTTAAATATGATCAGCCCTCAAACTACCTGGTTAAATATGATCAGTCCTCAAACTACCTGGTTAAATATGATCAGCCCTGAACATCAAACTACCTGGTTTTAAATGATCAGCCCTGAACATCAAACTACCTGGTTTTAAATGATCAGCCCTGAACATCAAACTACCTGGTTTTAAATTATCAGTCTACAGAGAAACTCCTGGCCCTAAACATCAACAGTCTACAGAGAAACTCCTGGCCCTAAACATCAACAGTCTACAGAGAAACTACTGGCAAAACTCCTGGCACTAAACATCAACAGGCTACAGAGAAACTACTGGCAAAACTCCTGGCCCTAAACATCAACAGTCTACAGAGAAACTCCTGGCCCTAAACATCAACAAGCTACAGAGAAACTCCTGGCAAAACTCCTGGCCCTAAACATCAACAGGCTACAGAGAAACTCCTGGCCCTAAACATAAACAGGCTACAGAGAAACTCCTGGCCCTAAACATCAACAGGCTACAGATAAACTCCTGGCCCTAAACAGGCTACAGAGAAACTCCTGGCCCTAAACACAAGACATCATACTCTCCAGATAATTACAGATTAAGCAGGAACCGAAACAAGACCTCAACCTCTCCTCATCATGAGAATCCCCAGCCCCAGTCAGTGTGAAGAAAGCCGTACTGCCTAACAAATAGTAAGTCTGGTATACTTAACACTTGTTTAATCTATTTCTCCTTCCAGTGAAAAGAGAGAGAAAGAGAGAGAGAAAGAAGGCCGTAATTACTTCACGTTAAACAAAACATCACCACACCGGGTCGAAAGAAAGAAAGCAAAGAAAGAAAGAAAGAAAGTTAATGTGTGTGTGTGTGAAAGTTAATGTGAAAAAAAAGTGTGTGTGTGTGTGTGCGTTAATGTGTGTGTGTGCGAAAGAAAGTGTGTGTGTGTGAATGTGTGCGTTAAGTTGTGAGTGCGTTAGATGTGTGTGTGTGTGTGTGTGTGTGTGTGTGTGTGTGTGTGTGTGTGTGTGTGTGTGTGTGTGTGAGTTAATGTGTGTGTGTGTGTGAGGGAGTGGTGTTTTGGTCAAATTTTCCATGTCTTTAAACAACAACATCACCACACCGGGTCGATAACATTAAGTAACGTAGCATTTAGGTTGTAGGCGTTAGTCTATGTGTGCGTGCGTTAATGTGTGTGTGTGTGTGTGTGTGTGTGCGTTAATGTGTAGTGTGTTAATATATTTAATGTGTGTGTGTGTTGGGGAGGATGTGTGTGTGTTCATGTCTGTGTGTTAATATGTTTATGTCTGTGTGGTGTTGTGTGAGGACAGTTAATGTTTGTGTGTGTGTGTTGTGTGCGTTAATGTTGGTGTTGGGTGTTGACTGTTTCATGTTAGTTGTTAATATGTTTTTCCATGTCTTTGGGAACCACAGAGGAAGAGGGTGTGTTCTGTAACACTAATGCTGTTTTAATGGAGAAGGTTTTGTTCATGAAAAAAAGACAACTGTTTATTCTTAGTGGTGTTGGGGAGGACAGCTTGACTCCTTTCATGTCTAGTTGTTAATATATTTATTCTCGTTGGTGTTGGGGAGGACAGCTTGACTCCTTTCATGTCTAGTTGTTAATATGTTTGTTCTCGGTGGTGTTGGGGAGGACAGCTTGACTCCTTTCATGTCTAGTTGTTAATATGTTTGTTCTCGGTGGTGTTGGGGAGGACAGCTTGACTCCTTTCATGTCTAGTTGTTAATATGTTTGTTCTCGGTGGTGTTGGGGAGGACAGCTTGACTCCTTTCATGTCTAGTTGTTAATA
>NC_088399.1:97528611-97598611 GCF_034236695.1 Oncorhynchus nerka | reverse complement strand
AGGTAATCAGGATGTCTGTACTCTCAATGCATACTCCGTGTGCTACTGTAGGTAATCAGGATGTCTGTACTCTCAATGCATACATGTGCCATGTGCTACTGTGTGTAGGTAATCAGGATGTCTGTACTCTCAATGCATACTCCATGTGCTACTGTAGGTAATCAGGATGTCTGTACTCTCAATGCATACTCCATGTGCAGGCTACTGTAGGTAATCAGGATGTCTGTACTCTCAATGCATACTCCATGTGCTACTGTAGGTAATCAGGATGTCTGTACTCTCAATGCATACTCCATGTGCTACTGTAGGTAATCAGGATGTCTGTACTCTCAATGCATACTCCATGTGCAGGATACTGTAGGTAATCAGGATGTCTGTACTCTCAATGCATACTCCATGTGCAGGCTACAGTAGGTATTCAGGATGTCTGTACTCTCAATGCATACTCCATGTGCTACTGTAGGTAATCAGGATGTCTGTACTCTCAATGCATACTCCATGTGCTACTGTAGGTAATCAGGATGTCTGTGCTCTCAATGCACTCCGTGTGCTACTGTAGGTATTCAGGATGTCTGTACTCTCAATGCATACTCCATGTGCAGGCTACAGTAGGTATTCAGGATGTCTGTACTCTCAATGCATACTCCATGTGCTACTGTAGGTAATCAGGATGTCTGTACTCTAAATGCATACTCCGTGTGCTACTGTAGGTATTCAGGATGTCTGTACTCTCAATGCATACTCCATGTGCAGGCTACTGTAGGTAATCAGGATGTCTGTACTCTCAATGCATACTCCATGTGCAGGCTACAGTAGGTATTCAGGATGTCTGTACTCTCAATGCATACTCCATGTGCTACTGTAGGTAATCAGGATGTCTGTACTCTCAATGCATACTCCATGTGCTACTGTAGGTAATCAGGATGTCTGTGCTCTCAATGCACTCCGTGTGCTACTGTAGGTAATCAGGATGTCTGTACTCTCAATGCATACTCCATGTGCAGGCTACTGTAGGTAATCAGGATGTCTGTACTCTCAATGCACTCCGTGTGCTACTGTAGGTATTCAGGATGTCTGTACTCTCAATGCATACTCCATGTGCAGGCTACAGTAGGTATTCAGGATGTCTGTACTCTCAATGCATACTCCATGTGCTACTGTAGGTAATCAGGATGTCTGTACTCTCAATGCATACTCCGTGTGCTACTGTAGGTAATCAGGATGTCTGTACTCTCAATGCATACTCCATGTGCAGGCTACTGTAGGTAATCAGGATGTCTGTACTCTCAATGCATACTCCATGTGCAGGCTACTGTAGGTAATCAGGATGTCTGTGCTCTCAATGCATACTCCATGTGCAGGCTACTGTAGGTAATCAGGATGTCTGTGCACTCAATGCATACTCCATGTGCTACTGTAGGTAATCAGGATGTCTGTACTCTCAATGCATACTCCATGTGCTACTGTAGGTAATCAGGATGTCCGTACTCTCAATGCATACTCCGTGTGCTACTGTAGGTAATCAGGATGTCTGTACTCTCAATGCATACTCCGTGTGCTACTGTAGGTAATCAGGATGTCTGTACTCTCAATGCATACTCCATGTGCTACTGTAGGTAATCAGGATGTCTGTACTCTCAATGCATACTCCGTGTGCTACTGTAGGTAATCAGGATGTCTGTACTCTCAATGCATACTCCGTGTGCTACTGTAGGTAATCAGGATGTCTGTACTCTCAATGCATACTCCATGTGCTACTGTAGGTAATCAGGATGTCTGTACTCTCAATGCATACTCCATGTGCAGGCTACTGTAGGTAATCAGGATGTCTGTACTCTCAATGCATACTCCGTGTGCTACTGTAGGTAATCAGGATGTCTGTACTCTCAATGCATACTCCATGTGCTACTGTAGGTAATCAGGATGTCTGTACTCTCAATGCATACTCCATGTGCTACTGTAGGTAATCAGGATGTCTGTACTCTCAATGCATACTCCGTGTGCTACTGTAGGTAATCAGGATGTCTGTACTCTCAATGCATACTCCATGTGCAGGCCACTGTAGGTAATCAGGATGTCCGTACTCTCAATGCATACTCCATGTGCAGGCTACTGTAGGTAATCAGGATGTCTGTACTCTCAATGCATACTCCATGTGCAGGCTACTGTAGGTAATCAGGATGTCTGTACTCTCAATGCATACTCCGTGTGCTACTGTAGGTAATCAGGATGTCTGTACTCTCAATGCATACTCTGTGTGCTACTGTAGGTAATCAGGATGTCTGTACTCTCAATGCATACAGGCCATGTGCAGGCTCCATGTGCTACTGTAGGTAATCAGGATGTCTGTACTCTCAATGCATACTCCGTGTGCTACTGTAGGTAATCAGGATGTCTGTACTCTCAATGCATACTCCATGTGCTACTGTAGGTAATCAGGATGTCTGTACTCTCAATGCATACTCCATGTGCAGGCTACTGTAGGTAATCAGGATGTCTGTACTCTCAATGCATACTCCGTGTGCTACTGTAGGTAATCAGGATGTCTGTACTCTCAATGCATACTCCATGTGCAGGCTACTGTAGGTAATCAGGATGTCTGTACTCTCAATGCATACTCCGTGTGCTACTGTAGGTAATCAGGATGTCTGTACTCTCAATGCATACTCCATGTGCAGGCTACTGTAGGTAATCAGGATGTCTGTACTCTCAATGCATACTCCATGTGCAGGCTACTGTAGGTAATCAGGATGTCTGTACTCTCAATGCATACTCCATGTGCAGGCTACTGTAGGTAATCAGGATGTCCGTACTCTCAATGCATACTCCGTGTGCTACAGTAGGTATTCAGGATGTCTGTGCCGTACTCTCAATGCATACTCCATGTGCAGGCTACAGTAGGTAATCAGGATGTCTGTACTCTCAATGCACTCCATGTGCTACAGTAGGTAATCAGGATGTCTGTACTCTCAATGCATACTCCATGTGCAGGCTACTGTAGGTAATCAGGATGTCTGTACTCTCAATGCATACTCCATGTGCAGGCTACAGTAGGTAATCAGGATGTCTGTACTCTCAATGCATACTCCATGTGCTACAGTAGGTAATCAGGATGTCTGTGCCGTACTCTCAATGCATACTCCATGTGCAGGCTACAGTAGGTAATCAGGATGTCTGTACTCTCAATGCACTCCATGTGCAGGCTACTGTAGGTAATCAGGAGGTCTGTACTCTCAGGGACATCTGACATTTGTTTTGGGGCTTTTAAAGATGGCCTCACTGCGGAATTACTTCTGGTCTGGAAAACCACTCTGATGTATTGGACATGTGTGGTGTGATATGTCCCTCTCTCTCCCTGTGTGTGTGTGTCACACGCACTGAGACACAAACACACACACACACAAACACACACACACACACACACACACACAACATTCTAGCAAGGGTTTGCATAATCTCAAACACCTATATGAGTGCTTTAGATACCGACTCCACATCACTCTTCCCGTGACCGTCAATGTTATTTTGTATTTTTTAATGAATGGTCGGAGCGCGCGTTCATCCGGTTATATCGGGCTGCTGAACGAAACTAAAGCCTCGCGCCCACCTGTCGCTGTGACACACGAATAGAAAACCCACCCGGCGACAAGTCATGCAGGAATACGATAAACCACAGTCTGCTGCTAAATATGCTGCGGTGGTGAAATACGTGGAGAAAAAACCGAGAGAGAGAGAGAGAGAGAGAGAGACAAATATAGTCAAACAAATACTATTGAGTGTCTTTGACATCGGTGTTAAAGTGTGTTGCACCAAATATGATTGCAGTTACACAATTATCCTTGCCTGTCTGCAAAATCAAACTGCGTTCGCGGTTGATCTTTAAAAAAAATAGCCCACCGGGTAAAGTTTGTGACTGACACGGCATTGCCAAGTTTATATATGAATAAACAAAAAGAACATTGAAATGCATTAATCCAGAATAAAATAGGTGTGGCAAAATTAAAACATTGCAAACCTTATGCGGGGCTCTAAGTAGCCGGTGGACTCCTGCTATCTGATTGATCAGAGGGATATCTTCTCGGAACGTGTAGTGCGGTGGTCGGGTCGGCTCCGGGAAATTGGTGCTGTTGAACGGATCGGTATCGTCTAAGAACTGAACCCTGCAGACAAACGTAGCCATGATATATCCATCCAAGAGGCTCCTCCGATGAGGGGGAAACTAACCGAGGTTAATGATTAGATCCGTCGCCTAGCAAGGAGCACTGTCTCTCCTGCTGCCTGTAATAACAAACAAAAAACCAGCAGGTTTCCAAGTTTGATCAGCTCTCTGGTTGGGTGGGCTACTATAATCAGACTTCGTGTGGGTGACTTCTCGTGAAGTCTGATTGGACCGGTATAAGAAACTGTTTTGGTTCGCTGGTTGGTTAGTGCGGTCTATAGGGAGAACCGATTTGTTCTTTTACTCTGTTCTGTGACGGTGTCACTGCGGAGTCGCTACTGGCTCACAGCAGGTGGCCAATGACACGAGAGGCTGGCAAGGTGCTGGAGAGAGAGAGAGAGAGACAACCAGCGAATAACAAACACCATTGTAAATACAACCTATATTTATGTTTATTTTTACCCCAGTGTGTACTTTAACTATTTGCACATCGTTTACAACACTGTATATAGACATAATATGAGATGTGAAATGTCTTTATTCTTTTGGAACTTTTGTGAGTGTAATGTTTACTGTTCATTTTGTATTGTTTATTTCACTTTTGTTTATTATCTATTTCACTTGCTTTGGCAATGAAAACACATGTAAAGCACCTTATATTGTAATTGAATTGAGAGCAAAGGATAGTGAATTGAATTGAGAGAGAGCTTAGTCTGTATGGGTCAGCCGATATGTCGTCTAGAGGGAGAGCAAATCCATCCCCCTGCGACCCCCCCCTCTCCTCTTCTCCCCTCGGCATTAGCGCAACAGTGAGGAATACGTCTGATTTCAAAGCAAATTGCGACCTCTTCTGGTATACTGTTGATCATGCACCAGAACCGAAGAAGTGCACTGCTCTAATCCAATCTAACAAACAATGAGGTAGTCTATTTACGTCGAAGCCAAGGCCCTTCAAAGGAAGGTGCTTACAGTTTTCAAGAAGTGTGAGAAGTATGTTAACTAAGTAGTGAAAATATATTAAACTTGGGCTCAGGGGTATCCAGGATGGTGCTGCAGATCTTACGGGTTCCTGACCAATTCTGTGTGGGGTTTTTTTTACGCTGATCTCAACTTTTATTGTACATAATATTGCCGCCATCATTTCGTACGACCGAAAAACAGCTTCTGGACATCAGAACAACGACCACTAACCTCGAATTGGATGAGGATTTCTACTTCAAGGAGTCGGCAGGTGTACATGTACTGCTCATCCCGCACCAGGAACCCTGGTGTAAATGTACTGCTCATCCCGCACCAGGAACCCTGGTGTAAATGTACTGCTCATCCCGCACCAGGAACCCTGGTGTAAATGTACTGCTCATCCCGCACCAGGAACCCTGGTGTAAATGTACTGCTCATCCCGCACCAGGAACCCTGGTGTACATGTACTGCTCAACCCGCACCAGGAACCCTGGTGTACATGTACTGCTCAACCCGCACCAGGAACCCTGGTGTAAATGTACTGCTCATCCCGCACCAGGAACCCTGGTGTAAATGTACTGCTCATCCCGCACCAGGAACCCAGGTGTACATGTACTGCTCACATCATGGATATCAATGTAAACAGCATTCAGTATGGATATCAATGTAAACAGCATTCAGTATGGATATCAATGTAAACAGCATTCAGTATGGATATCAATGTAAACAGTATGTATATCAATGTAAACAGCATTCAGTATGGATATCAATGTAAACAGCATTCAGTATGGATATCAATGTAAACAGCATTCAGTATGGATATCAATGTAAACAGCATTCAGTATGGATATCAATGTAAACAGTATGTATATCAATGTAAACAGCATTCAGTATGGATATCAATGTAAACAGCATTCAGTTTGGATATCAATGTAAACAGCATTCAGTTTGGATATCAATGTAAACAGCATTCAGTTTGGATATCAATGTAAACAGTATGTATATCAATGTAAACAGCATTCAGTATGGATATCAATGTAAACAGCATTCAGTATGGATATCAATGTAAACAGCATTCAGTTTGGATATCAATGTAAACAGCATTCAGTACATTAAAACAGCACACATTACATTAAAACAATAACACATTACATTAAAACAATAACACATTACATTAAAACAATAACACATTACATTAAAACAACAACACATTACATTAAAACAATAACACATTACATTAAAACAACAACACATTACATTAAAACAATAACACATTACATTAAAACAATAACACATTACATTAAAACAATAACACATTACATTAAAACAACAACACATTACATTAAAACAATAACACATTACATTAAAACAACAACACATTACATTAAAACAATAACACATTACATTAAAACAACAACACATTACATTAAAACAACAACACATTACATTAAAACAACAACACATTACATTAAAACAACACACATACATCCAAACAATAATACAAGAACATAGAAAGCAACAAAATAAAGCCACATATTTAAAGCCCGGCTTAAAAGGTAGGCTTTTAAAAGTGATTTAAAATCCTTCATGGTGTCTGCCCCCTTTTGACAGGGCAAGCTGTTCCACAACGGAGGAGCCATAGACCAACACCATGGACCAACACCATAGACCAACACCATGGACCAGCACCATGGACCAACACAATGGACCAACACCACCATGGACCAACACCATAGACCAACACCATGGACCAGCACCATGGACCAACACCATAGACCAACACCATGGACCAACACCATGGACCAGCACCATGGACCAACACCATGGACCAACACCACCATAGACCAACACCAGCATAGACCAACACCACCATAGACCAACACCATGGACCAACACCACCATAGACCAACACCATGGACCAACACCATGGACCAACACCATGGACCAACACCACCATAGACCAACACCACCATAGACCAACACCATGGACCAACACCACCATGGACCAACACCATAGACCAACACCACCATAGACCAACACCATGGACCAACACCATGGACCAACACCACCATAGACCAACACCATGGACCAACACCATGGACCAACACCACCATAGACCAACACCATGGACCAACACCACCATAGACCAACACCATGGACCAACACCATGGACCAACACCACCATAGACCAACACCATGGACCAACACCATGGACCAACACCACCATGGACCAACACCATAGACCAACACCATGGACCAACACCACCATAGACCAACACCACCATAGACCAACACCACCATGGACCGACACCATGGACCAACACCACCATGGACCAACACCATAGACCAACACCACCATGGACCAACACCACCATGGACCAACACCACCATGGACCAACACCATCATAGACCAACACCATGGACCAACACCACCATGGACCAACACCACCATGGACCAACACCACCATAGACCAACACCATGGACCAACACCATGGACCAACAACATGGACCAACACCACCATAGACCAACACCATAGACCAACACCACCATGGACCAACACCACCATGGACCAACACCACCATGGACCAACACCATGGACCAACACCACCATGGACCAACACCACCATGGACCAACACCAGCATAGACCAACACCATCGACCATGGACCAACACCACCATGGACCAACACCACCATGGACCAACACCATGGACCAACACCATAGACCAACACCACCATAGACCAACACCATGGACCAACACCACCATGGACCAACACCATGGACCAACACCATAGACCAACACCACCATGGACCAACACCACCATAGACCAACACCATAGACCAACACCATAGACCAACACCACCATAGACCAACACCACCATGGACCAACACCATAGACCAACACCACCATAGACCAACACCATGGACTAACATCACCATGGACCAACACCACCATGGACCAACAACACCATGGACCAACACCATGGACCAACACCACCATGGACCAACACCACCATGGACCAACACCACCATGGACCAACACCATAGACCAACACCAGCATAGACCAACACCATAGACCAACACCACCATAGACCAACACCACCATAGACCAACACCATGGACCAACACCACCGTGGACCAACACCATAGACCAACACCAGCATAGACCAACACCATAGACCAACACCACCATAGACCAACACCACCATAGACCAACACCACCATAGACCAACACCATGGACTAACATCACCATGGACCAACACCACCATGGACCAACAACACCATGGACCAACAACATGGACCAACACCACCGTGGACCAACACCACCATGGACCAACACCATGGACCAACACCAGCATAGACCAACACCATAGACCAACACCATAGACCAACACCACCATGGACCAACACCACCATAGACCAACACCAGCATAGACCAACACCACCATGGACCAACACCACCATGAACCAACACCACCATGGACCAACACCACCATGAACCAACACCACCATGGACCAACAACACCATGGACCAACACCACCATGGACAAAAACCATGGACTAACATCACCATGGGCCAACACCATGGACTAACAACGCCATGGACCAACACCATGAACTAACACCACCATGGACCAACACCACCATGGACTAACAACACCATGGACTAACACCACCATGGACTAACACCACCATGGTCCAACAACAACATGGACTAACGACACCATGGACCAACACCACCATGGACCAACACCATGGACTAACACCACCATGGACCAACACCACCATGGTCCAACAACACCATGGACTAACAACACCATGGACCAACACCACCATGGACCAACACCATGGACTAACACCACCATGGACTAACACCACCATGGACTAACACCACCATGGACTAACACCATGGACCAACAACACCATGGACTAACAACACCATGGACCAACACCACCATGGACTAACACCATGGTCCAACAACACCATGGACTAACAACACCATGGACCAACACCACCATGGACTAACACCATGGACCAACATCATGGACTAACACCACCATGGACTAACACCACCATAGACTAACACCATGGACCAACAACATGGCCCAACACCACCATCTAGGGACCGTGGCCCTCCAGAGGGTGATGAAGACGGCCCAGTCTATCACTGTGAACGTGGCCCTCCAGAGGGTGATGAAGACGGCCCAGTCTATCACTGTGAACGTGGCCCTCCAGAGGGTGGTGAAGACGGCCCAGTATATCACTGGGAACGTGGCCCTCCAGAGGGTGGTGAAGACGGCCCAGTATATCACTGGGAACGTGACCCTCCAGAGGGTGGTGAAGACGGACCAGTATATCACTGGGAACGTGGCCCTCCAGAGGGTGGTGAAGACGGCCAGTATATCACTGGGAACGTGGCCCTCCAGAGGGTGGTGAAGACGGCCCAGTATATCACTGGGAACGTGGCCCTCCGGAGGGTGGTGAAGACGGCCCAGTATATCACTGGGAACTGGTGAAGACGGCCTAGTATATCACTGGGAACGGCCCTCCGGAGGGTGGTGAAGACGGCCTAGTATATCACTGGGAACGTGGCCCTCCGGAGGGTGGTGAAGACGGCCCAGTATATCACTGGGAACGTGGCCCTCCGGAGGGTGGTGAAGACGGCCCAGTATATCACTGGGAACGTGGCCCTCCGGAGGGTGGTGAAGACGGCCCAGTATATCACTGGGAACGTGACCCTCCGGAGGGTGGTGAAGACGGCCCAGTATATCACTGGGAACCATATCACCCTCCGGAGGGTGGGGAAGAGGCCCAGTATATCACTGGGAACGTGGCCCTCCAGAGGGTGGTGAAGACGGCCCAGTATATCACTGGGAACGTGACCCTCCAGAGGGTGTTGAAGACGGCCCAGTATATCACTGGGAACGTGACCCTCCAGAGGGTGGTGAAGACGGCCCAGTATATCACTGGGAACGTGGCCCTCCAGAGGGTGGTGAAGACGGCCCAGTATATCACTGGGAACGTGACCCTCCAGAGGGTGGTGAAGACGACCCAGTATATCACTGGGAACGTGGCCCTCCAGAGGGTGGTGGTGGAAGACGGCCCAGTATATCACTGGGAACGTGGCCCTCCAGAGGGTGGTGAAGACGGCCCAGTATATCACTGGGAACGTGGCCCTCCAGAGGGTGGTGAAGACGGCCCAGTATATCACTGGGAACGTGACCCTCCAGAGGGTGGTGAAGACGGCCCAGTATATCACTGGGAACGTGACCCTCCAGAGGGTGGTGAAGACGGCCCAGTATATCACTGGGAACGTGCCCTCCAGAGGGTGGTGAAGACGGCCCAGTATATCACTGGGAACGTGGCCCTCCAGAGGATGGTGAAGACGGCCCAGTATATCACTGGGAACGTGACCCTCCAGAGGGTGGTGAAGACGGCCCAGTATATCACTGGGAACGTGACCCTCCAGAGGGTGTGAAGACGGCCCAGTATATCACTGGGAACGTGGCCCTCCAGAGGGTGGTGAAGTGCCCAGTATATCAGGAACGTGGCCCTCCAGAGGGTGGTGAAGACGGCCCAGTATATCACTGGGAACGTGGCCCTCCGGAGGGTGGTGAAGACGGCCCAGTATATCACTGGGAACGTGGCCCTCCGGAGGGTGGTGAAGACGGCCCAGTATATCACTGGGAACGTGGCCCTCCGGAGGGTGGTGAAGACGGCCCAGTATATCACTGGGAACGTGGCCCTCCGGAGGGTGGTGAAGACGGCCTAGTATATCACTGGGAACGTGGCCCTCCGGACGGCCTCCGGAGGGTGGTGAAGACGGCCCAGTATATCACTGGGAACGTGGCCCTCCGGAGGGTGGTGAAGACGGCCCAGTATATCACTGGGAACGTGACCCTCCAGAGGGTGGTGAAGACGGCCCAGTATATCACTGGGAACGTGGCCCTCCAGAGGGTGGTGAAGACGGCCCAGTATATCACTGGGAACGTGGCCCTCCGGAGGGTGGTGAAGACGGCCTAGTATATCACTGGGAACGTGGCCCTCCGGAGGGTGGTGAAGACGGCCTAGTATATCACTGGGAACGTGGCCCTCCGGAGGGTGGTGAAGACGGCCCAGTATATCACTGGGAACGTGACCCTCCGGAGGGTGGTGAAGACAGCCCAGTATATCACTGGGAACGTGACCCTCCAGAGGGTGGTGAAGACGGCCCAGTATATCACTGGGAACGTGGCCCTCCAGAGGGTGGGGAAGAGGGCCCAGTATATCACTGGGAACGTGGCCCTCCAGAGGGTGGTGAAGACGGCCCAGTATATCACTGGGAACGTGACCCTCCAGAGGGTGTTGAAGACGGCCCAGTATATCACTGGGAACGTGACCCTCCAGAGGGTGGTGAAGACGGCCCAGTATATCACTGGGAACGTGGCCCTCCAGAGGGTGGTGAAGACGGCCCAGTATATCACTGGGAACGTGACCCTCCAGAGGGTGGTGAAGACGACCCAGTATATCACTGGGAACGTGGCCCTCCAGAGGGTGGTGAAGACGGCCCAGTATATCACTGGGAACGTGGCCCTCCAGAGGGTGGTGAAGACGGCCCAGTATATCACTGGGAACGTGGCCCTCCAGAGGGTGGTGAAGACGGCCCAGTATATCACTGGGAACGTGGCCCTCCAGAGGGTGGTGAAGACGGCCCAGTATATCACTGGGAACGTGACCCTCCAGAGGGTGGTGAAGACGGCCCAGTATATCACTGGGAACGTGACCCTCCAGAGGGTGGTGAAGACGGCCCAGTATATCACTGGGAACGTGGCCCTCCAGAGGGTGGCGAAGACGGCCCAGTATATCACTGGGAACGTGGCCCTCCAGAGGGTGGCGAAGACGGCCCAGTATATCACTGGGAACGTGACCCTCCAGAGGGTGGCGAAGACGGCCCAGTATATCACTGGGAACGTGACCCTCCAGAGGGTGTGAAGACGGCCCAGTATATCACTGGGAACGTGGCCCTCCAGAGGGTGGTGAAGACGGCCCAGTATATCACTGGGAACGTGGCCCTCCAGAGGGTGGTGAAGACGGCCCAGTATATCACTGGGAACGTGGCCCTCCAGAGGGTGGTGAAGACGGCCCAGTATATCACTGGGAACGTGGCCCTCCAGAGGGTGGTGAAGACGGCCCAGTATATCACTGGGAACGTGACCCTCCAGAGGGTGGTGAAGACGGCCCAGTATATCACTGGGAACGTGGCCCTCCAGATGGTGGTGAAGACGGCCCAGTATATCACTGGGAACGTGGCCCTCCAGAGGGTGGTGAAGACGGCCCAGTATATCACTGGGAACGTGGCCCTCCAGAGGGTGGTGAAGACGGCCCAGTATATCACTGGGAACGTGGCCCTCCAGAGGGTGGTGAAGACGGCCAGTATATCACTGGGAACGTGGCCCTCCAGAGGGTGGTGAAGACGGCCAGTATATCACTGGGAACGTGGCCCTCCAGAGGGTGGTGAAGACGGCCCAGTGTATCACTGGGAACGTGACCCTCCAGAGGGTGGTGAAGACGGCCCAGTATATCACTGGGAACGTGGCCCTCCAGAGGGTGGTGAAGACTGAGGGCCACATCACAGAAGGCAATTCTTCTTCTTCTTCAACAGGTTTAATAAGGACATAAGAGTTCATGATAGGTTAACAGGGGCATAGGTCATAGGTCACAGGTCCAACATCTTCTGGCAGGTGACCTGGAGGTTCGGCAGCCCTTTTAAATCATCTTAGTAATCTTCGTCTTCGTCATCAAAGTCAGCTCCAACGTCATTTTCATCGCCTGGAATCCGAGGTTGGTAATGTTTCTCCAAGGGGGGGCTGATCCAATGTCAGTTTGACCTTTTAGATTACAATGGACAGGAGAACACGGACAAGGGGGGCTGATCCAATATCAGTTTGATCTTTTAGATTACAATGGACAGGAGAACACGGACAAGGGGGGCTGATCCAATGTCAGTTTGACCTTTTAGATTACAATGGACAGGAGAACACGGACAAGGGGGAGGCTGATCCAATGTCAGTTTGACCTTTTAGATTACAATGGACAGGAGAACACGGACAAGGGGGGGGCTGATCCAATATCAGTTTGACCTTTTAGATTACATTGGACAGGAGAACACGGACAAGGGGGCTGATCCAATGTCAGTTTGACCTTTTAGATTACAATGGACAGGAGAACACGGACAAGGGGGGCTGATCCAATATCAGTTTGATCTTTTAGATTACAATGGACAGGAGAACACGGACAAGGGGGGGCTGATCCAATGTCAGTTTGACCTTTTAGATTACAATGGACAGGAGAACACGGACAAGGGGGGGCTGATCCAATGTCAGTTTGACCTTTTAGATTACAATGGACAGGAGAACACGGACAAGGGGGCTGATCCAATATCAGTTTGACCTTTTAGATTACAATGGACAGGAGAACACGGACAAGGGGGGGGGGGGGCTGATCCTAGATCTACACTCCTACTCTGAGACACTTAATGAATATGTTATTTTACCCCCCCCTCCCCACAGAAGATAACCTATTGTATAACTGAACACTAGGTGGTGCTAGACCCCTTGTATTGAAACAGGAGCCAAAGGGAACTAACTGACTCCTTGTCACATATAGTCAGTACTTTATTCCCCAAGATATTAGTAGGAATAATTGATGGCATTTAGACAGCATTTATATAGCACCATTCCACTTGTCACAGCACTGTAAGGGGGAAAACTTCCCTCATCCACTACCACGCTCCTTCTCATGGGCATCTCTGTGTCTGCAGGCTGACTTCCCCACTCTGTAGGTGCTGGAGAATCCTGCTTGGATACATGTCATCGTCTTTATCCTGGCAGGAATCCCCAGCCTGGAGGTGCCAGGCATGGCCATATTCAAACTCATCCAAGACATGCTGCTGCAAGAAAAATGTCTTCAGAGCAGAGGTCAACACTGTCTCTTCTGTCAGAGCAGAGGTCAACACCGTCTCTTCTGTCAGAGCAGAGGTCAACACCGTCTCTTCTGTCAGAGCAGAGGTCAACACAGTCTCTTCTGTCAGAGCAGAGGTCAACACCGTCTCTTCTGTCAGAGCAGAGGTCAACACCGTCTCTTCTGTCAGAGCAGAGGTCAACACCGTCTCAGCCGTCAGAGCAGAGGTCAACACCGTCTCTTCTGCCAGAGCAGAGGTCAACACCGTCTCAGCCGTCAGAGCAGAGGTCAACACAGTCTCTTCTGTCAGAGCAGAGGTCAACACTGTCTCTTCTGTCAGAGCAGAGGTCAACACCGTCTCTTCTGTCAGAGCAGAGGTCAACACCGTCTCTTCTGTCAGAGCAGAGGTCAACACTGTCTCAGCCGTCAGAGCAGAGGTCAACACCGTCTCTTCTGCCAGAGCAGAGGTCAACACCGTCTCAGCCGTCAGAGCAGAGGTCAACACCGTCTCTTCTGCCAAAGCAGAGGTCAACACTGTCTCTTCTGTCAGAGCAGAGGTCAACACTGTCTCAGCCGTCAGAGCAGAGGTCAACACCGTCTCTTCTGTCAGAGCAGAGGTCAACACCGTCTCAGCCGTCAGAGCAGAGGTCAACACTGTCTCTTCTGTCAGAGCAGAGGTCAACACCGTCTCAGCCGTCAGAGCAGAGGTCAACAACGTCTCTTCTGCCAGAGCAGAGGTCAACACTGTCTCAGCCGTCAGAGCAGAGGTCAACACCGTCTCTTCTGTCAGAGCAGAGGTCAACACCGTCTCTTCTGCCAGAGCAGAGGTCAACACCGTCTCAGCCGTCAGAGCAGAGGTCAACACCGTCTCTTCTGCCAGAGCAGAGGTCAACACAGTCTCTTCTGCCAGAGCAGAGGTCAACACTGTCTCAGCCGTCAGAGCAGAGGTCAATACTGTCTCAGCCGTCAGAGCAGAGGTCAACACCGTCTCTTCTGCCAGAGCAGAGGTCAATACCGTCTCAGCCGTCAGAGCAGAGGTCAACACCGTCTCAGCCGTCAGAGCAGAGGTCAACACCGTCTCTTCTGCCAGAGCAGAGGTCAACACCGTCTCAGCCGCCAGAGCAGAGGTCAACACTGTCTCAGCCGTCAGAGCAGAGGTCAATACTGTCTCAGCCGTCAGAGCAGAGGTCAACACCGTCTCTTCTGCCAGAGCAGAGGTCAACACCGTCTCAGCCGTCAGAGCAGAGGTCAACACCGTCTCAGCCGTCAGAGCAGAGGTCAACACTGTCTCTTCTGTCAGAGCAGAGGTCAACACCGTCTCAGCCGCCAGAGCAGAGGTCAACACCGTCTCTTCTGCCAGAGCAGAGTGTCAACACCCCACCTCGGCTCTACACCCCACCTCGGCCCTACACCCCACCTCGGCCCTACACCCCACCTCGGTCTTTCTGTTTATGGGAAGTGTTCAAAATTTTAGGTCAGCCATACCAAATAGAATAGACAATCAGAGATGGCTTCGACATACTGTTCACCAATCAGAGATGGCTTCGACATACTGTTCACCAATCAGAGATGGCTTCGACATACTGTTCACCAATCAGAGATGGCTTCGACATACTGTTCACCAATCAGAGGTGGCTTCGACATACTGTTCACCAATCAGAGATGGCTTCGACATACTGTTCACCAATCAGAGATGGCTTCGACATACTGTTCACCAATCAGAGATGGCTTCGATATACTGTTCACCAATCAGAGATGGCTTCGACATACTGTTCACCAATCAAAGATGCCTCAAGTTTTTAAAGGAGCGTTTGGCTTAGTGAGGAATGTCCACCAGAGCTGTTGCCGGTAGGATTTGTTTATTTTTCTACCACAAGCTGCCTCCCAACGTCATTTTAGAGAATTTGTTAGTACATCCAACCGGCCTCACAACCACAGACCACGTGTAAACACTCCTGCCCAGGACTTCCACATCTGTCTTCTTCACCTGTGAGATAGTCTGATACCAGCCACCCAGAACAGCTGACGAAACTGTAGAATTTGCACAACCGAAAAATGTCTGCTCGTCATCCTCACCAGGGTCCTGACCTGACTGCAATTCGGCGTCGTAACCAACTTCAGTGGGCAAATGCTCACCTTCGATGGTCACTGGCCTCGCTGGACAAGTGTGTTCTTCACTGATGAATCCAGGTTTCAACTGTACCGGGCAGATGGCAGACGGTGTGAATGGCGTTGTGTGGTTGAGTGGTTTGCTGATGTTAACATTGTGAACAGAGTGTCTCATGGTGGCGGTGGGGTTATGGGATGGACAGGCATAAGCTACGGACAACGAATTGAATTGCATTTTATCGATGGCCATTTGAATGCACAGAGATACCGGGATGAGATCCTGAGGCCCATTGTCGTGCCATTCATCCGCCGCCATCACCTCACGTTTCAGCACGATAATGCACGTCTCCATGTCGCAAGGATCTGTACACAATTCCTGGAACCTGAAAATGTCCCAGTTCTTCAATGTCACCCATTGAGCATGTTTGGGATGCTCTGGATTGACTCGTATGACAGCATGTTCCAATACCCGACAATATCCAGCAACTTCACACAGCCATTGAAGAGGAGTGGGACAACATTCCACAGGCCACAATCAACAGCCTGATCAACTCTATGTGAAGGAGATGTGTCACGCTGCATGAGGCAAATGGTGGTCAAATCAGATACTGACTGATTTTCTGATCCACGCTCCTACCTTTTGTTTAAGGTATCTGTGACCAACAGATGCATATCTGTATTCCCAGTCATATAAAATCCATAGACTAGGACATCAGAATTATTTCCTTATAGGAACTGTAACTCTGTCAAATTATTTGATTTACATGTTTATATTGTCGCTGTCGGATGATAACCTAATCAAATTTGATGGGAACCAATGAGTAGGCAATTATTAACCTTTCATGTGTCTCACAGCCGATGCTGGTAGAAGAGGACCAAGGTGCAGCGTGGTGATCTAATAGACTGGACTGAGAACTGAGAGAAAGAGAGAGAGAGACAGAGAGAACCTCCTCTAATAGACTGGACTGAGACCTGAGAGAGAGAGAGAGACAGACAGAGAGAACCTCCTCTAATAGACTGGACTGAGACCTGAGAGAGAGAGAGAGACAGACAGAGAGAACCTCCTCTAATAGACTGGACTGAGAACTGAGAGAGAGAGAGAGAGAGACAGACAGAGAGAACCTCCTCTAATAGACTGGACTGAGAACTGAGAGAGAGAGAGAGACAGACAGAGAGAACCTCCTCTAATAGACTGGACTGAGAACTGAGAGAGAGAGACAGACAGAGAGAACCTCCTCTAATAGACTGGACTGAGAACTGAGAGAGAGAGAGAGAGAGAGACAGAGAGAACCTCCTCTAATAGACTGGACTGAGAACTGAGAGAGAGAGAGAGAGAGAGAGACAGAGAGAACCTCCTCTAATAGACTGGACTGAGAACTGAGAGAGAGAGAGAGAGAGAGAGAGACAGAGAGAACCTCCTCTAATAGACAGGACTGAGAACTGAGAGAGAGAGAGAGAAAGAGAGAGACAGAGAGAACCTCCTCTAATAGACTGGACTGAGAACTGAGAGAGAGAGAGACAGAGAGAACCTCCTCTAATAGACTGGACTGAGAACTGAGAGAGAGAGAGAGAGAGAGAGAGAGAGAGAGAGAGAGAGAGAACCTCCTCTAATAGACTGGACTGAGAACTGAGAGAAAGAGAGAGAGAGACAGAGAGAACCTCCTCTAATAGACTGGACTGAGAACTGAGAGAGAGAGAGAGACAGAGAGAACCTCCTCTAATAGACTGGACTGAGAACTGAGAGAGAGAGAGACAGAGAGAACCTCCTCTAATAGACTGGACTGAGAACTGAGAGAGAGAGAGAGAGACAGAGAGAACCTCCTCTAATAGACTGGACTGAGAACTGAGAGAGAGAGACAGAGAGAACCTCCTCTAATAGACTGGACTGAGAACTGAGAGAGAGAGAGAGAGAGAGACAGAGAGAACCTCCTCTAATAGACTGGACTGAGAACTGAGAGAGAGAGAGACAGAGAGATAACCTCCTCTAATAGACTGGACTGAGAACTGAGAGAGAGAGAGAGAGAGAGAGAGAGAGATATAACCTCCTCTAATAGACTGGACTGAGAACTGAGAGAGTGTCACGGCCGTTGCTGAGCGTACATTTTCCTTTTTATTTTAGAAATGTCGCCAACAAAACAACAAACAAAAGCAACAACCGTGAAGCTTACAGGGCCACAAACAACGTTAACTACCCACCACGAAAGGAGGGAAAAAGGGCTACCTACAGTGGGGCAAAAAAGTATTTAGTCAGCCACCAATTGTGCATGTTCTCCCACTTAAAAACATGAGAGAGGCCTGTAATTGTCATCATAGGTACACTTCAATTATGACAGACAAAATGAGAAAAAAAAATCCAGAAAATCAGCCCCCGAGGACTGGAGTTTCCCCTGTTTTGTTTGGTTTTAGTTCAGACCAAATCTGATCCGATCATAGACATCTTTGTTTGGTTCTAGTTCAGATCATAGACATATATGTTTGGTTCAGATTTTGTCCGGTCTGGAACAGCCTTAATTTGACCCAAACATAATTATATATGATTTACACTTGTGATTATTTTTTTATTTTTTTTATTTTACCCCTTTTTCTCCCCAATTTCGTGGTATCCAATTGTTTAGTAGCTACTATCTTGTCTCATCGCTACAACTCCCATACGGGCTCGGGAGAGACGAAGGTTGAAAGTCATGCGTCCTCCAATACACAAACCAACCAAGCCGCACTGCTTCTTAACACAGTGCCATCCAACCCAGAAGCCAGCCGCACCAATGTGTCGGAGGAAACACCGTGCACCTGGCAACCTTGGTTAGCACGCACTGCGCCCGGCCCACCACAGGTTTCGCTGGTAGGGATTTCCCTACCGGCCAAACCCTCCCTAACCCGGCCAATTGTGCGTCGCCCCACGGACCTCCCGGTTGCGGCCTGTTACGACAGAGCCTGTGCCCGAACCCAGAGTCTCTGGTGGCGCAGCTGGCGCCACGTGGTTAAGTACAGCGCCCTTAACCACTGCGCCACCCATAATTATATATAATTTCCACTTGTGATTATTCTTCGGAATAATAATAATTTTTTACTGTATAAAAAAAGCAATGCACTACCACCAATAAATCACTTTTCTTAAAATGTAATGTTGTTAAAAGTAATTTTTCACTAAACATCGGATTTTGTAGGCTATTTTTTTGAAGATATTTTATTAATGTTCAGAATTTATCAAAGGGCCAGTGTAAATTAAAAATGGTCTGGATCTGGCCCGCGGGCCGCCAGTTGAATAGCCCTGATGTAGGAAATAGGGTGCCAATTTGGGACACAAACTTTACAAATGTCTAGCCAACTGTAGGATACTTTAAACCTGACCAACCAGAGGACGATGGGTCTTTAGAGGAACGAACCTGACCAACCAGAGGACGATGGGTCTTTAGAGGAATGAACCTGACCAACCAGAGGACGACGGGTCTTTAGAGGAATGAACCTGACCAACCAGAGGACGACGGGTCTTTAGAGGAATGAACCTGACCAACCAGAGGACGACGGGTCTTTAGAGGAATGAACCTGACCAACCAGAGGACGACGGGTCTTTAGAGGAATGAACCTGACCAACCAGAGGACGACGGGTCTTTAGAGGAATGAACCTGACCAACCAGAGGACGACGGGTCTTTAGAGGAATGAACCTGACCAACCAGAGGACGACGGGTCTTTAGAGGAATGAACCTGACCAACCAGAGGACGACGGGTCTTTAGAGGAATGAACCTGACCAACCAGAGGACCAGAGGACGACGGGTCTTTAGAGGAATGAACCTGACCAACCAGAGGACGACGGGTCTTTAGAGGAATGAACCTGACCAACCAGAGGACGACGGGTCTTTAGAGGAATGAACCTGACCAACCAGAGAATGACCTGACCAACCAGAGGACGACGGGTCTTTATGAACCTGACCAGAGGAATGAACCTGACCAACCAGAGGACGACGGGTCTTTAGAGGAATGAACCGGGTCTTTAGAGGAATGAACCTGACCAACCAGAGGACGACGGGTCTTTAGAGGAATGAACCTGACCAACCAGAGGACGACGGGTCTTTAGAGGAATGAACCTGACCAACCGGGTCGGGTCTTTAGAGGAATGAACCTGACCAACCAGAGGACGACGGGTCTTTAGAGGAATGAACCTGACCAACCAGAGGACGACGGGTCTTTAGAGGAATGAACCTGACCAACCAGAGGGACGACGGGTCTTTAGAGGAATGAACCTGACCAACCAGAGGACGACGGGTCTTTAGAGGAATGAACCTGACCAACCAGAGGACGACGGGTCTTTAGAGGAATGAACCTGACCAACCAGAGGACGACGGGTCTTTAGAGGAATGAACCTGACCAACCAGAGGACGACGGGTCTTTAGAGGAATGAACCTGACCAACCAGAGGACGACGGGTCTTTAGAGGAATGAACCTGACCAACCAGAGGAACCTGACCAACCAGACGGGTCTTTAGAGGAATGAACCTGACCAACCAGAGGACGACGGGTCTTTAGAGGAATGAACCTGACCAACCAGAGGACGACGGGTCTTTAGAGGAATGAACCTGACCAACCAGAGGACGACAGGTCTTTAGAAAGATTTTACTGTCGCTTTGCCTGACTCTGTTTGAGGATTTAGAGACCAATGTTTCTATCAATCACTTGGTAAAAATAACTCAATACAAATCAAATAATTCAAATTCTATAAAATATCATTTCAGGGATATAGAAATGTACAATATTTTACATACAATCAAATAGCTTTGATGACATTATTTATAAATCTGTCTTCTATAGGTCTACCGATTAATCAGAATGGCCAATTAATTAGGGCCGATTTCAAGTTTTCAAAACAATCGGAAATCGGTATTTTTGGATACCGATTCGGACGATTTTTTATACCTTTATTTAACTAGGCAAGTCAGTTAAGATCACATTTTTATTTTCAATGATGGCCTAGGAATGGTGGGTTAACTGCCTCGTTCAGGGGCAGAATGACAGATTTTTACCTTGTCAGCTCAGGGATTCAATCTTGCAACCTTACAGTTAACTAGTCCAACGCTATAACCACCTGCCTTACATTGCACTCCAAGAGGAGACTGCCTGTAACGCGAATGCAGTAAGAATCCAGGGTAATTTAGCTGGCATTAAACTTATGTGATAAAAACATTCAATCAATCATAATCACTAGTTAACTACACATGGTTGATGATATTACTAGTTTATCTTGCGTGTCCTGCGTTGCATTTAATCGATGCGGTGCGCATTCGTGAAAAAGAACTGTATTTTCTCCAACGTGTACCTAACCATAAACACCAATGCCTTTCTTAAAATCAATACACACAAGTATATATTTTTAAACCTGTTATATATTCAGCTAAAAGAAATCCAGGTTAGCAGGCAATATTAACCAGGTGAAATTGTGTCACTTTTCTTGTGTTCATTGTACTCAAGAGTCAGGGCATATGCAACAGCTTGGGCAGCCTGGCTCATTGCGAACAAAGTTGCCAGAATTTTACATAATTATGACATAACATTGAAGGTTGTGCGATTTAACAAGAATATTTAGATTTATGGATGCCACCCGTTAGATTAAATACGGAACGGTTCCGTATTTCACTGAAAGAATTAACGTTTTTGTTTCGAAATGATAGTTTCCGGGTTCGACCATATTAATGACCAAAGGCTCGTATTTCTGTGTGTTATTATGTTATAATTAAGTCTATGATTTGATAGAGCAGTCTGACTGAGCGATGGTAGGCAGCAGCAGGCTCGTAAGCATTCATTCAAACAGCACTTTCGTGTGTTTTGCCAGCAGCTCTTCGCAATGCTTCAAGCATTGAGCTGTTTATGACTTCGAGCCTATCAACTCCCAAGATTAGGCTGGTGTAACCGATGTGAAATGGCTAGCTAGTTAGCGGGGTGCGCGCAAATAGCGTTTCAATCGGTGACGTCACTCACTCTGAGACCTTGAAGTAGTAGTTCCCCTTGCTCTGCAAGGGCCGCGGCTTTTGGGGAGCGATGGGTAATGATGCTTCGAGGGTGGCTGTTGTCGATGTGTTCCTGGTTCGAGCCCAGGTAGAGGGGAAGAGAGGGATGGAAGCTATACTGTTAATGTTATAGTCCTATAATTCCTATAATAACTACAACCTAAAACTTCTTACCTGGGAATATTGAAGACTCATGTTAAAAGGAACCACCAGCTTTCATATGTTCTCATGTTCTGAGCAAGGAACTTAAACGTTAGCTTTTTTACTTGGCACATATTGCACTTTTACTTTCTTCTCCAACACTTTGTTTTTGCATTATTTAAAACAAATTGAACATGTTTCATTATTTATTTGAGGCTAAATTGATTTTATTGATGTATTATATTAAGTTAAAATAAGTGTTCATTCAGTATTGTTGTAATTGTCATTATTACGAATACATTTTCTTTATTTTATTATTATTATTATTATTTTCTTAAATCGTCCGATTAATCTGTATCGGCTTTTTTGGTCCTCCAATAATCGGTATCGGTATCGGCGTTGAAAAATCCTAATCGGTCAACCTCTAGTTCTATTGCCAGATATTACAACTACAAGTCAATAAAACAGTATATTTGCAACAGTGCCTGGGTTAATAATTGTCTCAGAAGGGCCTTTTACTCCATAACAAAACAGGGGAAACATTTTCCACACTATCAGTTCAAACGGGGCGCGTCCCAAACAGAACCTTACTCCCTATGGGTAAAAAAGTTGGGTACTACGTAGGACATGGGGTGACATTTGGGACATTGATCAATCAATTAGTTCACCTTTGGCCCGTCTTTTATTAAGGATCCAAGATGGCGTAGCAGTAAGTCGTCCTGTCGTATCGTCTCTCTGTAAATATCGTCTCTTTTTCGTTTCGTTTTAGATATTTTTCTTCGCATATCTTTAAAAACATTTAGCTAAACCTAAGCTTCCAAATACTCTCCTGCAACCCGCCTCACCCAATGTAGCTATTTTTCCTAAAGTATTTATATTTACTTCGGAACCGGAACCCCTCAACTGAAGCTAACCACCAGCTATGCTAGCGGTCTTCGGCTAACCGGTCATCAGCTAACCTTTAGCTCGGAAAGCTCTCGCCAGTTCGAACAACGCAACGCTAACCAGAGCATAACGGACCTATTTATTTTTTATCCCCGGATTCCCACCGTACACGGAACATTTTTCAGCTGGATCTTCACAACTAGCTATCGAGCTAAACCGCAACCCTGGTCGATTACTCCTGGCTAGCGTTTCCACCCACGTAGCTTGAAGCTAACCCGGCCAGACCTCCTGTGCTCCTAGCATACTCCTGGGCTACAATACCCGGACTCAAGACCGGTCTATCGATGTCACTGCATTAAGAGGAAAAAACAGACTCACCCCACCGCGACGTCCTCCAAAGGCTAACTCTCTAGCCCTCGCTATCTCCTTGCTTGCTAATTCGGCATGCTAACTGCTAGCTTGTTTAACCCAGGTCCGCTAACTACTACCTTGTTTACCCCGGCCTGCTAATCTGTTAGCTTGTTAGCACAGGCCTGCTAACCGTCTGCATCGACGCGTCCCAAACACGCAGTGGCCCATATGTACTTTCTATCTCTTCCAGATTTTTTAAAATTTGTTTATACCTTCCGGAAACCTGCCTCACCCAATGTGATACGGAATCGCTATTATTTTTAATTTTTAGAACACACTCAAGAACCTCCAGAAGCTAACCAGCTAACTAGCTACAAGGTATTTAGTCATTGTTAGTTTCTTAACCTGGATAACACTCGCCAGCCCCCCTGCCCCATCCACCGCTGCCCCTGGACTCTGATCACTTGGCTACATAGCTGATGCACGCTGGACTGTCCATTAATCACGGTACTCCATTCTGCTTGTTCGTTTTATCTGTCGGCCCCGTTGCCTAGTCAATGCCATTTTACCTGCTGTTGTTATGCTAGCTGATTAGCTGTTGTCTCACCCACTGTTTTAGCTAGCTTTCCGAATTCAACACCTGTGATTACTGTATGCCTCGCTGTATGTCTCTCTCAAATGTCAACATGCCTTGTATACTGTTGCTCAGGTTAGTTATCATTGTTTTAGTTCACAATGGAGCCCCACTCCTCATACCCCTGATACCCCCTTTGTCCCACCTCCCACATATGCGGTGACCTCACCCATTACAACCAGCATGTCCAGAGATAAAACCTCTCTCATCATCACCCAGTGCCTGGGCTTACCTCCGCCATACCCGCACCCCACCATACCCCTGTCTGCGCATTATGCCCTGAATATATTCTACCATGCCCAGAAACCTGCTCCTCTTATTCTCTGTCCCCAACGCTCTAGGCGACCAGTTTTGATAGCCTTTAGCCGCACCCTCATACTACTCCTTCTCTGTTCAGCGGGTGATGTGGAGGTAAACCCAGGCCCTGCATGTCCCCAGGCACCCTCATTTGTTGACTTCTGTGATCGAAAAAGCCTTGGTTTCATGCATGTCAACATCAGAAGCCTCCTCCCTAAGTTTGTTTTACTCACTGCTTTAGCACACTCTGCTAACCCTGATGTCCTTGCCGTGTCTGAATCCTGGCTCAGGAAGGCCACCAAAAATTCAGAGATTTCCATACCCAACTATAACATCTTCCGTCAAGATAGAACTGCCAAAGGGGGAGGAGTTGCAGTCTACTGCAGAGATAGCCTGCAAAGTAATGTCATACTTTCCAGGTCCATACCCAAACAGTTCGAACTACTAATTCTGAAAATGACTCTCTCCAGAAATAAGTCTCTCACTGTTGCCGCCTGCTACTGACCCCCCTCAGCTCCCAGCTGTGCCCTGGACACCATTTGCGAACTGATTGCCCCCCATCTAGCTTCAGAGTTTGTTCTGTTAGGTGACCTAAACTGGGATATGCTTAACACCCCGGCAGTCCTACAATCTAAGCTAGATTGCCTCAATCTCACACAAATCATCAAGGAACCCACCAGGTACAACCCTAACTCTGTAAGCAAGGTCACCCTCATAGACGTCATCCTGACCAACTGGCCCTCCAAATACACCTCCGCTGTCTTCAACCAGGATCTCAGCGACCACTGCCTCATTGCCTGTATCCGCTACAGTGCCGCAGTCAAACGACCACCCCTCATCACTGTCAAACGCTCCCTAAAACACTTCTGTGAGCAGGCCTTTCTAATCGACCTGGCCCGGGTATCCTGGAAGGACATTGACCTCATCCCGTCAGTTGAGGATGCCTGGTCATTCTTTAAGAGTAACTTCCTCACCATTTTAGATAAGCATGCTCCGTACAAAAAATGCAGAACTAAGAACAGATACAGCCCTTGGTTCACTCCAGACCTGACTGCCCTCGACCAGCACAAAAACATCCTGTGGCGGACTGCAATAGCATCGAACAGTCCCCGTGATATGCAACTGTTCAGGGAAGTCAGGAACCAATACACGCAGTCAGTCAGGAAAGCTAAGGCCAGCTTCTTCAGGCAGAAGTTTGCATCCTGTAGCTCCAACTCCAAAAAGTTCTGGGACACTGTGAAGTCCATGGAGAACAAGAGCACCTCCTCCCAGCTGCCCACTGCACTGAGGCTAGGGAGCACGGTCACCACCGACAAATCCATGATTATCGAAAACTTCAACAAGCATTTCTCAACGGCTGGCCATGCCTTCCGCCTGGCTACTCCTACCTCGGCCAACAGCTCCGCCCCCCCCGCAGCTCCTCGCCCAAGCCTCTCCAGGTTCTCCTTTACCCAAATCCAGATAGCATATGTTCTGAAAGAGCTGCAAAACCTGGACCCGTATAAATCAGCTGGGCTTGACAATCTGGACCCTCTATTTCTGAAACTATCCGCCGCCATTGTCGCAACCCCTATTACCAGCCTGTTCAACCTCTCTTTCATATCGTCTGAGATGCCCAAGGATTGGAAAGCTGCCGCAGTCATCCCCCTCTTCAAAGGGGGAGACACCCTGGACCCGAACTGTTACAGACCTATATCCATTCTGCCCTGCCTATCTAAGGTCTTCGAAAGCCAAGTCAACAAACAGGTCACTGACCATCTCGAATCCCATCGTACCTTCTCCGCTGTGCAATCTGGTTTCCGAGCCGGTCACGGGTGCACCTCAGCCACACTCAAGGTACTAAACGACATCATAACCGCCATCGATAAAAGACAGTACTGTGCAGCCGTCTTCATCGACCTTGCCAAGGCTTTCGACTCTGTCAATCACCATATTCTTATCGGCAGACTCAGTAGCCTCGGTTTTTCGGATGACTGCCTTGCCTGGTTCACCAATTACTTTGCAGACAGAGTTCAGTGTGTCAAATCGGAGGGCATGCTGTCCGGTCCTCTGGCAGTCTCTATGGGGGTGCCACAGGGTTCAATTCTCGGACCGACTCTTTTCTCTGTATATATCAATGATGTTGCTCTTGCTGCGGGCGATTCCCTGATCCACCTCTACGCAGACGACACCATTCTATATACTTTCGGCCCGTCATTGGACACTGTGCTATCTAACCTCCAAACGAGCTTCAATGCCATACAACACTCCTTCCGTGGCCTCCAACTGCTCTTAAACGCTAGTAAAACCAAATGCATGCTTTTCAACCGATCGCTGCCTGCACCCGCATGCCCGACTAGCATCACCACACTGGATGGTTCCGACCTTGAAAATGTGGACACCTATAAGTACCTAGGTGTCTGGCTAGACTGCAAACTCTCCTTCCAGACCCATATCAAACATCTCCAATCGAAAATCAAATCAAGAGTCGGCTTTCTATTCCGCAACAAAGCCTCCTTCACTCACGCTGCCAAGCTTACCCTAGTAAAACTGACTATCCTACCGATCCTCGACTTGGCGATGTCATCTACAAAATTGCTTCCAACACTCTACTCAGCAAACTGGATGCAGTTTATCACAGTGCCATCCGTTTTGTCACTAAAGCACCTTATACTACCCACCACTGCGACTTGTATGCTCTAGTCGGCTGGCCCTCGCTACATATTCGTCGCCAGACCCACTGGCTCCAGGTCATCTACAAGGCCATGCTAGGTAAAGCTCCGCCTTATCTCAGTTCACTGGTCACGATGGCAACACCCATCCGTTGCACGCGCTCCAGCAGGTGTATCTCACTGATCATCCCTAAAGCCAACACCTCATTCGGCCGCCTTTCGTTCCAGTACTCTGCTGCCTGTGACTGGAACAAATTGCAAAAATCGCTGAAGTTGGAGACTTTTATCTCCCTCACCAACTTCAAACATCTGCTATCTGAGCAGCTAACCGATCGCTGCAGCTGTACATAATCTATTGGTAAACAGCCCACCCATTTTCACCTACCTCATCCCCACAGTTTTTATTTATTTACTTTTCTGCTCTTTTGCACACCAATATCTCTACCTGTACATGATCATCTGATCATTTATCACTCCAGTGTTAATCTGCAATATTGTAATTATTCGCCTACCTCCTCATGCCTTTTGCACACATTGTATATAGACTCCCCTTTTCTTCTACTGTTTTATTGACTTGTTAATTGTTTACTCCATGTGTAACTCTGTGTTGTCTGTTCACACTGCTATGCTTTATCTTGGCCAGGTCGCAGTTGCAAATGAGAACTTGTTCTCAACTAGCCTACCTGGTTAAATAAAGGTGAAAAAAATTAATGTGCTGCTCAGAGTATCTTTATTATGTTCATGGGAAAGTCTTGCACTAGTTGTTAAGATAAGCGTGGATGGGAAAGATGTGTCACCATGTTGGTAAATGAGGAGGATTTTGAGCACTTTGTACCAAACCCAATCAAATTTGATTTGAACCATTTGTTCTGGTCCAGAACCACTGATTCCATGAGTGGTTCTGTCTCAGGACAAGGCTTCCCACTGGGTACAAAACGGTTAAATCAACGTTGTTTCAACCTATTTTGTTTAAAGTATTGTGATGTGGAATCTGCATATGGAAAAAAAAGTGGATTTTGAAAGAGTAATCAATATAATCTGTTGATTTGGGAGTAAAATTTCAAACACAGGATTATCAAAACCACGGTCGCCAATTTTCAACACGGTCAAACATTAGAAACAACGTCAGATCTGCAACATAATATGTCTACAATAAGAATACAATTGGCTGGGCAGCACCTCCTACTGGAGAGTTGATCTATCTACAGCACCTCCTACTGGAGAGTTGATCTATCTACAGCACCTCCTACTAGAGAGTTGATCTATCTACAGCACCTCCTACTAGAGAGTTGATCTATCTACAGCACCTCCTACTAGAGAGTTGATCTGTCTATAGCACCTCCTACTGGAGAGTTGATCTATCTACAGCACCTCCTACTAGAGAGTTGATCTATCTACAGCACCTCCTACTGGAGAGTTGATCGATCTACAGCACCTCCTACTAGAGAGTTGATCGATCTACAGCACCTCCTACTAGAGAGTTGATCTATCTACAGCACCTCCTACTGGAGAGTTGATCGATCTACAGCACCTCCTACTAGAGAGTTGATCTGTCTACAGCACCTCCTACTAGAGAGTTGATCTATCTACAGCACCTCCTACTGGAGAGTTGATCGATCTACAGCACCTCCTACTAGAGAGTTGATCTATCTACAGCACCTCCTACTGGAGAGTTGATCGATCTACAGCACCTCCTACTGGAGAGTTGATCGATCTACAGCACCTCCTACTAGAGAGTTGATCTATCTACAGCACCTCCTACTGGAGAGTTGATCTATCTACAGCACCTCCTACTGGAGAGTTGATCTATCTACAACTACCCCTCTGGTATCCCATCCAGGGATTTAACAGCTACCCCTCTAGTATCCCATCCATGGTTTTAACAGCTACCCCTCTAGTATCCCATCCAGGGTTTTAACAGCTACCCCTCTAGTATCCCATCCAGGGTTTTAACAGCTACCCTTCTAGTATCCCATCCAGGGTTCTAACAGCTACCCCTGTAGTATCCCATCCAGGGTTTTAACAGCTACCCCTCTGGTATCCCATCCAGGGTTCTAACAGCTACCCCTCTAGTATCCCATCCAGGGTTCTAACAGCTACCCCTCTGGTATCCCATCCAGGGATTTAACAGCTACCCCTCTAGTATCCCATCCAGGGTTTTAACAGCTACCCCTCTAGTATCCCATCCAGGGTTTTAACAGCTACCCCTCTAGTATCCCATCCAGGGTTTCCCAGAACAGGGCTCCGGGCAGCCGAGCGGAAATGGAGGAAAACTCGCCTCCCTGCGGACCTGGTATCCTTTCACTCCCTCCTCTCTACATTTTCCTCTTCTGTCTCTGCTGCTAAAGCCCCTTTCTACCACTCTAAATTCCAAGCATCTGCCTCTAACCCTAGGAAGCTCTTTGCCACCTTCTCCTCCCTCCTGAATCCTCCTCCCCCTCCTCCTCCCTCTCTGCAGATGACTTCGTCAACCATTTTGAAAAGAAGGTCGATTATCGACATCCGATCCTCGTTTGCTAAGTCAAACGACACCGCTGGTTCTGCTCACACTGCACCTACCCTGTGCTCTGACCTCTTTCTCCCCTCTCTCTCCAGATGAAATCTGCGTCTTGCAATGATCTACAGCACCTCCAACAACCTGCCCGCTTGACCCTATCCCCTCCTCTCTTCTCCAGACCATTTCCGGAGACCTTGATTAACTCACCAGCGCTCATCAACTCATCCCTGACCGCTGGCTACGTCCCTTCCGTCTTCAAGAGAGCGAGAGTTGCACCCCTTCTGAAAAAACCTACACTCGATCCCTCCGATGTCAACAACTACAGACCAGTATCCCTTCTTTCTTTTCTCTCCAAAACTCTTGAACGTGCCGTCCTTGGCCAGCTCTCCCGCTATCTCTCTCAGAATGACCTTCTTGATCCAAATCAGTCAGGTTTCAAGACTAGTCATTCAACTGAGACTGCTCTTCTCTGTATCACGGAGGCGCTCCGCACTGCTAAAGCTAACTCTCTCTCCTCTGCTCTCATCCTTCTTGACCTATCGGAGAGCCTTGATACTGTGAACCATCAGATCCTCCTCTCCACCCTCTCCGAGTTGGGCATCTATCGGCCCACACCTCCTACCTGACAGGTCGCTCCTACCAGGTGGCGTGGCGAGAATCTGTCTCCTCACCACGCGCTCTCACCACTGGCGTCCCCAGGGCTCTGTTCTAGGCCCCTCCTATTCTCGCTATACACCAAGTCACTTGGCTCTGTCATAACCTCACATGGTCTCTCCTATCATTGCTATGCAGACGACACACAATTAATCTTCTCCTTTCCCCCTTCTGATGACCAGGTGGCGAATCCCATCTCTGCATGTCTGGCAGACATATCAGTGTGGATGACGGATCACCACCTCAAGCTGAACCTCGGCAAGACGGAGCTGCTCTTCCTCCCGGGAAGGACTGCCCCTCCATGATCTCGCCATCACGGTTGACAACTCCATTGTGTCCTCCTCCCAGAGAGCTAAGAACCTTGGCGTGATCCTGGACAACACCCTGTCGTTCTCAACTAACATCAAGGCGGTGGCCCGTTCCTGTAGGTTCATGCTCTACAACATCCGCAGAGTACGACCCTGCCTCACACAGGAAGCGGCGCAGGTCCTAATCCAGGCACTTGACACCTTCTTACTTCCGGCGCCGACTGAGATGGCCGCCTCGCTTCGCGTTCCTAGGAAACTATGCATTTTTTTTTTTTTTTTACGTGTTATTTCTTACATTAGTACCCCAGGTCATCTTACGTTTCATTACATACAGTCGAGAAGAACTACTGAATATAAGATCAGCGCCAACTCACCATCAGTACGACCAAGAATATGTTTTCCGCGACGCAGATCCGGTGTTCTGGTTTACAAACAGGACAACGGAATGGATCGCATGCAGCCACCCAAGGAAACGACTCCAAAAAGAGGGAAACGAGGCGGTGTTCTGGTCAGACTCCCAAAGGGCACATCACCACTCCCCAGCATTCTTCTTGCCAATGTCCAGTCTCTTGACAACAAGGTTGACGAAATCCGAGCAAGGGTAGCATTCCAGAGGGACATCAGAGACTGCAACGTTCCTGCTTCACAGAAACATGGCTTACTGGGAAGACGCCATCCGAGGCGGTGCAGCCAACGGGTTTCTCCACGCATCGCGCCGACAGAAACAAACATCTTTCTGGTAAGAAGAGTGGCGGGGCGTATGCCTCATGACTAACGAGACATGGTGTGATGAAGGAAACATACAGGAACTCAAATCCTTCTGTTCACCTGATTTAGAATTCCTCACAATCAAATGTAGACCGCATTATCTTCCAAGAGAATTCTCCTCGATTATAATCACAGCCATATATCCCCCCAAGCAGACACATCGATGGCTCTGAACGAACTTTATTTAACTCTTTGCAAACTGGAAACCATTTATCCGGAGGCTGCATTCATTGTAGCTGGGGATTTTAACAAAGCTAATCTGAAACAAGACTCCCTAAATTTTACCAGCATATCGATTGCAACCAGGGGTGGTAAAACCTTGGATCATTGTTACTCTAACTTCCGCGACGCATATAAGGCCCTGCCCCGCCCCCTTTCGGAAAAGCTGACCACGACTCCATTTTGTTGATCCCTGCCTACAGGCAGAAACTAAAACAAGAGGCTCCCACGCTGAGGTCTGTCCAACGCTGGTCAGACCAAGATGACTCACACTCCAAGACTGCTTCCATCACGTGGACTGGGACATGTTTCCCATTGCCAGATGGAAATATTGACGAATACGCTGATTCGGTGTTCAAGAGAGTTCATTAGAACGTTGCGAAGATGTCGTTCCCATAGCAACGATAAAAACATTCCCAAACCAGAAACCGTGGATTGATGGCAGCATTCGCGTGAAACTGAAAGCGCGAACCACTGCTTTTAATCAGGGCAAGGTGTCTGTAATATGTCCGAATATAAACAATGCAGCTATTCCCTCCTCAGAAGGCTATTAAACAAGCTAAGCGTCAGTACAGAGACAAAGTGGAATCTCAATTCAATGGCTCAGACACAAGAGGCATGTGGCAGGGTCTACAGTCAATCACGGACTACAAGAAGAAACCCAGCCCAGTCACGGACCAGGATGTCTTGCTCCCAGGCAGACTAAATCACTTTTTGCCCGCTTTGAGGACAATACAGTGCCACTGACACGGCCTGCAACGAAAACATGCGGTCTCTCCTTCACTGCAGCCGAGGTGAGTAAGACATTTAAACGTGTTAACCTCGCAAGGCTGCAGGCCCAGACGGCATCCCCAGCCGCGCCCTCAGAGCATGCGCAGACCAGCTGGCCGGTGTGTTTACGGACATATTCAATCAATCCCTATACCAGTCTGCTGTTCCCACATGCTTCAAGAGGACCACCATTGTTCCTGTTCCCAAGAAAGCTAAGGTAACTGAGCTAAACGACTACCGCCCCGTAGCACTCACTTCCGTCATCATGAAGTGCTTTCAGAGACTAGTCAAGGACCATATCACCTCCACCCTACCTGACACCCTAGACCCACTCCAATTTGCTTACCGCCCAAATAGGTCCACAGACGATGCAATCTCAACCACACTGCACACTGCCCTAACCCACCTGGACAAGAGGAATACCTATGTGAGAATGCTGTTCATCGACTACAGCTCGGCATTCAATACCATAGTACCCTCCAAGCTCATCATCAAGCTTCCGAGACCCTGGGTCTCGACCCCGCCCTGTGCAACTGGGTACTGGACTTCCTGACGGGCCGCCCACAGGTGGTGAGGGTAGGCAACAACATCTCCTCCCCGCTGATCCTCAACACGGGTGCCCCACAAGGGTGCGTTCTGAGCCCTCTCCTGTACTCCCTGTTCACCCACGACTGCGTGGCCATGCACGCCTCCAACTCAATCATCAAGTTTGCGGACGACACAACAGTGGTAGGCTTGATTACCAACAACGACTGGAGACGGCCTACAGGGAGGAGGTGAGGGCCCTCGGAGTGTGGTGTCAGGAAAATAACCTCACACTCAACGTCAACAAAACTAAGGAGATGATTGTGGACTTCAGGAAACAGCAGAGGGAACAGTTCTATCCACATCGATGGATCAGTAGTGGAGAGGGTAGCAAGTTTTAAGTTCCTCGGCATACACATCACAGACAAACTGAATTGGTCCACTCACACTGACAGCTCGTGAAGAAGGCGCAGCAGCGCCTCTTCAACCTCAGGAGGCTGAAGAAATTCGGCTTGTCACCAAAAGCACTCAAAACTTCTACAGATGCACAATCGAGAGCATCCTGCGGGCTGTATCACCGCCTGGTACGGCAACTGCTCCGCCCTCAACCCAGGCTCTCCAGAGGGTAGTGAGGTCTGCACAACTCCATCACCGGGGGCAAACTACCTGCCCTCCAGGACACCTACACCACCCGATGTTACAGGAAGGCCATAAAGATCATCAAGGACATCAACCACCCGAACCACTGCCTGTTCACCCCGCTATCATCCAGAAGGATAGGATACAGGTGCATCAAAGCTGGGACCGAGAGACTGAAAAACAGCTTCTATCTCAAGGCCATCAGACTGTTAAACAGCAATCACTAACATTGAGTGGCTTGCTGCCAACACACTGTCATTGACACTGACCCAACTCCAGCCACTTTAATAATGGGAATTGATGGGAAATGATGTAAATATATCACTAGCCACTTTAAACAATGCTACCTTATATAATGTTACTTACCCTACATTATTCATCTCATATGCATATGTATATACTGTACTCTAGATCATCGACTGCATTCTTATGTCACTAGCCACTTTAACTATGCCACTTTGTTTACTTTGTCTACATACTCATCTCATATGTATATACTGTACTCGATACCATCTACTGTATGCTGCTCTGTACCATCACTCATTCATATATCCTTATGTACATATTCCTTATCCCCTTACACTGTGTATAAGACAGTAGTTTTGGAATTGTTAGTTAGATTACTTGTTGGTTATCACTGCATTGTCGGAACTAGAAGCACAAGCATTTCACTACACTCGCATTAACATCTGCTAACCATGTGTATGTGACAAATAAAATTTGATTTGATTTGATTTGTCATCTCCCGTCTGGATTACTGCAACTCGCTGTTGGCTGGGCTCCCTGCCTGTGCCATTAAACCCCTACAACTCATCCAGAACGCCGCAGCCCGTCTGGTGTTCAACCTTCCCAAGTTCTCTCCGTCACCCGCTCCTCCGCTCTCTCCACTGGCTTCCAGTTGAAGCTCGCATCCGCTACAAGACCATGGTGCTTGCTAAATGACGGAGCTGTGAGGGGAATGGCACCTCAGTACCTCCAGGCTCTGATCAGGCCCTACACCCAAACAAGGGCACTGCGTTCATCCACCTCTGGCCTGCTCGCCTCCCTACCACTGAGGAAGTACAGTTCCCGCTCAGCCCAGTCAAAACTGTTCGCTGCTCTGGCCCCCCAATGGTGGAACAAACTCCCTCACGACGCCAGGACAGCGGAGTCAATCACCACCTTCCGGAGACACCTGAAACCCCACCTCTTTAAGGAATACCTAGGATAGGATAAAGTAATCCTTCTCACCCCCCCTTAAAAGATTTAGATGCACTATTGGATGTCTTAAGGTGAACGCACCAATTTGTAAGTCGCTCTGGATAAGAGCGTCTGCTAAATTACTTAAATGTAAATGTAAATGTATCCCATCCAGGGTTTTAACAGCTACCCCTCTAGTATCCCATCCAGGGTTTTAACAGCTACCCCTCTAGTATCCCATCCAGGGTTTTAACAGCTACCCCTCTAGTATCCCATCCAGGGTTTTAACAGCTACTCCTCTAGTATCCCATCCAGGGTTTTAACAGCTACTCCTCTAGTATCCCATCCAGGGTTTTAACAGCTACCTCTCTAGTATCCCATCCAGGGTTTTAACAGCTACTCCTGTTACAACTACAGCTACAACCTTAAAATGAGTAACACATCCATGGTCACATTTAGAGAGGTTACTGTGACTATAAATGTCTTCGTATGTAATTCTAGGAAGCATTCAAGGTCACAGGTCACAGGTCACAGGTTCAAGGTCACAGGTCTGTGGAAATCTACACTAATCTACAGAGAATCTCAAACGGCATTGATCACTTACACCATGTACTTTAATGTAATCTCAACTGTAATGTAATCTCAACTGTAATGTAATCTCAACTGTAATGTACTTTAATGTAATTTCAACTGTAATGTAATCTCAACTGTAATGTACTTTAATGTCATCTCAACTGTAATGTAATCTCAACTGTAATGTAATTTCAACTGTAATGTAATCTCAACTGTAATGTACTTTAATGTAATCTCAACTGTAATGTAATCTCAACTGTAATGTAATCTCAACTGTAATGTAATCTCAACTGTAATGTCATCTCAACTGTAATGTAATCTCAACTGTAATGTAATTTCAACTGTAATGTAATCTCAACAATTAATCTCAACTTTTGTAATCTCAACTGTAATGTAATTTCAACTAGGTTTTTAATGTAATCTCAACTGTAATGTAATCTCAACTGTAACATTTCAACTGTTACTGTAATCTACTAAATGTAATCTCAACTGTAATGTAATCTCAACTGTAATGTACTGTAATGTAATCTCAACTGTAATGTAATCTCAACTGTAATGTACTTTAATGTAATCTCAACTGTAATGTAATTTCAACTGTAATGTAATTTCAACTGTAATGTACTTTAATGTCATCTCAACTGTAATGTAATCTCAACTGTAATGTAATCTCAACTGTAATGTACTTTAATTTTTTATTTATTTATTTATTTCACCTTTATTTAACCAGGTAGGCTAGTTGAGAACAGGTTCTCATTTGCAACTGCGACCTGGCCAAGATAAAGCATAGCAGAGTGAACAGACAACACAGAGTTACACATGGAGTAAACAATTAACAAGTCAATAACACAGTAGAGAAAAAAAAGGGAGTCTATATACAATGTGTGCAAAAGGCATGAGGAGGTAGGCGAATAATTACAATATTGCAGATTAACACTGGAGTGATAAATGATCAGATGATCATGTAGAGATATTAGTATGCAAAAGAGCAGAAAAGTAAATAAATAAAAACTGTGGGGATGAGGTAGGTGAAAATGGGTGTGCTATTTACCAATAGATTATGTACAGCTGCAGCGATCGGTTAGCTGCTCAGATAGCTGATGTACAGTTGTAATGTAATCTCAACTGTAATGTAATCTCAACTGTAATGTACTGTAATGTAATCTCAACTGTAATGTAATCTCAACTGTAATGTAATCTCAACTGTAATGTAATCTCAACTGTAATGTACTTTAATGTAATCTCAACTGTAATGTAATCTCAACTGTAATGTAATCTCAACTGTAATGTAATCTCATTTACATTACATTTACATTTAAGTCATTTAGCAGACGCTCTTATCCAGAGCGACTTACAAATTGGTGCGTTCACCTTATGACATCCATCTAAATATTTTAAGGGGGGGGGTGAGAAGGATTACTTTATCCTATCCTAGGTATTCCTTAAAGAGGTGGGGTTTCAGGTGTCTCCGGAAGGTGGTGATTGACTCCGCTGTCCTGGCGTCGTGAGGGAGATTGTTCCACCATTGGGGGGCCAGAGCAGCGAACAGTTTTGACTGGGCTGAGCGGGAACTGTACTTCCTCAGTGGTAGGGAGGCGAGCAGGCCAGAGGTGGATGAACGCAGTGCCCTTGTTTGGGTGTAGGGCCTGATCAGAGCCTGGAGGTACTGAGGTGCCGTTCCCCTCACAGCTCTGTAGGCAAGCACCATGGTCTTGTAGCGGATGCGAGCTTCAACTGGAAGCCAGTGGAGAGAGCGGAGGAGCGGGGTGACGTGAGAGAACTTGGGAAGGTTGAACACCAGACGGGCTGCGGCGTTCTGGATGAGCTGTAGGGGTTTAATGGCACAGGCAGGGAGCCCAGCCAACAGCGAGTTGCAGTAATCCAGACGGGAGATGACAAGTGCCTGGATTAGGACCTGCGCCGCTTCCTGTGTGAGGCAGGGTCGTACTCTGCGGATGTTGTAGAGCATGAACCTACAGGAACGGGCCACCGCCTTGATGTTATTTGAGAACGACAGGGTGTTGTCCAGGATCACGCCAAGGTTCTTAGCGCTCTGGGAGGAGGACACAATGGAGTTGTCAACCGTGATGGCGAGATCATGGAACGGGCAGTCCTTTCCCGGGAGGAAGAGCAGCTCCGTCTTGCCGAGGTTCAGCTTGAGGTGATGATCCGTCATCCACACTGATATGTCTGCCAGACATGCAGAGATGCGATTCGCCACCTGGTCGTCAGAAGGGGGAAAGGAGAAGATTAATTGTGTGTCGTCTGCATAGCAATGATAGGAGAGACCATGTGAGGTTATGACAGAGCCAAGTGACTTGGTGTATAGCGAGAATAGGAGAGGGCCTAGAACAGAGCCCTGGGGGACACCAGTGGTGAGAGCACGTGGTGAGGAGACAGATTCTCGCGAGGGGAGGACCGAGCCGGCCTGGAGGATAGGGGACATAGAGAGTCAAAGGATGCAGAAAGGGAGGAGAGGAGGGTTGAGGAGGCAGAATCAGGAGATAGGTTGGAGAAGGTTTGAGCAGAGGAAGAGATGATAGGATGGAAGAGGAGAGAGCAGAGGGGAGAGAGAGCGAAGGTTGGGACGGCGTGATACCATCCGAGAAGGGGCAGTTTGGGAAGTGTTGGATGAGAGCGAGAGGGAAAAGGATACAAGGTAGTGTCATTCGGAGACTTGGAGGGGAGTTGCAATGAGGTTAGTGGAAGAAAGCAAGAAAGATGAGGTCGAGCGTATTGGCCTCCCTTGTGAGTAGCTACCCCTCTCTTCAGGGGGGAAGGTGAGAGGGTGAGGTCAAAAGGGGAGAGGAGTGGAAAGAAGGAGGCAGAGAGGAATGAGTCAAAGGTAGACGTGGGGAGGTTAAAGTCGCCCAGAACTGTGAGAGGTGAGCCGTCCTCAGGAAAGGAGCTTATCAAGGCATCTAGCTCATTGATGGTTCTCCGAGGGAACCTGGAGGGCGATAAATGATAAGGATGTTAATCTTGAAAGGGCTGGTAACTGTGACAGCATGGAATTCAAAGGAGGCATAGACAGATGGGTAAGGGGAGAAAGAGAGAATGACCACTTGGGAGAGATGAGGATCCCGGTGCCACCACCCCGCTGACCAGAAGCTCGGGTGTGCAGAGAACACGTGGGCGGACGAAGAGAGAGCAGAGGAGGAGCAGTGTTATCTGTGGTGATCCATGCTTCCGTCAGTGCCAAGAAGTCGAGGGACTGGAGGGAGGCATAGGCAGAGATGAACTCTGCCTTGTTGGCCGCAGATCGGCAGTTCCAGAGGCTACCGGAGACCTGGAACTCCACGTGGGTCGTGCGCGCTGGGACCACCAGATTAGGTGGCTGCGAGCCACGCGGTGTGGAGCGTTTGTATGGTCTGTGCAGAGAGGAGAGAACAGGGATAGACAGACACATAGTTGACAGGCTACAGAAGAGGCTACGCTAATGCAAAGGAGATTGGAATGACAAGTGGACTACACGAATCTCGAATGTTCAGAAAGGTTTACGTAGCAAGAATCTTATTGACTAAAATGATTAAAATGATACAGTACTGCTGAAGTAGGCTAGCTGGCAGTGGCTGCGTTGTTGACTTTGTAGGCTAGCTGGCAGTGGCTGCGTTGTTGACACTACACTAATCAAGTCGTTCCTTTGTGTGATAGTTTCGACAGTGCTGCTATTCGGGGCTAGCTGGCTAGCATTAGCAGTGTTGATTACTTACGTTGCGTTAAAAGAACGACAATAGCTGGCTAGCTAACCTAGAAAATCGCTCTAGACTACACAATTATCTTTGATACAAAGAAGGCTATGTAGCTAGCTATGTAGCTAGCTACGATCAAACAAATCAAACCGTTGTACTGTAATGAAATGAAATGAAAATGTGATACTACCTGTGGAGAGAAGGGAATGCGACCGGGTTGTTGAGTGAGGAAATTCAATTCGGTGGACGTTGGCTAGCTGTTGGCTAGCTAGCAGTGTCTCCTACGTTAAGGACGACAAATAGCTGGCTAGCTAACCTCGGTAAATTAAGATAATCACTCTAAGACTACACACTCTAAACTACACAATTATCTTGGATACGAAGACAGCAAAGACAACTATGTAGCTAGCTAACACTACACTAATCAGGTCATTCAGTTGAGTGTAATAGTTTTTAGTGCTGCTATTCGATAGACGGTGGACGTTAGCTAGCTGGCTAGCTGGCTAGCTGCTGGGCAGATAGCAGTGTAGACTGCGTTAGGACGACGAAATACGATAATTACGCAATTATCTTTGACACAAAGACGGCTATGTAGCTAGCTAAGAAGAAATTGCTAAGATTAGACAAATCAAACCGTTGTACTATAGTGAAATGTAATGAAATGTAATGAAAAGTTATACAACCTGCGGCCGAAGTGCGAATGCGACCGCTCGCTCCAACCCGGAAGTAGTAGCTGTAATGTACTTTAATGTAATCTCAACTGTAATGCACTGTAATGTAATCTCAACTGTAATGTAATCTCAACTGTAATGTACTGTAATGTAATCTCAACTGTAATGTAATCTCAACTGTAATGTAATCTCAACTGTAATGTAATCTCAACTGTAATGTACTGTAATGTAATCTCAACTGTAATGTAATCTCAACTGTAATGTAATCTCAACTGTAATGTAATCTCAACTGTAATGTAATCTCAACTGTAATGTACTTTAATGTAATCTCAACTGTAATGTAATCTCAACTGTAATGTAATCTCAACTGTAATGTAATCTCAACTGTAATGTACTTTAATGTAATCTCAACTAACTGCAATCCATGCCATGTAGTTGTGCTATTAGATCAAGCACAGTGATAACACATTACATTGTTGTAGAAATAAACCAAATAGCTGACATTGTATTCCCGTTTAAACTTTAGTGTGCTTTGAACTATTTATTTTTTAAAGCGCAAGTTGATAACACATTTAGGTGACAACTAATAAAAAAATCTGACATTGATTTTCCAAACATTTTGTCTGTCTTTGTTTTTTGATTGGTTGAAAATCGGTTGGAATCTCATTGATCAACGAATAGTATCCAATTACTCCACTGTTGAAATGACCTAGTGTGCCCAGTGGATTACATTCTCACTTGATTCATTGATTTCGGATCAACTCTATAGTCTTTAATAAAAAAATTAGGCAGAAGGATTAAACTTCATCAAGAGGTTATTGATTTACATTTATTGTTTTTTTAGTAAATTGAGCAAATATATCTCAGGTGTAAGAAGTCGCTCTGGATAAGAGCGTCTGCTAAATGACTTAAATGTAAATGTAAATGTAAGAACCTTCCAAACTCAACCTTTTATTGTCCTACTCGAGTCGGTTGGGAGTTTTCACCAAACAACTTTTCTATTGGGTTTCTTCCTTCTTTGAAACACAGCCTTTTCATACGATCCATACAGACATCTGTACATTGATATAATCGACTGTATTAAGTCATATAGAGTATGGAACATGTGCCATCGGTGGGCTTTCAGCCACAGAGCAGAACTAGACTGTACAGATGAATTTATGTTAAAGGTCATGAAACACTCAAAATCATGTTTTTCATGAAATTGGATGATAATTTGAATGAAACCAGATCACAGGCACTGGTCCTCTCCCCCGTGTCAAAAACACTTGGATTCAGGGGGCGGGATTATTAAGCGGATAGGGTAGCTCTCATTTTAATACACCAATGGTAACATTATATTGTCTTACCTAATTTAAATAAGAACATCTTGTAACCAACATCAGAGAAGGTGTGTTTGCAGAGGGGTGTGGTTTATATTGTCTTACCTAATTTAAATAAGAACATCGTGTAACCAACATCAGAGAAGGTGTGTTTGCAGAGGGGTGTGGTTTATATTGTCTTACCTAATTTAAATAAGAACATTTAACCAACATCAGAGAAGGTGTGTTTGCAGAGGGGTGTGGTTTATATTGTCTTACCTAATTTAAATAAGAACATCTTAGAACCAACATCAGAGAAGGTGTGTTTGCAGAGGGGTGTGGTTTATATTGTCTTACCTAATTTAAATAAGAACATCTTGTAACCAACATCAGAGAAGGTGTGTTTGCAGAGGGGTGTGGTTTATATTGTCTTACCTAATTTAAATAAGAACATCTTGTAACCAACATCAGAGAAGGTGTGTTTGCAGAGGGGTGTGGTTTATATTGTCTTACCTAATTTAAATAAGAACATCTTGTAACCAACATCAGAGAAGGTGTGTTTGCAGAGGGGTGTGGTTTATATTGTCTTACCTAATTTAAATAAGAACATCTTGTAACCAACATCAGAGAAGGTGTGTTTGCAGAGGGGTGTGGTTTATATTGTCTTACCTAATTTAAATAAGAACATCTTGTAACCAACATCAGAGAAGGTGTGTTTGCAGAGGGGTGTGGTTTATATTGTCTTACCTAATTTAAATAAGAACATCTTGTAACCAACATCAGAGAAGGTGTGTTTGCAGAGGGGTGTGGTTTATATTGTCTTACCTAATTTAAATAAGAACATCTTGTAACCAACATCAGAGAAGGTGTGTTTGCAGAGGGGTGTGGTTTATATTGTCTTACCTAATTTAAATAAGAACATCTTGTAACCAATATCAGAGAAGGTGTGTTTGCAGAGGGGTGTGGTTTATATTGTCTTACCTAATTTAAATAAGAACATCTTGTAACCAACATCAGAGAAGGTGTGTTTGCAGAGGGGTGTGGTTTATATTGTCTTACCTAATTTAAATAAGAACATCAATGTAACCAACATCAGAGAAGGTGTGTTTGCAGAGGGTGTGGTTTATATTGTCTTACCTAATTTAAATAAGAACATCGTGTAACCAACATCAGAGAAGGTGTGTTTGCAGAGGGGTGTGGTTTATATTGTCTTACCTAATTTAAATAAGAACATCTTGTAACCAACATCAGAGAAGGTGTGTTTGCAGAGGGGTGTGGTTTATATTGTCTTACCTAATTTAAATAAGAACATCTTGTAACCAACATCAGAGAAGGTGTGTTTGCAAGAGGGGTGTGGTTTATATTGTCTTACCTAATTTAAATAAGAACATCTTGTAACCAACATCAGAGAAGGTGTGTTTGCAGAGGGGTGTGGTTTATATTGTCTTACCTAATTTAAATAAGAACATCTTGTAACCAACATCAGAGAAGGTGTGTTTGCAGAGGGGTGTGGTTTATATTGTCTTACCTAATTTAAATAAGAACATCTTGTAACCAACATCAGAGAAGGTGTGTTTGCAGAGGGTGTGGTTTATATTGTCTTACCTAATTTAAATAAGAACATCTTGTAACCAACATCAGAGAAGGTGTGTTTGCAGAGGGGTGTGGTTTATATTGTCTTACCTAATTTAAATAAGAACATCTTGTAACCAACATCAGAGAAGGTGTGTTTGCAGACGGGGTGTGGTTTATATTGTCTTACCTAATTTAAATAAGAACATCTTGTAACCAACATCAGAGAAGGTGTGTTTGCAGAGGGGTGTGGTTTATATTGTCTTACCTAATTTAAATAAGAACATCTTGTAACCAACATCAGAGAAGGTGTGTTTGCAGAGGGGTGTGGTTAATATTGCTAGATATCTACTCTACTGGTGCCAACATTTTACTGTCGGGTGTCAGCAAAAAATAACAAAACATTTACACTATTTATCTATGTCAAAGATACTTAGATATCTTTCCCCTTTCATCTGTCTAGGTGTTAGCTACTTACTGGCTAGCTAGGTCTTCAACCCGCAACGACACAAAAGAGGGGGGGGGGGTTTGTTCAAAACTCTTGACACAGTTGTCATGTCAACACATCTGTCAGTGCTGCTGTGAACCGCATCACAAGAGACATGCCAGACGGGAGAGATATATATATATTTTTTTTAAATGGACATCATTGATGCAATTTCAATGTTGTTTGAGTGGATTTGTGTTTCACCAAATTAGCTTGAGATGGTTTTACTGCAACGCTGCTAACTGCATCCAAGTTTCTTCACGTAGGTGTTTCAAAGTGCTGTCAGTCAAAGACGAGCTAACTGCAACTCCCTGCCCACTCAGCCTGTCTTTTCAAACTTCCTGGTAGTTAGTCCTGAGAGAAAATGTACTTTTTCAAAAATGTATTACAGGTGATATTTCAGTTACTCAAAAGGCTATTTTACACCTTTAAACTAGAAGTAGACTGTACAGATCGTGTAAATAGAACAGGCTTAATTAGTCCACATTGTCCACTCCGTACTGTATCTTTACTATGTACATGGAAAGATGAGTGGGGATGGGAAGGATGTGTCAACTCGTTGGTAAATGAGAACACAGTGTCAGTGACCTTTCAGTCGCGGGGGAGCTAGACCACATTCCTTTCTGCCTTCTATTGTTCTAGAGTGTTCTATTGTTCTAGAGTGTTCTATTGTTCTAGAGTGTTCTATTGTTCTAGAGTTATATTGTTCTAGAGTGTTCTATTGTTCTAGAGTGTTCTATTGTTCTAGAGCGTTCTATTGTTCTAGAGCATTCTATTGTTCTAGAGAGTTCTATTGTTCTAGAGAGTTCTATTGTTCTAGAGCATTCTATTGTTCTAGAGTGTTCTATTGTTCTAGAGCGTTCTATTGTTCTAGAGCGTTCTATTGTTCTAGAGCATTCTATTGTTCTAGAGCGTTCTATTGTTCTAGAGCATTCTAACAAGGAATAGGCTGCCATTTTGGATGTAGACCCTCGCTTTCATCTGGAAAACAATGCCAATTACGTGACTGCTCTCCCCGTGATATTTTAACCATTATAACGATGGCTGACCTTTTAGTCGACACAACCTGCTGACGATGTGTATAATATCTCACTGGCTCAGATCAATCCTCAGATAACTGAAGCCACTGTGAAAGCAAAGATCAGCAGAAGTGCTGTGACAGTCCCCCTTGAAATAAGACATTTAGAGGGTAAAGGCCACACAAGGTAGGCAGGACACACGCAACAGTCAACCAGCTGACAGTAGAGAGGCTAGGTACACTCGGCAGTCAACCAGCTGACAGTAGAGAGGCTAGGTACACTCGGCAGTCAACCAGCTGACAGTAGAGAGGCTAGGTACACTCGGCACTCAACCAGCTGACAGTAGAGAGGCTAGGTACACTCGGCAGTCAACCAGCTGACAGTAGAGAGGCTAGGTACACTCGGCAGTCAACCAGCTGACAGTAGAGAGGCTAGGTACACTCGGCAGTCAACCAGCTGACAGTAGAGAGGCTAGGTACACTCGGCAGTCAACCAGCTGACAGTAGAGAGGCTAGGTACACTCGGCTATCAACCAGCTGACAGTAGATAGGCCATTCGGTTCCTTTTGTTGTCTACAACCATCCTGAGACCCTTTCTGGGTGAACAAAAAAGCCAGCAGCTGAAAGAGAAAGAGAACTAGAGAGAGAGAAAGAGACCTAGAGAGAGAGAGAGAAAGATAACTAGAGAGAGAGACAGAGAACTAGAGAGAGAGACGGAGAACAAGAGAGAGAGAAAGAGAACTAGAGAGAGAGAAAGAGAACTAGAGAGAGAGAGAAAGAGAACTAGAGAGAGACGGAGAACTAGAGAGAGAGAGACGGAGAACTAGAGAGAGAGAGAGAAAGAGAACTAGAGAGAGAGACAGAGAACTAGAGAGAGAGACGGAGAACTAGAGAGAGAGACAGAGAACTAGAGAGAGAGAAAGAGAACTAGAGAGAGACGGAGAACTAGAGAGAGAGAGAAAGAGAACTAGAGAGAGACGGAGAACTAGAGAGAGAGAGACGGAGAACTAGAGAGAGAGAGAGAAAGAGAACTAGAGAGAGAGACAGAGAACTAGAGAGAGAGAGAGAGACAGAGAACTGTACCTTCATTGGGTGAGGAAGACTTCACTATCCAGCCGGTTGCCATGAGATTCCCCAAGCTGCCCAACCCAGGTCTGGATAACCGGATCCCGTCCACCAGGAGCTGGAGAGGATGGAGAAAGAGGAGGCTGGGGACAGGCCCAAATGGGACAACAAGACCCAGTACATGCTGACCTGTGTGGGCTTCTGTGTGGGGCTGGGGAACGTGTGGAGGTTCCCTTACCTGTGTCAGAGCCATGGAGGAGGTAGGTTATACTATACAGGTGGGGCTGGTTTCCCAGACACAGATTATGGAGGAGGTAGGTTATACTATACAGGTGGGGCTGGTTTCCCAGACACAGATTATGGAGGAGGTAGGTTATACTATACAGGTGGGGCTGGTTTCCCAGACACAGATTATGGAGGAGGTAGGTTATACTATACAGGTGGGGCTGGTTTCCCAGACACAGATTATGGAGGAGGTAGGTTATACTATACAGGTAGGGCTGGTTTCCCAGACACAGATTATGGAGGAGGTAGGGGAGAAAGAGGGGAGTGGGTTTGATTGTATGCAACATTTTTGTAAATTAATGAAAAGGATTTTGAGATACGTATTTTTTCACAGTAGAAATTAAAACTACAAACTACAGTGAGATTACAAAACATTACATTGAGCAAGGCACTTAAACCTAGTTGCTCTGGATGAGAGCCTCTACTAAATAACTAAAATGTCAAACGTAGGACGAGTCAACAACATTATTTGGGTAATAACACTTTAAAGTAACTGGGGCGGCAGGGTAGCCTAGTGGTTAGAGTGTAGAGGCGGCAGGGTAACCTAGTGGTTAGAGTGTTGGACTAGTAACCAGAAGGTTGCAAGTTCAAACCCCCGAGCTGACAAGGTACAAATCTGTTGTTCTGCCCCTGAACAGGCAGTTCCTAGGCTGTCATTGAAAATAAGAATTTGTTCTTAACTGACTTGACCAGTTAAATAAAGGTTAAAAATTAAATAAGATATATGAGAACTTTTAAAAGAGGGATTTTTCACTGGAGAGTTCATTTAAAATGGTATTATCTGAAAATCTTCAACTTTTATAACACAATAATACACCTGCTACTGTTGCAATATTGGACATGTTGCAACATGTTCATTTAGTATATATATATATATATATATATATATATATATATAGTAGACTATTGTTGATTTGTCAACTGATCAAACAAAACAACCAACAAGAGATTCCAATTCCAATCCTGTGTTCTCAGGAGCATTTAATGATTCCATTCCAATCTTGTGTTCTCAGGAGCGTTTATGATTCCATTCCTGATCCTGTGTTCCCAGGAGCGTTTAATGATTACATTCCAATCTTGTGTTCTCAGGAGCGTTTCTGACCCCATTCCTGATCTTGTGTTCCCAGGAGCGTTTATGATTCCATTCCTGATCCTGTGTTCCCAGGAGCGTTTATGACCCCATTCCTGATCCTGTGTTCCCAGGAGCGTTTATGATTCCATTCCTGATCCTGTGTTCCCAGGAGCGGTTTATGATTCCATTCCTGATCTTGTGTTCCCAGGAGCGTTTATGATCCCATTCCTGATCTTGTGTTCCCAGGAGCGTTTTATGATTCCATTCCTGATCTTGTGTTCCCAGGAGCGTTTTATGATTCCATTCCTGATCCTGTGTTCCCAGGAGCGTTTATGATTCCATTCCTGATCCTGTGTTCCCAGGAGCGTTTTATGATTCCATTCCTGATCTTGTGTTCTCAGGAGCGTTTATGATTCCATTCCTGATCCTGTGTTCTCAGGAGCGTTTTATGATTCCATTCCTGATCCTGTGTTCTCAGGAGCGTTTATGATTCCATTCCTGATCTTGTGTTCTCAGGAGCGTTTAAATTCCATTCCTCAATCCTGTGTTCTCAGGAGCGTTTTATGATTCCATTTGATCCTGTGTTCTCAGGAGCGTTTATGATTCCATTCCTGATCCTGTGTTCCCAGGAGCGTTTTATGATTCCATTCCAATCTTGTGTTCCCAGGAGCGTTTATGATCCCATTCCTGATCTTGTGTTCCCAGGAGCGTTTATGATTCCATTCCTGATCCTGTGTTCTCAGGAGCGTCTTTATGATTCCATTCTGATCTTGTGTTCCCAAACGTTTATGATCCCATTCCTGATCTTGTGTTCCCAGGAGCGTTTATGATTCCATTCCTGATCTTGTGTTCCCAGGACCGTTTGGGTTCCATTCCTGATTCTGCTGGTTCTGGAGCGTTTATGATTCCATTCCTGATCCTGTGTTCCCAGGAGCGTTTATGATTCCATTCTGATCCTGTGTTCCCAGGAGCGTTTTGATTCCATTCCTGATCCTGTGTTGATGATTCCATTCCTGATCTTGTGTTCCCAGGAGCGTTTATGATCCCATTCCTGATCTTGTGTTCCCAGGAGCGTTTATGATTCCATTCCTGATCCTGTGTTCCCAGGAGCGTTTATGATTCCATTCCTGATCCTGTGTTCCCAAGAGCGTTTAATGATTACATTCCAATCTTGTGTTCTCAGGAGCGTCTATGATTCCATTCCTGATCTTGTGTTCTCAGGAGCGTTTATGATTCCATTCCTGATCCTGTGTTCCCAGGAGCGTTTATGATTCCATTCCTGATCCTGTGTTCCCAGGAGCGTTTAATGATTACATTCCAATCTTGTGTTCTCAGGAGCGTTTATGATTCCATTCCTGATCTTGTGTTCTCAGGAGCGTTTTGATTCCATTCCTGATCCTGTGTTTCAGGTCCCTTTCTATGATTCCATTCCTGATCTTGTGTTCTCAGGAGCGTTTATGATTCCATTACTGATCCTGTGTTCCCAGGAGCGTTTATGATTCCATTCCTGATCCTGTGTTCCCAGGAGCGTTTAATGATTACATTCCAATCTTGTGTTCTCAGGAGCGTTTATGATTCCATTCCTGATCTTGTGTTCTCAGGAGCGTTTATGATTCCATTCCTGATCCTGTGTTCTCAGGAGCGTTTTATGATTCCATTCCTGATCCTGTGTTCTCAGGAGCGTTTATGATTCCATTCCTGATCTTGTGTTCTCAGGAGCGTTTATGATTCCATTCCTGATCCTGTGTTCCCAGGAGCGTTTATGATTCCATTCCTGATCCTGTGTTCCCAGGAGCATTTTATGATTCCATTCCTGATCTTGTGTTCCCAGGAGCGTTTATGATTCCATTCCTGATCTTGTGTTCTCAGGAGCGTTTATGATTCCATTCCTGATCTTGTGTTCCCAGGAGCGTTTTATGATTCCATTCCTGATCCTGTGTTCTCAGGAGCGTTTATGATTCCATTCCTGATCTTGTGTTCCCAGGAGCGTTTATGATTCCATTCCTGATCCTGTGTTCTCAGGAGCGTTTTATGATTCCATTCCTGATCTTGTGTTCCCAGGAGCGTTTATGATCCCATTCCTGATCTTGTGTTCCCAGGAGCGTTTATGATTCCATTCCTGATCTTGTGTTCCCAGGAGCGTTTATGATTCCATTCCTGATCCTGCTGGTTCTGGAGCGTTTATGATTCCATTCCTGATCCTGTGTTCCCAGGAGCGTTTATGATTCCATTCCTGATCCTGTGTTCCCAGGAGCGTTTTATGATTCCATTCCTGATCTTGTGTTCCCAGGAGCGTTTATGATCCCATTCCTGATCTTGTGTTCCCAGGAGCGTTTATGATTCCATTCCTGATCCTGTGTTCCCAGGAGCGTTTATGATTCCATTCCTGATCCTGTGTTCCCAGGAGCGTTTTATGATTCCATTCCTGATCCTGTGTTCTCAGGAGCGTTTTATGATTCCATTCCTGATCCTGTGTTCTCAGGAGCGTTTATGATTCCATTCCTGATCTTGTGTTCTCAGGAGCGTTTATGATTCCATTCCTGATCCTGTGTTCTCAGGAGCGTTTATGATTCCATTCCTGATCTTGTGTTCCCAGGAGCGTTTTATGATTCCATTCCTGATCCTGTGTTCTCAGGAGCGTTTATGATTCCATTCCTGATCCTGTGTTCCCAGGAGCATTTTATGATTCCATTCCTGATCTTGTGTTCTCAGGAGCGTTTATGATTCCATTCCTGATCCTGTGTTCCCAGGAGCGTTTATGATTCCATTCCTGATCCTGCTGGTTCTGGAGCGTTTATGATTCCATTCCTGATCCTGTGTTCCCAGGAGCGTTTATGATTCCATTCCTGATCCTGTGTTCCCAGGAGCGTTTTTATGATTCCATTCCTGATCTTGTGTTCCCAGGAGCGTTTATGATCCCATTCCTGATCTTGTGTTCCCAGGAGTTTATGATTCCATTCCTGATCCTGTGTTCCCAGGAGCGTTTATGATTCCATTCCTGATCCTGTGTTCCCAGGAGCGTTTTATGATTCCATTCCTGATCCTGTGTTCTCAGGAGCGTTTTATGATTCCATTCCTGATCCTGTGTTCTCAGGAGCGTTTATGATTCCATTCCTGATCTTGTGTTCTCAGGAGCGTTTATGATTCCATTCCTGATCCTGTGTTCTCAGGAGCGTTTATGATTCCATTCCTGATCTTGTGTTCCCAGGAGCGTTTTATGATTCCATTCCTGATCCTGTGTTCTCAGGAGCGTTTATGATTCCATTCCTGATCCTGTGTTCCCAGGAGCATTTTATGATTCCATTCCTGATCTTGTGTTCTCAGGAGCGTTTATGATTCCATTCCTGATCCTGTGTTCTCAGGAGCGTTTTATGATTCCATTCCTGATCCTGTGTTCTCAGAAGCGTTTATGATTCCATTCCTGATCCTGTGTTCCCAGGAGCGTTTTATGATTCCATTCCTGATCTTGTGTTCCCAGGAGCGTTTATGATCCCATTCCTGATCTTGTGTTCCCAGGAGCGTTTATGATTCCATTCCTGATCCTGTGTTCTCAGGAGCGTTTTATGATTCCATTCCTGATCTTGTGTTCCCAGGATCGTTTATGATCCCATTCCTGATCTTGTGTTCCCAGGAGCGTTTATGATTCCATTCCTGATCTTGTGTTCCCAGGAGCGTTTATGATTCCATTCCTGATCCTGCTGGTTCTGGAGCGTTTATGATTCCATTCCTGATCCTGTGTTCCCAGGAGCGTTTATGATTCCATTCCTGATCCTGTGTTCCCAGGAGCGTTTATGATTCCATTCCTGATCCTGTGTTCCCAGGAGCGTTTTATGATTCCATTCCTGATCTTGTGTTCCCAGGAGCGTTTATGATCCCATTTCTGATCTTGTGTTCCCAGGAGCGTTTATGATTCCATTCCTGATCCTGTGTTCCCAGGAGCGTTTATGATTCCATTCCTGATCCTGTGTTCCCAGGAGCGTTTTATGATTCCATTCCTGATCCTGTGTTCCCAGGAGCGTTTATGATTCCATTCCTGATCTTGTGTTCCCAGGAGCGTTTATGACCCCATTCCTGATCCTGTGTTCCCAGGAGCGTTTTATGATTCCATTCCTGATCTTGTGTTCCCAGGAGCGTTTTATGATTCCATTCCTGATCTTGTGTTCCCAGGAGCGTTTATGATTCCATTCCTGATCTTGTGTTCCCAGGAGCGTTTATGATTCCATTCCTGATCCTGTGTTCTCAGGAGCGTTTTATGATTCCATTCCTGATCTTGTGTTCCCAGGAGCGTTTATGATCCCATTCCTGATCTTGTGTTCCCAGGAGCGTTTATGATTCCATTCCTGATCTTGTGTTCCCAGGAGCGTTTATGATTCCATTCCTGATCCTGCTGGTTCTGGAGCGTTTATGATTCCATTCCTGATCCTGTGTTCCCAGGAGCGTTTATGATTCCATTCCTGATCCTGTGTTCCCAGGAGCGTTTATGATTCCATTCCTGATCCTGTGTTCCCAGGAGCGTTTATGATTCCATTCCTGATCTTGTGTTCCCAGGAGCGTTTATGATTCCATTCCTGATCCTCCTGGTTCTGGAGCGTTTATGATTCCATTCCTGATCCTGTGTTCCCAGGAGCGTTTATGATTCCATTCCTGATCCTGTGTTCCCAGGATCGTTTATGATTCCATTCCTGATCTTGTGTTCCCAGGAGCGTTTATGATTCCATTCCTGATCTTGTGTTCCCAGGAGCGTTTATGATCCCATTCCTGATCCTGTGTTCCCAGGAGCGTTTTATGATTCCATTCCTGATCCTGTGTTCCCAGGAGCATTTTATGATTCCATTCCTGATCCTGTGTTCCCAGGAGCGTTTTATGATCCCATTCCTGATCTTGTGTTCCCAGGAGCGTTTATGATTCCATTCCTGATCTTGTGTTCCCAGGAGCATTTTATGATTCCATTCCTGATCCTGTGTTCCCAGGAGCATTTTAAGATTCCATTCCTGATCTTGTGTTCCCAGGAGCGTTTATGATCCCATTCCTGATCCTGTGTTCCCAGGAGCGTTTATGATCCCATTCCTGATCCTGTGTTCCCAGGAGCGTTTATGATTCCATTCCTGATCCTGTGTTTCCAGGAGCGTTTATGATTCCATTCCTGATCCTGCTGGTTCTGGAGGGGATTCCACTGCTGCACCTGGAGTTTGCCATCGGACAGCGCCTCAGGAGCGGCAGTGTCGGGGTGTGGGGCTCTGTCAACCCTTACCTCACTGGCATTGGTGGGTGACAGTCCATTCCTGATTACGGTATCTGTGTGGAATTCCTGTGATCACGTCTGACAATACCCTTGTGGCTTCAGGAATATGGTAGCTATAAGTAGCTATAAGTTTTTATGTTTTGCAATATTATGTATTATGTATAGCATACTTAAACATACAGTACCAGTCAAAAGTTTGGAAACAGCGACTCAAGAGTTTTGCTATATTTGTACTATTTTCTATATTGTATAATAATAGTGAAGCTATCCAAACTATGAAATAACACATATGGAATCATGTAGTAACCAAAAAAGTGATAAACAAATCAACATATATTTTACATTTCAAATTGAAATCAAAGTTTATTTGAGAATCTTCAAAGTAGCCACCCTTTGCCTTGATGACAACTTTGCACACTCTTGGCATTCTCTCAACCACCTGAATGAGGTAGTCACCTGGAATGCATTTCAATTAACAGCTGTGCAAAGTTGTAGAATTTCATTTGTAGAATTTCTTTCCTTCTTGATGCTTTGAGCCAATCAGTTGTGTGGTGAAAAGGTAGGTGTGGTATACAGAAGATAGCCCTATATGGTAAAAGACCAAGTCCATATTATGGCAAGAACAGCTCAAATAAGCAAAGAGAAATGACAGTCCATCATTACTTTAGGACATGAAGGTCAGTCTATCCGGAAAGTTCCAAGAAATTTGAAAGTTTCTTCAAGTGCAGTCACAAAAAGTGCAGTCACAAAAACCATGAAGTCCTATGATGAAACTGTCTTTCATGCGGATCGCCATAATTACTGCAAAGAAACCACTATTAAAGGGCACCAATAACAAAAAGAGACTTGCTCGGGCCAAGAAACAAGAGCAATGGACATTAGACCAGTGGAAATCTGTCCTTTGGTCTGATGAGTCCAAATTTGAGAGTTCTGGTTCGAACCGCCGTGTCTTTGTGAGATGCAGAGTAAGTGAACGGATGATCTCCGCATGTGTGGTTCCCACTGTGAAGCATGGAGGAGGAGGTGTGGGGGTGCTTTGCTGGTGACACTGTCTGTGATTTATTTAGAATTCAAGGCGCACTTAACCAGCATGGCTACCAAAGCATTCTGCAGCGATACGCCATCCCATCTGGTTTGCGCATAGTGGAACTATCATTCATTTTTTAACAATGACCCAAAACACACCTCCAGGCTCCTTAAGAGTTGTTTGATCAAGCAGGAGAGTGATGGAGTGCTGCATCAGATTATCTGGCCTCCACAATCACCCGACCTCAACCCAATTGAGATGGTTTGGGATGAGTTGAACCGCAGAGTGAAGGAAAAGCAGCCAACAAGTGTTCTGCATATGTGGGAACACTTTCCATAGTTTTGGAAAAGCATTCCTCATGAAGCTGGTTGAGAGAATGCCAAGAGTGTGCAAAGCTGTCATCAAGGCAAAGGGTGGCTACTTTGAAAAATCTAAAATATATTTTTGATTTGTTTTACACTTATTTGGTTACTACATGATTCCATGTGTGTTATTCCGTAGTGTTGATGTATTCACTGTTATTCTACAATGTAGAAAACTGTTTTTTGTTTTAATAAAGAAAAACCCTTGAATGAGTATGTGTGTCCAAACTATTGACTGATACTGTGTATACTGTATATACTTAGACATAGCATACTTGAATACACTTTAATATGCTTATAATTCACTGGAATGTACAGGGAATGTAAATAACATTTGTTCTGAAACAGGTATTGCCTCCATGTTGGTATCATTCCTGGTTGGGATGTACTACAACACCATCATGGCCTGGATCATGTGGTACCTCTTCAACTCCTTCCAGGACCCCTTGCCTTGGAGTCAGTGTCCCCTCAATGCAAACAAGACAGGTACAGAATTCCCTTCGTGAGTAACAGTTGGTATTGGTAGCGACCTTAACTCAATACGTAGCTACCTCGGTTTCCCATCTACCTCGGTTACCCATCTACCTCGGTTACATTTTCATCTTAGCTGTTATCATTCTTAGATCCAGACAGAAACAGTTTGAATATCGGCCCCCTGCAGGTCTGGTGTCAGAATGCGCACGGAGCTCCTCAGTGGATTACTTCTGGTACAGAGAGACACTGAACACCTCTACGGCCATAGATTTATCTGGAGGCCTTCAGTGGTGGATGGTGCTAGCCCTGGTGTCTGCCTGGACCTTACTCTATGTCTGCTGTATCAGGGGGATTGAGACTACTGGCAAGGTACCAGCTCAGATTCACTCTCTCCCTGTTTATGAGGGAGGTCAAATTTCAGTAAAAAATAATGGCTTGCCTTGGGAATGGGTGCCTGTTGTCTTTTGGCTGGTGTTTCCCTGTATCTCTCTCTGTCTCTCTCTCTCTGTCTTTCTCTCTCTCTCTCTCTCTCTCTCTCTCTCTCTCTCTCTCTCTCTCTCTCTCTCTCTCTCTCTCTCTCTCTCTCTCTCTCTCTCTCTCTCTGTCTCTCTCTCTCTCTCTCTTTCTCTCTCTGTCTCATTTCATAAGTGGTTCTGGATTCAGTTTGTGTAACAGTTTTAGAATCTCTCTCTCCTTCTCGTCAGGCTGTGTACATAACATCCACTCTGCCCTACTTGGTGCTCACCATCTTCCTGATCAGAGGACTGACTCTCAAAGGTTCTCTGGATGGAGTCAAGTTCCTCTTCACACCCGATGTAAGCATTAACTGTATGTGCTAACGTTGTCGTGACACTAAAATCAACACAAAGGCCGATTTCTTTGTGTCTGTTTTCTATTTCTCCAGGTGAATGAGTTGATGAACCCGTCTACCTGGCTGGATGCAGGGGCACAGGTGTTCTACTCTTTCTCCTTGGCCTTCGGAGGTCTCATCTCCTTCTCCAGCTACAACTCTGTACAGTAAGCAACTCCTTATTAAAACTTCTTTTTTAAACACTTTTATTGCGACCTAATCCTCATCCGTGCAGAGAATAAATCACAGATGCTCATAGACATTATTCCCAAGGATCTTGTCTTTTAATCTCTTCAAATTATTTCAGTAATTTTCTTCCATTGTCTGTTTCTCCAGCAACAACTGTGAGCAGGATGCTGTCATCATCTCCATCATCAACGGAGCCACCTCCGTCTACTCTGCTACCGTCATCTACTCCATCATAGGCTTCAGGGCCACGGAGAAGTTTGACGACTGCTCGGATGGGTAAATTCCTAGTTCCTTCTTGGTTGAATCCATATTTTCAATCAAATTCAATGTAGATTGAACTCATATTTGTTGACAACACTGTCAAGCATATGTCAAAATTGGATTTAATGAATAGGGATTAAGGAAGATAATCAAATTAGTTTGGTATTTACTTCTATATGTTCTCTTCCTTATGACATCATGGCTCTGCTGAATGTGTTCTCTTCCTTGTGACATCATGGCTCTGCTGAATGTGTTCTCTTCCTTGTGACATCATGGCTCTGCTGAATGTGTTCTCTTCCTTGTGACATCATGGCTCTGCTGAATGTGTTCTCTTCTTTGTGACATCATGGCTCTGCTGAATGTGTTCTCTTCCTTGTGACATCATGGCTCTGCTGAATGTGTTCTCTTCCTTGTGACATCATGGCCCTGCTGAATGTGTTCTCTTCCTTATGACATCATGGCTCTGCTGAATGTGTTCTCTTCCTAGTAACATCATGGCTCTGCTGAATGTGTTCTCTTCCTAGTGACATCATGGATCTGCTGAATGTGTTCTCTTCCTTGTGACATCATGGCTCTGCTGAATGTGTTCTCTTCCTTATGACATCATGGATCTGCTGAATGTGTTCTCTTCCTAGTAACATCATGGCTCTGCTGAATGTGTTCTCTTCCTTGTGACATCATGGCTCTGCTGAATGTGTTCTCTTCCTAGTGACATCATGGCTCTGCTGAATGTGTTCTCTTCCTTATGACATCATGGCTCTGCTGAATGTGTTCTCTTCCTAGTGACATCATGGCTCTGCTGAATGTGTTCTCTTCCTTATGACATCATGGCTCTGCGGAATGTGTTCTCGTCCTAGTAACATCATGGCTCTGCTGAATGTGTTCTCTCCCTTGTGACATCATGGCTCTGCTGAATGTGTTCTCTTCCTAGTGACATCATGGCTCTGCTGAATGTGTTCTCTTCCTTATGACATCATGGCTCTGCGGAATGTGTTCTATTCCTTGTGACATCATGGCTCTGCTGAATGTGTTCTCGTCCTAGTAACATCATGGCTCTGCTGAATGTGTTCTCTTCCTTGTGACATCATGGCTCTGCTGAATGTGTTCTCTTCCTTGTGACATCATGGCTCTGCTGAATGTGTTCTCTTCCTTGTGACATCATGGCTCTGCTGAATGTGTTCTCTTCCTTGTGACATCATGGCTCTGCTGAATGTGTTCTCTTCCTAGTAACATCATGGCTCTGCTGAATGTGTTCTCTTCCTTGTGACATCATGGATCTGCTGAATGTGTTCTCTTCCTTATGACATCATGGCTCTGCTGAATGTGTTCTCTTCCTTATGACATCATGGCTCTGCTGAATGTGTTCTCTTCCTTATGACATCATGGCTCTGCTGAATGTGTTCTCTTCCTTATGACATCATGGCTCTGCTGAATGTGTTCTCTTCCTTATGACATCATGGCTCTGCTGAATGTGTTCTCTTCCTAGTGACATCATGGCTCTGCTGAATGTGTTCTCTTCCTTATGACATCATGGCTCTGCGGAATGTGTTCTCGTCCTAGTAACATCATGGCTCTGCTGAATGTGTTCTCTCCCTTGTGACATCATGGCTCTGCTGAATGTGTTCTCTTCCTAGTGACATCATGGCTCTGCTGAATGTGTTCTCTTCCTTGTGACATCATGGCCCTGCTGAATGTGTTCTCTTCTTTGTGACATCATGGCCCTGCTGAATGTGTTCTCTTCCTTTGACATCATGGCTTTGAATGTGTTCATCTTCCAGACATCATGGCCCTGCTGAATGTGTTCTCTTCTTTGTGACATCATGGCCCTGATTGAATGTGTTCTCTTCCTTGTGACATCATGGCTCTGCTGAATGTGTTCTAGGTGACATCATGGCTCTGCTGAATGTGTTCTCTTCCTAGTAACATCATCTCTAGAATGTGTTCTCTTCCTTGTGACATCATGGCTCTGCTGAATGTGTTCTCTTCCTTGTGACGTCATGGCTCTGCTGAATGTGTTCTCTTCCTTATGACATCATGGCTCTGCTGAATGTGTTCTCTTCCTTATGACATCATGGCTCTGCTGAATGTGTTCTCTTCCTTGTGACATCATGGCCCTGCTGAATGTGTTCTCTTCTTTGTGACATCATGGCCCTGCTGAATGTGTTCTCTTCCTTGTGACATCATGGCTCTGCTGAATGTGTTCTCTTCCTTGTGACATCATGGCTCTGCTGAATGTGTTCTCTTCCTAGTAACATCATGGCTCTGCTGAATGTGTTCTCTTCCTTGTGACATCATGGCCCTGCTGAATGTGTTCTCTTCCTTGTGACATCATGGCTCTGCTGAATGTGTTCTCTTCCTTGTGACATCATGGCTCTGCTGAATGTGTTCTCTTCCTTATGACATCATGGCTCTGCTGAATGTGTTCTCTTCCTTATGACATCATGGCTCTGCTGAATGTGTTCTCTTCCTTGTGACATCATTGCCCTTGTGAATGTGTTCTCTTCCTAGTAACATCATGGCCCTTGTGAATGCATTTGATCTCCCTGAGCACTTCTTCACTATAGACAACTATGAGGAAGTTCTTCAACATTTCAACAGCACATCGCCAGACATCATCCAAGGATTAAACCTGAAGACCTGTGATCTACAGCAGTTTCTCAGTCAGGTAGTGAAATTACACAATGTCTAATCCAAGACACATCATTTACTCTGAGGGACACCAGAACTTTCTTATGCCCGTACTGTGTTCCCTGTAGGGTGTGGAGGGAACTGGTCTGGCCTTCATCGTGTTCACAGAAGCCATCACCAAGATGCCTGTCTCTCCTCTCTGGTCCATCCTGTTCTTCATCATGCTCTTCTGTCTGGGACTGTCCACCATGTTTGGGAACATAGAAGGGGTCGTGGTACCCCTTCAGGATCTCAACATCTTCCCCAAGTGGCCCAAAGAAGTCTTAACAGGTTAGTGACACGCGGAAGCTGAGATTTCTTCTTCTAAACAGCACTAAATCAAAATGTCTTCAAACCAAGGCATTGTCTCCAACATCCCAGTTGTTCAGGGATTGAGATCACAAACTTGTTGTTGACCTTTAACCTCTCTGCACACACACACCTTTAAGGGAGTATCCCTCTGAACATCCAATGAGGTTGAGCACCAATGAAAGAACCTTGGTTGTCGCCGTTTAAACAACTGTCTTTGTTTCGTCTTCTTTCAGGTATCACTTGTATCGTTTGCTTCACGGTCGCTCTCATATTCACCCAGCGGTCTGGTAACTACTGGCTGGCTCTGTTCGACAGCTTTGCCGGCTCCATCCCTCTCCTAGTCATCGCCTTCTGTGAAATGGTGTCTGTTGTTTACATCTACGGGATAGACAGGTGAGTCCAGATACTGAAACACCACGAAATAAAATAGAACTGAATAGAATAGAAAATAACTCATTGTCAAAGCTATGTGGAGATGTACAGTAGATGTCAAACGTTTGGACACACCTACTCATTCAAGGGTTATTCTTGCATACCGGACTTATTTTACTCTCCATATCCCCGAATTCCTACCACAAACTCTGAACCTTTTCATCTGGCTCATCATACATTTACATTTACATTTAAGTCATTTAGCAGACGCTCTTATCCAGAGCGACTTACAAATTGGTGCATTCACCTTATGACCTCCAGTGGAACAGTAGTGCATCTAAATCTTTTCAGGGGAGGGGGTGAGAGGGATTACTTTATCCTATCCTAGGTATTCCTTAAAGAGGTGGGGTTTCAGGTGTCTCCGGAAGGTGGTGATTGACTCCGCTGTCCTGGCGTTGAGGGAGTTTGTTCCACCATTGGGGGCCAGAGCAGCGACAGTTTTGACTGGGCTGAGCGGGAACTGTACTTCCTCAGTGGTAGGGAGGCCAAGGCCAGAGGTGGATGAACGCAGTGCCCTTGTTTGGGTGTAGGGCCTGATCAGAGCCTGGAGGTACTGAGGTGCCGTTCCCCTCACAGCTCCTAGGCAAGCACCATGGTCTTCAAGCGGAGGCATCAACTGGAAGCCAGTGGAGGGAGCAGCGGGGTGAATGAGAGAACTTGGGAAGGTTGAACACCAGACGGGCTGCTTCTTTCTGGATGAGTTGTAGGGTTTAATGGCACAGGCAGGGAGCCCAGCCACCCAGCGGTCTGGTAATCCAGACGGGAGCTGACAAGTGCCTGATTAGGACCTGCGCCTTTCCTGTGTGAGGCAGGGTCGTACCTCGGATGTTGTAGAGCATGAACCTTCAGGAATGGGCCACCGCCTTGATGTTAGTTGAGAAGACAGGTGTTGTCCAGGATCACGCCAAGGTTCTTAGCGCTCTGGGAGGAGGACACAATGGAGTTGTCAACGTGATGGCGAGATCATGGAACGGGCAGTCCTTCCCCGGGAGGAATAACTCATTGTCAGGTTCAGCTTGAGGTGGTGATCCGTCATCCACACGGTAGTCTGCCAGACATGCAGAGATGCGTTTGGCCACCTGGTCATTCAGAAGGGGGAAAGGAGAAGATTAATTGTTTCGTCTGCATAGCAATGATAGGAGAGACCATGTGAGGTTATGACAGAGCCAAGTGACTTGGTGTATAGCGAGAATAGGAGAGGGCCTAGAACAGAGCCCTGGGGGACACCAGTGGTGAGAGCACGTGGTGTGGAGACGGATTCTCTCATAGCTAGCTAACCGCAACCCGGGTTGACTACTCCTGGCTAACGTTTTCGTCCCGGAGCTAGCACCAACTAGCCTGGGGCTAGCCCATGCTAGACCCATCTCCCGGCTCACTCCTGGGCTACAATATCCGGACCCCTTCTACTGCCGGTACGGGGCACAGAACCCCGCCGATCCTCTGCGACTGGAATACCGACATAATCTGCCCGAGGATTCCTACTGGCCCATCATGCGCGACACACTCTGAAGGCCCATTCTGCTAACCTGCTAGGCCTGCTAGCTACCTAGAGCTACTTGGAACCCTACTAACTCCACGACTGGTTTATCGACGTCACTGCACGAAGAGGCAAAAACAGACTTACCCCCATCGCGACGTCCCCCAAAGGCTAACTTGCTAGCCCTGGTCTACTAACTGCTAGCTTGCCAGCCCCGGTCTGCTAACTGCTAGCTTGTTTAGCCCAGGCCTACTAACTGTTAGCGTGTTAGCATCGGCCTGCTAACTGTCTGAATCGCCATGTCCCCAGTCAGCCCAACCACTCACTGGACCCACTACTGTCTTATTGCAGTGGGTTTATTTTACTGTCTTATTTCACTGTAGAGCCTCTAGCCCTGCTCAATATGCCTTAACCAACCATGTTGTCCCACCTCCTACATATGCGATGACATCGCCTGGTTTAAAAGTCTCTAGAGACCATATCTCTCTCATCATTACTCAATGCCTAGGTTTACCTCCAATGTACTCACATCCTACCTTACCTTTGTCTGTACACTATGCCTTGAATCTATGCTATCGTGCCCAGAAACCTGCTCCTTTTACTCTCTGTTCTGAACGTGCTAGACGGCCAGTTCGTATAGCCTTTAGCCGTACCCTTATCCTACTCCTCCTCTGTTCCTCTGGTGATGTAGAGGTTAATCCAGGTCCTGCCGTGCCTAGCTCCACTCCCACTCCCCAGGTGCTCTCATTTGTTGACTTCTGTAACCGTAAAAGCCTTGGTTTCATGCATGTTAACAACAGAAGCCTCTTCCTAAGTTTGTTTTATTCACTGCTTTAGCACACTCTGCCAACCTGGATGCCTTAGCCGTGTCTTAATCCTGGCTTAGGAAAACCACCAAAAACCCTGAAATCTCCATCGCTAACTATAACATTTTCCGCCAAGATAGAACTGCCAAAGGGGGCCGTGTTGCAATCTACTGCAAAGATAACCTGCAGAGTTCGGTATTACTATCTAAGTCTGTACCCAAACAATTCGAGCTTCTACTCCTAAAAACTCACCTTTCCAGAAACAACAAGTCTCTCACTGTTGCTGCTTGCTATAGACCACCCTCTGTGCCCTCGATACCATATGTGAATTGATTGCCCCCCTAACTATCTTCTGAGCTCGTGCTACTAGGTGACCTAAACTGAAACATGTTTAACACCCTGGCCATCCTACAATCCAAGCCTGATGGCCTCAATCTCACACAAATGATCAAATCCGTAACTCCAAATCCGTAAACACGGGCACCCTCATAGATATCATCCTAACTAACTCGCCCTCCAAATACACCTCTGCTGTTTTCAATCAAGACCTCAGCGATCACTGCCTCATTGCCTGCATCCGTAATGGGTCTGTGACCAAACGACCACCCCTCATCACTGTCAAACGCTCCCTGAAACACTTCTGCGAGCAGGCCTTTCTAATCGACCTGGCCGGGGTATCCTGGAAGGATATTGACCTCATCCCGTCAGTCGAGGATGCCTGGTTATTCTTTAAAAGTGCCTTCCTCGCCACCTTAAATAAGCATGCCCCATTCAAAAAATGTAGAACTAGGAATAGATATAGCACTTGGTTCACTCCAGACCTGTCTGCCCTTTACCAGCACAAAAACATCCTGTGGCGTTCTGCATTCGCATCGAACAGCCCCTGTGATATACAACTTTTCAGGGAAGTCAGGAACCAATATACACAGGCAGTTAGGAAAGCTAAGGCTAGCTTTTTCAAACAGAAATTTGCATCCTGTAGTACAAACTCAAAAAAATTCTGGGACACTATAAAGTCTGTAAGATAAGAGCACCTCCTCCCAGCTGCCCACTGCTCTGAGGCTAGGAAACACTGTCACCACTGATAAATCCACTATAATTGAGAATTTCAATAAGCATATCTCTACGTGTCCATACGAGACACGTGTTCCATACCAGACACGTGTTCCATACCAGACACGTGTTCCATACCAGACACGTGTTCCATACCAGACACGTGTTCCATACCAGACACGTGTTCTATACCAGACACGTGTTCTATACCAGACACGTGTTCTATACCAGACACGTGTTCCATACCAGACACGTGTTCCATACCAGACACGTGTTCCATACCAGACACGTGTTCTATACCAGACACGTGTTCTATACCAGACACGTGTTCTATACCAGACACGTGTTCCATACCAGACACGTGTTCCATACCAGACACGTGTTCCATACCAGACACGTGTTCCATACCAGACACGTGTTCTATACCAGACACGTGTTCTATACCAGACACGTGTTCCATATTAGACACGTGTTCCATACCAGACACGTGTTCCATACCAGACACGTGTTCTATACTAAACACATGTTCCATACCAGACACGTGTTCCATACTAGACACGTGTTCCATACCAGACACGTGTTCTATACTAGACACGTGTTCCATACCAGACACGTGTTCCATACTAGACACGTGTTCCATACCAGACACGTGTTCTATACTAAACACGTGTTCTATACCAGACACGTGTTCCATACGAGACACGTGTTCCATACCAGACACGTGTTCCATACCAGACACGTGTTCCATACTAGACACGTGTTCTATACTAGACACGTGTTCCATACCAGACACGTGTTCCATACCAGACACGTGTTCCATACCAGACACGTGTTCTATACCAGACACGTGTTCCATACCAGACACGTGTTCCATACCAGACACGTGTTCCATACCAGACACGTGTTCCATACTAGACTATATAAGTACCCCAGGGGTCTAACTTTGTCTTTAGAAGTAGGGGGGGAATAAATATGATTATTTATTTTTATCCAGGTGGATAAACACTCCGAACAAGGTTCCCGACCGCTCAGAGGCGTCCACATGGTCCTAAAGCACACTATTGCCTCGTTTTGTATCACGTTCCAATTATAAAACTGTGGGGAACAAAAATGCAACTTAAGGATGTGGGGGGGGGGGACGACGACATGTCCCCAGTGAATGTTGCGCGCCTGAGTACACCTTAGGTCTTCATTAGACCTGTTGGGTTACATCACACATGTATCACAGTGTGCATATTCCTCTTCATTGGATATCATGGGGAACTTTCACTCTGACAACCAGCCATTGGAACATCGAAATCCCAGTTAATTCACTCTCCTACTCCGACAGGTTTAACGCAGACATAGAGTTCATGATTGGACACAAGCCCAACCTGTTCTGGCAGGTGACCTGGAGGTTTGTCAGTCCAGTCATCATGCTGGTGATTTTCATCTTCTACTTGGTCACCCAGGTCAGCGGAGAGCTGACCTACCTCGTATGGGACCAGGACGCGGTAAGCATTGTCGACAGGAAATAGTTCATGAATGTTGTTGATATCATAACTGGGCACTACATTAGACCAGTGGCTATAGGGTAGTAGACCAGGGTCTATAGGGTAGTAGTGCACTACTTTAGACCAGGGTCTATAGGGTAGTAGGGAACTACTTTAGACCAGGGTCTATAGGGTAGTAGTGCACTACTTTAGACCAGGGTCTATAGGGTAGTAGTGCACTACTTTAGACCAGGGTCTATAGGGTAGTAGTGCACTACTTTAGACCAGGGTCTATAGGGTAGTAGGGCACTACTTTAGACCAGGGTATATAGGGTAGTAGTGCACTACTTTAGACCAGGGTCTATAGGGTAGTAGGGCACTACTTTAGACCAGGGTCTATAGGGTAGTAGGGCACTACTTTAGACCAGGGTCTATAGGGTAGTAGGGCACTACTTTAGACCAGGGTCTATAAGGTAGTAATGGACTACTTTAGACCAGGGTCTATAGGGTAGTAGTGCACTACTTTAGACCAGGGTCTATAGGGTAGTAGTGCACTACTTTAGACCAGGGTCTATAAGGTAGTAGGGCACTACTTTAGACCAGGGTCTATAGGGTAGTAGTGCACTACTTTAGACCAGGTCTATAGGGTAGTAGTGCACTACTTTAGTCTAGGGCCCAAAGAGGATGCAGACATGGATTTGTATGCATTTTCTCCCTTGTAAAGACTTTCACTTGTTGAAGTTAACACCATTTGTTGCTCTTATGCCACAACAACTCTTTAGCATCTAGATTGGAAATGTATCTAAAGTTGTCAACAGTTTTTTGAAGTTGATACATTATACAGGATATATGTATGTGGACACCCAATCAAATGAGTGGATTCCTCTATTTCAGCCACACCCATTGCTGACGGGTGTATAAAATCGAGCCAGCCGCCATGCGATCTCCATAGACAAACAATGGCGGTAGAATGGGCCCGTATTGAAGAATTCGTACCGGTTCTCTTAACACAGTATGGACCCGGAACTTAATCCGGAATCTAAACTAATTACGCAAAACTTTAGTTCTGGATTATCGAAGATGAATCAATTATCAACAAATGAAAACACTATTGAGGATAAACCAAGTTCATTTAATAAAATAAGTTATTTTGTTGTTCCCTGATTTCCTTCATCTGGTTCTAGGAGGAGTTCCCTACTCTGGCAGACCGTCAGTATCCCGACTGGATCTACTTCATCATATTTATTTTGGCTGGCATTCCCAGTCTGGCTGTCCCCGGAGTCGCCATATTCAAATTCACCTACAACCGCTGCTGCCAGAAAGACAACGGCTTCAGAGAAGACACCATCAACTCTGTCTCTGCTCAAGTACAGATGATAGAAACACCGATGGACTAAAAGTAACAGGTTCACCTTCAGTTCTGGATTTCAATGAAAAGTTGTTTTTACCTTGTCAGCTCGGGGGATTCGTCCCCGAGGCCGGTGTCGGCACGCTGCTCGAGCCGCGTCTCTTTACACACCTGGTTCCCATCTCATAATTATGTTCCTTATTTAACCCTCTGGTTTCCATTTCTGTTTTGTCTGTTTTACACACCTGGTTTCCATGTCATAATTATGTTCCTTATTTAACCCTCTGGTTTCCATTTCTGTTTTGTGCGTGATTGTCTTTCGTGTATTCCGGTGTGTTGTATTTTGAGTCCTGTTTTGTCCTTGTTTGGAACAGGATTTTGTTACGTTTTGGAGTAAATCAGTGATTGTTACTCTTATCTGTGTCCTGTGCCTGACTCCTTCGCTATCTTTAAGATAGACTCTGACAGCTGTAACTTAACAAAATGTGGGAAAAGTCAAGGGGTCTGAATACTTTCCGAATGCTCTGCATTTTACTTGCTTTGTCAATGTAAACATAAGGTGGCTCGTGAAAGTATTCACCCCCCTTGGCATTTGTCCTATTTTGTTGCCTTTACAACCTGGAATTAAAATTGATATTTTGGTGATTTGTATCATTTGATTTACACAACATGCCATTTTGAAGATTGACAATAAATAAGACAAAAAAAACAGAAAACTTGAGCGTACATAACTGCCCCCCCCCCCCCCCCAAAGTCAATACTTTGTAGAGATATCTTTTGCAAGTCTCTTGGGGTCTCTTGGGGTATGTCTCTATAAGCTTGGCACATCTAGCCACAGGGACTTTTGCCCATCCTTCAATACAAAACTGATCCAGCTCCATCAAGTTGGTTGGGTTCTGGTGGTGTACTGTAATCTTTAAGTCATACCACAGATTCTCAATTGGATTGAGGTCTGGGCTTTGACTAGGCCATTCCAAGACATTTAAATGTTTCCCCTTAAACCACCCGAGTGTTGCTTTAGCAGTATGCTTCGGGTCATTGTCCTGCTGGAAGGTGAACCTCTGTCCCAGTCTCAAATCCCTGGAAGACTGAAAGAGTTTTCCCACAAGAATTTCCCTGTATTTAGAGCACTCCATCATTCCTTCAATTCAGACCATTTTCCCAGTTCCTGCCGATGAAGAACGTCCCCATAGCATGATGCTGCCACCACCATGCTTCACTGTGGGGATGGTGTTATTTGGGTGATGAGAGGTGTTGGATTTGTGACAGACAAAGCATTTTCCAAAAAACTACATTTTTGTCTCATCTGACCAGAGTACCTTCTTCCATATGTTTGGGGAGTCTCCCACATGCCTTTTGGCGAACACCAAATGTGTTTGCTTATTTGTTTCTTTAAGCAATGCTTTTTTTCTTTTTTGACCACTCTTCCGTAAAGCCCAGCTCTGTAGAGTGTGTGGCTTAAAATGGTCCTACGGATAGATACTCCAATCTCCACTGTGGAGCTTTCTCTGATTAATGCCCTCCTTGCCTGGTCTGTGAGTTTTGGTGGGTGGCCCTCTCTTGGCAGGTTTGTTGTGGTGCCATATTCTTTCCATTTTTTGAATAATGGATTTAATGGTGCTCCGTGGGATGTTCATAGTTTCTGATATTTTTTTATAACCCAACCCTGATCTGTACACAACTTTGTCTCTGACCTGTTTGGAGAGCTCCTTGGTCTTCATGGTGTCGCTTGCTTGGTGATGTTGCAGACTCTGGGGCCTTTCAGAACAGGTGTATATTTACTGAGATCATGTGACAGATCATGTGACACTTAGATTGCACACAGGTGGACTTTATTTAACTAATTATGTGACTTCTGAAGGTAATTGGTTGTACCAGATCTTATTTAGGGGCTTCATAGCAAAGGGGGTGAATACACTTTACACGCACCACTTTTCCATTTTTAATCATTTTTAATTTTCTGAAACAAATTATTTCTTTCATTTCACTTCACCAATTTGTAATTTTTTGTGTATGTCCATTACATGGAATCCAAATGAAAATCTATTTAAATTATAGGTTGCGATGCAACAAAATAGAAAAACCGCCAAGGGCTATGAATCCTTCTGCATTGCCACTGTGTAAATTGAATTGAGAAGTGAATTCAACCAGAACATTAGTTCCCACTGTCTCATACTGGAGGGAACACCTGTTAGGTTCCACTCAAAGGAGACGTATTTGTGCAGCTGAAATATTGGAACGCAACGCAAACAGAGCTCTGTAGATGAGTTGGCGTAGACTGTGAAATCACGATGGAGAGCCTTTCACAGCCTAAAGACAGACCTGGGCAAGGGACATCAGGGAGAAAGATACTTTAATTATCAGTGCATTTAGCTAATGAAGACTACAGTGACAATGAGTGGACAGAGATGGAGGATGTGAAAGAGAGATGGAACCTAAAACGACAGAAGTATGGAGAGTTCTATATTATGTAACAAAAAGCTCGGGCTTGCCTTTGTTTCAGAGTTTGACTAGCTGGTTGGTGTACTCTGACATGTCCCAGATCAGATTGAGGAAGTAGGCGTGGTTTCAGTCCACATTCTGACCAAAGGGCAAACTCTGAGCATAGGCATGGAACCTAATGCCCCAAAACCACAGAAAGTATCGCTGAGTAGAAGTAAAAGAGGTTGCTGAAATTAAATGGAATGTGTCCACTCTTGGAGTAAAGTTGAACAAGAAAATAAATGATTGATTCCATTACAGATGAAAATGTAATCCCCCAAGAAATGAATTCATAAAACCCAGGAAAACATTAACCATAGAGAAATGACCATTACTATATCATAGCTGCTAAGGTTTATTACAGTATCTATAAAGTATGTTAGCTAGTTAACCATCAGTCTGCTGGTGTGTCTATCTGGGTTTCTTCCAGACAGAGAGGCTAAAGTCCCTCTCCTTTGTTCACTGTGGCTGTTTGTGGTCACACATTTCATGTAGGCCGTGGAGAGAGTGGACAGACAGTTGATTGACAGGTGGTCATAGCCAATAGCAGAGCCCGACTCACTTTAAAGTCCAGGAAGAGGGTGTGGCACTTGAGTCTGAGGATGGACATGAGCTTCCTCATCATTTGCTGCGCGTCACAGTGGGCGGAGCCTAGAGTCAGACTGTAGCTCAGGGATTTATTTAGTTATTTCACCTTTATTTAACCAGGTAAGGTGAGAACAAGTTCTCATTTACAACTGCGACCTGGCCAAGATAAAGCATAGCAGTGTGAACAGACAACACAGAGTTACACATGGAGTAAACAATTAACAAGTCAATAACACAGTAGAAAAAAAGGGGGAGTCTATATACAATGTGTGCAAAAGGCATGAGGTAGGCGAATAATTACAATTTTGCAGATTAACACTGGAGTGATAAATGATCAGATGGTCATGTACAGGTAGAGATATTGGTGTGCAAAAGAGCAGAAAAGTAAATAAATAAAACAGTATGGGGATGAGGTAGGTGAAAATGGGTGGGCTATTTACCAATAGACTATGTACAGCTGCAGCGATCGGTTAGCTGCTCAGATAGCTGATGTTTGAAGTTGGTGAGGGAGATAAAAGTCTCCAACTTCAACGATTTTTGCAATTCGTTCCAGTCACAGGCAGCAGAGTACTGGAACGAAAGGCGGCCAAATGAGGTGTTGGCTTTAGGGATGATCAATGAGATACACCTGCTGGAGCACGTGCTACGGATGGGTGTTGCCATCGTGACCAGTGAACTGAGATAAGGCGGAGCTTTACCTAGCTTGGACTTGTAGATGACCTGGAGCCAGTGGGTCTGGCGACGAATATGTAGCGAGGGCCAGCCGACTAGAGCATACAAGTCGCAGTGGTGGGTGGTATAAGGTGCTTTAGTGACAAAACGGATAGCACTGTGATAGACTGCATCCAGTTTGCTGAGTAGAGTGTTGGAAGCCATTTTGTAGATGACATCGCCGAAGTCGAGGATCGGTAGGATAGTCAGTTTTACTAGGGTAAGCTTGGCAGTGTGAGTGAAGGAGGCTTTGTTGCGGAATAGAAAGCCGACTCTTGATTTGATTTTCGATTGGAGATGTTTGATATGAGTCTGGAAGGAGAGTTTGCAGTCTAGCCAGACACCTAGGTACTTATAGATGTCCACATATTCAAGGTCGGAACCATCCAGGGTGGTGATGCTAGTCGGGCATGCGGGTGCAGGCAGCGATCGGTTGAAAAGCATGCATTTGGTTTTTCTAGCGTTTAAGAGCAGTTGGAGGCCACGGAAGGAGTGTTGTATGGCATTGAAGCTCGTTTGGAGGTTAGATAGCACAGTTTCCAATGACGGGCCGAAAGTATATAGAATGGTGTCGTCTGCGTAGAGGTGGATCAGGGAATCGCCCGCAGCAAGAGCAACATCATTGATATATACAGAGAAAAGAGTCGGCCCGAGAATTGAACCCTGTGGCACCCCCATAGAGACTGCCAGAGGACCGGACAGCATGCCCTCCGATTTGACACACTGAACTCTGTCTGCAAAGTAATTGGTAAACCAGGCAAGGCAGTCATCCGAAAAACCGAGGCTACTGAGTCTGCCGATAAGAATATGGTGATTGACAGAGTCGAAGGCCTTGGCAAGGTCGATGAAGACGGCTGCACAGTACTGTCTTTTATCGATGGCGGTTATGATATCGTTTAGTATCTTGAGTGTGGCTGAGGTGCACCCGTGACCGGCTCGGAAACCACATTGCACAGCGGAGAAGGTACGGTGGGATTCGAGATGGTCAGTGACCTGTTTGTTGACTTGGCTTTCGAAGACCTTAGATAGGCAGGGCAGGATGGATATAGGTCTGTAACAGTTTGGGTCCAGGGTGTCTCCCCCTTTGAAGATGGGGATGACTGCGGCAGCTTTCCAATCCTTGGGGATCTCGGACGATATGAAAGAGAGGTTGAACAGGCTGGTAATAGGGGTTGCGACAATGGTGGCGGATAGTTTCAGAAATAGAGGGTCCAGATTGTCAAGCCCAGCTGATTTGTACGGGTCCAGGTTTAGGAGCTCTTTCAGAACATCTGCTATCTGGATTTGGGTAAAGGAGAACCTGGAGAGGCTTGGGCGAGGAGCTGCGGGGGGGGCGGAGCTGTTGGCCGAGGTTGGAGTAGCCAGGCGGAAGGCATGGCCAGCCGTTGAGAAATGCTTATTGAAGTTTTTGATAATCATGGATTTATCGGTGGTGACCGTGTTACCTAGCCTCAGTGCAGTGGGCAGCTGGGAGGAGGTGCTCTTGTTCTCCATGGACTTCACAGTGTCCCAGAACTTTTTGGAGTTGGAGCTACAGGATGCAAACTTCTGCCTGAAGAAGCTGGCCTTAGCTTTCCTGACTGACTGCGTGTATTGGTTCCTGACTTCCCTGAACAGTTGCATATCACGGGGACTATTCGATGCTATTGCAGTCCGCCACAGGATGTTTTTGTGCTGGTCGAGGGCAGTCAGGTCTGGAGTGAACCAAGGGCTGTATCTGTTCTTAGTTCTGCATTTTTTGAACGGAGCATGCTTATCTAAAATGGAGAGGAAGTTACTTTTAAAGAATGACCAGGCATCCTCAACTGACGGGATGAGGTCAATG
>NC_088399.1:97458611-97523611 GCF_034236695.1 Oncorhynchus nerka | reverse complement strand
GCCACAGTGTCTCCTGACCCCTCCTGTCTCAGCCTCCAGTAGTTATGCTGCAGTAGTTTATGTGTCGGGGGGCTGGGGTCAGTTTGTTATATCAGGAGTACTTCTCCTGTCCTATCCGCTCTCCTGTGTGAATTTAAGTATGCTCTCTCTAATTCTCTCTTTCTTTCTCTCTCTCGGAGGACCTGAGCTCTAGGAACCTGACTCAGGACTACCTGACATGATGACTCCTTGCTGTCCCCAGTCCACCTGGCCGTGCTGCTGCTCCAGTTTCAGCTGTTCTGCCTGTGATTATTATTATTTGACCATGCTGGTCATTTATGAACATTTGAAAATCTTGGCCATATTCTGTTATAATCTCCACCCGGCACAGCCAGAAGAGGACTGGCCACCCCACATAGCCTGGTTCCTCTCTAGGTTTCTTCCTAGGTTTTGGCCTTTCTAGGGAGTTTTTCCTAGCCACCGTGCTTCTACACCTGCATTGCTTGCTGTTAGGGGTTTTAGGCTCGGTTTCTGTACAGCACTTTGAGATATCAGCTGATGTACGAAGGGCTATATAAATACATTTGATTAGATTTTTTGATTTTCATTTGAAAGCTGCAATATGTAACGTTTTTGGGTGACCCCGACCAAATTAACATAGAAATGTGGGTTATAGATCTGTCATTTTCATTGAAAACAAGTCTAAGATGCAGTAGATGTGTTCTATGTGCGCTAATTCTACGCATTCCGTTCTTTAAAATGTTGTTAAAATGAGTCTTCTTTTACTTTCGGTTTTGTTCACCAGCTTCAAACAGCTGAAAGTACAATATTTATTTGCTATGGAAAACATATTTCACATTAGTTTAAACTATGATTCTTTAAACGACTTGTTTTGTCATAAACTGAAATTAGTAAGAACGAAAATACATTTTAAAATGTAGCAACCAGGAAATGGCAGAGCGACCAGGAAATGGCAGAGCGACCAGGAAATGGCAGAGCGACCAGGAAATGGCAGAGCGATTTCTGCACTGTGCATCTTTAACTAGAGACTTTCAGCATATAGAGACACTCAACTTGTACTGCAAATCAAATCAACATTAATGTCGCGTGTGCCGAATACAACAGGTGTAGTAGACCTTACAGTGAAATGCTGAATACAACAGGTGTAGTAGACCTTACAGTGAAATGCTGAATACAACAGGTGTAGTAGACCTCACAGTGAAATGCTGAATACAACAGGTGTAGTAGACCTTACAGTGAAATGCTGAATACAACAGGTGTAGTAGACCTTACAGTGAAATGCTGAATACAACAGGTGTAGTAGACCTTACAGTGAAATGCTGAATACAACAGGTGTAGTAGACATTACAGTGAAATGCTGAATACAACAGGTGTAGTAGACCTTACAGTGAAATGCTGAATACAACAGGTGTAGTAGACATTACAGTGAAATGCTGAATACAACAGGTGTAGTAGACCTTACAGTGAAATGCTGAATACAACAGGTGTAGTAGACCTCACAGTGAAATGCTGAATACAACAGGTGTAGTAGACATTACAGTGAAATGCTGAATACAACAGGTGTAGTAGACATTACAGTGAAATGCTGAATACAACAGGTGTAGTAGACCTCACAGTGAAATGCTGAATACAACAGGTGTAGTAGACCTCACAGTGAAATGCTGAATACAACAGGTGTAGTAGACCTTACAGTGAAATGCTGAATACAACAGGTGTAGTAGACCTTACAGTGAAATGCTGAATACAACAGGTGTAGTAGACCTTACAGTGAAATGCTGAATACAACAGGTGTAGTAGACCTTACAGTGAAATGCTGAATACAACAGGTGTAGTAGACCTTACAGTGAAATGCTGAATACAACAGGTGTAGTAGACCTACAGTGAAATGCTGAATACAACAGGTGTAGTAGACCTTACAGTGAAATGCTGAATACAACAGGTGTAGTAGACCTTACAGTGAAATGCTGAATACAACAGGTGTAGTAGACCTTACAGTGAAATGCTGAATACAACAGGTGTAGTAGACCTTACAGTGAAATGCCGAATACAACAGGTGTAGTAGACCTTACAGTGAAATGCTGAATACAACAGGTGTAGTAGACATTACAGTGAAATGCTGAATACAACAGGTGTAGTAGACCTTACAGTGAAATGCCGAATACAACAGGTGTAGTAGACATTACAGTGAAATGCTGAATACAACAGGTGTAGTAGACCTTACAGTGAAATGCCGAATACAACAGGTGTAGTAGACATTACAGTGAAATGCCGAATACAACAGGTGTAGTAGACCTTACAGTGAAATGCTGAATACAACAGGTGTAGTAGACCTTACAGTGAAATGCTGAATACAACAGGTGTAGTAGACCTTACAGTGAAATGCTGAATACAACAGGTGTAGTAGACCTTACAGTGAAATGCTGAATACAACAGGTGTAGTAGACCTCACAGTGAAATGCTGAATACAACAGGTGTAGTAGACCTCACAGTGAAATGCTTACTGACAGGACCTAATCAACAGCGTAATTTTTAAGTAAAAAAAAATAGGTATTAGGTGAAAAATAGATTAGTAAAGAAATAAATACAACTGTAAAAAGACAGTACAGAGACTATATACAGTAGAGAGGATATATACAGTAGAGAGGTTATATACAGTAGAGAGGTTATATACAGTAGAGAGGTTATATACAGTAGAGAGGTTATATACAGTAGTGAGGTTATATACAGTAGAGAGGTTATATACAGTAGAGAGGCTATATACAGTAGAGAGGTTATATACAGTAGTGAGGTTATATACAGTAGAGAGGTTATATACAGTAGAGAGGCTATATACAGTAGAGAGGCTATAAACAGTAGAGAGGCTATATACAGTAGAGAGGTTATATACAGTAGTGAGGTTATATACAGTAGAGAGGTTATATACAGTAGTGAGGTTATATACAGTAGAGAGGTTATATACAGTAGAGAGGCTATATACAGTAGAGAGGTTATATACAGTAGTGAGGTTATATACAGTAGAGAGGTTATATACAGTAGAGAGGCTATATACAGTAGAGAGGTTATATACAGTAGAGAGGATATATACAGTAGAGAGGTTATATAAATAGTAGAGGTTATATACAGTAGAGATTATATACAGTAGAGAGGTTATATACAGTAGAGAGGTTATATACAGTAGAGAGGCTATATACAGTAGAGAGGCTATATACAGTAGAGAGGCTATATACAGTAGAGAGGTTATATACAGTAGAGAGGCTATATACAGTAGAGAGGCTATATACAGTAGAGAGGCTATATACAGTAGAGAGTTTATATGCAGTAGAGAGGCTATATACAGTAGAGAGGTTATATACAGTAGAGAGGCTATATACAGTAGAGAGGCTATATACAGTAGAGAGGTTATATACAGTAGAGAGGTTATATACAGTAGAGAGGCTATATACAGTAGAGAGGCTATATACAGTAGAGAGGCTATATACAGTAGAGAGGCTATATACAGTAGAGAGGCTATATAGTCGAGAGGTTATATACAGTAGAGAGGTTATATACAGTAGAGAGGTTATATACAGTAGAGGCTATATACAGTAGAGAGGTTATATACAGTAGAGAGGCTATATACAGTAGAGAGGCTATATACAGTAGAGAGGATATATACAGTAGAGAGGCTATATACAGTAGAGAGGCTATATACAGTAGAGAGGCTATATACAGTAGAGAGACTATATACAGTAGTGAGGCTATATACAGTAGAGAGGCTATATACAGTAGAGAGGCTATATACAGTAGTGAGGTTATATACAGTAGAGAGGCTATATACAGTAGAGAGGCTATATACAGTATATACAGTAGAGAGGCTATATACAAGCACTGGTTAGTCATGCTAATTGAGGTAATATATACATGTAGGTGGAGTTAAAGTGACTGTGCATTTATGATGAAAAGAGAGTAGCAGCAGCGTAAAAGGGGAGGGGCACAATGCAAATCGTCCGGGTAACCATTTGATTACTTGTTCAGGAGTCTTACGGCTTGGGGGTAAAAACTGTGGAGAAGCCTTTATGTCCTAGACTTGGTACCACTTGCTGTGCCGTAGTAGAAAGAACAGCCTTCCTCCTTTTAGGGCCTTCCTCTGACACCGCCTGGTATAGAGGTCCTGGATGGCAGGAAGCTTACCACCCTCTGTAGTGCCTTGCGGTCGGAGACCGAGCAGTTGCCATAACAGGCAGTGATGCAAGCAGTCAGGATGCTCTCGATGGTGCAGTTTTAGAACCTTTTGAGGATCTCAGAACCCATGCCAAATCTTTTTAGTTTCCTGAGGGGGAATAGGCTTTGTCGTGCTCTCTTCACAACTAACTCAGATAAAGGATGATTGGTTAAAAGACAAGGATAAGATGATAGTTGGAGCTGTGTTGTTAGATTTCAGTGCAGCGTTTGATGTTATTGATTATAAATTGTTATTGAAGAAACTCACTATATATGATTTTACATCACCTGCCATCATATGGTTGGAGAGTTACTTATCCAATAGAACCCAGAGAGTGTTCTTCAAAGGAAGCTTCTCGAACATCAGATATGTAGTGGGGGTGTCCCTCAGGGCAGTTGCCTTGGGCCGTTACTCTTCTCTATTTTTACAAGTGATTTGCCACTGGTCTTAAACACAAAGCTAGAATGATTCAGATGATTCCAAAGCCAGTTGAGCTCACTGAAACTCTAAATAATGAGTTAGTTACAGATGATTAATAACAAACAGGTCTTATACACATCTACAACTAAAAGTATTTTATTTGATTAAAAAAACTCTCTAAGACCTCAAATTGGAGAACATAAAGAATGTGACCACTGAGCCAGTTGAGGAAATGAATCTCCTTGGTTTAACATTGGAGGGTCAGGTATCATGGTTAAGACTGGCATGACTGTCCTGATCAGGTCAGGTTACAGGAGACCACAACCCTACAGATTATCTCTGAACCCCAACAGAGGAGGAGAGATCTAGGGGTCTGAAGATGTGGAGGGTTTATGACCCCTCAAGCCCCTGGTAAATCTCAGGCCACAGACAAATTACTTTACTCCTGTTACTATGGAGAACCAGCCTCAGAACATTAAACATGAAATAAAGGGACTTTGGAACAATGGTTACCGCCAGCCACAATGGTGGTCATGATGATAGATGGAATATGAAAATGTATGTCATTTTTGTTTTGTTTTTAAAGGTTAATAGATGACGTTATTACAAAAACATTGTAACATCAACAGTTTACCTAGTATATGTTTAAAATCAAATTAAATAAATTTTTTTATTTATATAGCCCTTCGTACATCAGCTGATATCTCAAAGTGCTGTACAGAAAACCTAGTATATGTTTGATGTTTATACATTGTACGTTGTATGGAAAATGTCCAAATCAAAGAGAATGTTTTGGTAAAGGTGAAATGTGAAGTTAGTTGTCTAAAATTGGATTTCAATCAAATCTAGACCTTGCCTCATTAACTTGGTACGCCCAGAGAATTGCCCTAAAGGCGGTTACGCCCACTTCTGGCGGTTACGCCCACGAGGGTAAAAAACCTATGAGAAAATAATTTACAGATAAGACTACGTGACCCAAACTGCAGCCAAGGTCTAAAAAGTCAACGAACCCAAAACGCAAAGCAAGTTTGAAGACAAATAAATATTTTTCTACCCAAGCTACCCGCTATGTCTAAGCGGGTGAATTCAAGTCGAACCACCTAGCATCCAATCCCAGCGAATCCCAGCGAATCCCAGCGAATCACGGTATCTAAAAGGTTTCATTCCTATGCTGTGAGCTCTGAGCTACAGAGCTGTCTGTCCTCAGAAGACCCCTTCCAGAGCAAAGGGTGAGGGAACAGACTCCTAAGCCAAAAAGGACACTGACATCGTGAGGACGACCAGAAAGGTACGCTGGAGAAGTGCGTCATCGAGCTGTCCCCTGAACGGTCCACGCAGAGAATCCTCGGAGGTCTTCCCCACGTAATTACATCATTATATTCTGACCCATAAGAGCAGCAGTTTGGGGCAAGGCTAGGGTTAGAATAGCATAGCTGACAAATTCACCCAAATGTATATTTCTCTCGTGTACTTTCTTTTTTCTCTCCCGCTCTTTGAAATCCCCATTTTGGATAACACGCGCCATAGTGTGTTGGCCCGTTATACTAAGTTCTAATCAATAGCCTATAATGTGTTTTGTCTATGTGTATCTTTTATCATCATTTTTAGCTTTTTAGTAAATAAATATTCAACTAAGATTGGTGTGGTACGGACTCATTGGTGAGACCCGGGTCCGAACTCATTGGTGAGACCCGGGTCCGAACTTATTGGTGAGACCCGGGTCCGAACCCATTGGTGAGACCCGGGTCCGAACCCATTGGTGAGACCCGGGTCCGAACTCATTGGTGAGACCCGGGTCCGAACTCATTGGTGAGACCCGGGTCCGAACTCATTGGTGAAACCCGGGTCCGAACCCATTGGTGAGACCCGGGTCCGAACCCATTGGTGAGACCCGGGTCCGAACCCATTGGTGAGACCCGGGTCCGAACCCATTGGTGAGACCCGGGTCCGAACCCATTGGTGAGACCCGGGTCCGAACTCATTGGTGAGACCCGGGTCCGAACTCATTGGTGAGACCCGGGTCCGAACTCATTGGTGAGACCCGGGTCCGAACCCATTGGTGAGACCGGGTCCGAACTCATTGGTGAGACCCGGGTCCACCCGGGTCCGAACTCATTGGTGAGACCGGGTCCGGTCGAACTCATTGGTGAGACCGGGTCGAACTCATTGGTGAGACCGGGTCCGAACCCATTGGTGAGACCGGGTCCGAACCCATTGGTGAGACCGGGTCCGAACCCATTGGTGAACGAACCCATTGGTGAGACCGGTCGAACCCATTGGTGAGACCGGGTCGAACCCGTGGTGAGACCGGGTCCCATTGGTGAGACCCGGTCCGAACCCATTGGTGAGACCCGGGTCGAACTCATTGGTGAGACCGGGTCGAACTCATTGGTGAGACCCGGGTCCGAACCCATTGGTGAGACCGGGTCCGAACTCATTGGTGAGACCGGGTCGGGTCCATTGGTGAGACCCGGGTCCGAACCCATTGGTGAGACCCGGGTCCGAACTCATTGGTGAGACCCGGGTCCGAACTCATTGGTGAGACCCGGGTCCGAACTCATTGGTGAGACCCGGGTCCGAACTCATTGGTGAAACCCGGGTCCGAACCCATTGGTGAGACCCGGGTCCGAACTCATTGGTGAGACCCGGGTCCGAACTCATTGGTGAGACACGGGTCCCTGCAGATTCACGGACTATACGACTTTCAGAACGAGATTGGTAGAGGTAACTGGTTAATTAACGGCTGTTGTAAAATCGATATTCTGATATTCTAATTTGGGAAATAGAAACTCAATAAAAACTAGTTTTCCCATGGTGCCCCAGGTTAATGAGTTAATAATTGCTTGATTCAGTTAATCACGCAATTAGAAACTTTTAATAATTCGATGAACAACAGTCGTCACGTTAACTAATACAACGTCAACTAAGTTGCTGTGAAGACAGGAAGTTCTGTTATTAAAACATGATCTGTGTTGTTTTCGTGTGTTTAATTTTTTTTTTACATACCCCACAAGACAAGCCACCAGGGGTCTCTTCAGACACCCAATACATACCCCACAAGACAAGCCACCAGGGGTCTCTTCAGACACCCAATACATACCCCACAAGACAAGCCACCAGAGGTCTCTTCAGACACCCAATACATACCCACAAGACAAGCCACCAGGGGTCTCTTCAGACACCCAATACACACCCCACAAGACAAGCCACCAGGGGTCTCTTCAGACACCCAATACATACCCCACAAGACAAGCCACCAGGGTCTCTTCAGACACCCAATACACACCCCACAAGACAAGCCAACAGGGCTCCAAAAATAATTTAAGGCAACGCAGTAATATACAGAGTCATGATCGCACATCTCCAACTACACAAGCAAACAGCAAAATGACCATAACAAAACAAACAACATCTCATGGAAGGGTGGGGACTGCAAGACACACACACACACACACACACACACACACACACACACACACACACACACACGCCACAGTTGGTTTCTGTTGTATTATTAGTACATGGTATTTTAAATGTGTGTGTGACTGTCCGCGTTTTGTTACTTGTCAAAAAGTATCGTTAATACAACACCTGGGGAGGGGGGGGGGCTTACATTTACATTTAGATGAAAGCACACAACAATTTGATTTGAAAAATACATCTACGTAAAGGAAAACAAATACCACCAACCATAATTAAAACTGAATTTAATGTTGAAATATTAAGTCCCTGCAGACCACCAGTAAGACGCCTGTGATAATGATATCTGCATTACATTCTGCTCCACCTTCATTTCAAAAAAGAAAACATTTCAACCAAATGACAAGGCACTATTACCAGGACCACCCTCTTGGTTGAAACATGACATCGTTCAGAATCCACGTGATCAGTAGAATCTAGTCGGATCAAGGGTTTTTACTCATTCAGACCAGCTCTTTCCCCATCAGGTCAGTTAAAGAAAAGGAGACAAGACATTTTGCAGATGTCCATGGTGGGATCAGACCACCAGCATATCAACAGGGGGGGGTCTGAGTGGTGGGATCAGACCACCAGCATATCAACAGGGGGTCTGCGTGGTGGGATCAGACCACCAGCATATCAACAGGGGGTCTGAGTGGTGGGATCAGACCACCAACATATCAACAGGGGGTCTGCGTGGTGGGATCAGACCACCAGCATATCAACAGGGGGGTCTGAGTGGTGGGATCAGACCACCAGCATATCAACAGGGGGTCTGAGTGGTGGGATCAGACCACCAGCATATCAACAGGGGGGTCTGAGTGGTGGGATCAGACCACCAGCATATCAACAGGGGGGGGTCTGAGTGGTATCTGTCCCAGGGTAAACCTCTTCCCTCCAAACTCCTTCAGTTCCTCTTCACTCAGCTGGCTCTGGGGGGAGAAGAGACTGTTTGCTGCCCCCCCAGTCTCCCCTGCCCCTGCTACCAAACCCCCAAACCCTCCACTCGCCTGTCCAAAACCACTTGCAGCCACCGGGGCTGCACCCCCGAAACCACTTCCTGTAAATCCTCCTCCACTAGTGGTCGTCGAGGTGAAGCTAAACCCGGAAGCAGAGGCAGCAGCTCCAAACCCTGAAGCAGAAGCCCCGAAACCGGCAGTAGTTAGGTCTTTGTTGGCAGCAGGGGCGGCAAAGGAGAAACCTGCTGCCAAGGGAGCAGAGGCGGCCGTAGAGCCGATCCCAGCGGGAGATGGTGCGGCACCTACCACAGCACTGCCAAAACCAGACGCTGCAGGCTTTGGAGCAGCCGAACCAAAGCCTCCAGCACTCGGCGCAGCAAAGCTGAAACTGCTGACACCTGCGGTGTCCTGGGCTGGACCCTGGGCTGGCACTCCAAAACCTAGAGAGAGGAGAGAGAGTCTAGCTTTAGATTGAGAGACGTACCAGAGAGATATCGTCCTACAGGGGGTCTTAGCCAGTCAACATAGGACTTACAGAGGGTCTTAGCCAGTCAACATAGGGGTTACAGAGGATCTTAGCCAGTCAACATAGGAGTTAGAGGGGGTCTTAGCCAGTCAACATAGGAGTTAGAGGGGATCTTAGCCAGTCAACATAGGAGTTAGAGGGGATCTTAGCCAGTCAACATAGGAGTTAGAGGGTCTTAGCCAGTCAACATAGGAGTTAGAGGGGGTCTTAGCCAGTCAACATAGGAGTTAGAGGGGGTCTTAGCCAGTCAACATAGGAGTTACAGAGGGTCTTAGCCAGTCAACATAGGAGTTACAGAGGGTCTTAGCCAGTCAACATAGCAGTTAGAGGGTCTTAGCCAGTCAACATAGGAGTTACAGAAGGCCTTAGCCAGTCAACATAGGAGTTAGAGGGGATCTTAGCCAGTCAACATAGGGGTTACGGAGGATCTTAGCCAGTCAACATAGGAGTTAGAGGGGATCTTAGCCAGTCAACATAGGGGTTACAGAGGATCTTAGCCAGTCAACATAGGAGTTACAGAGGGTCTTAGCCAGTCAACATAGGAGTTAGAGGGGATCTTAGCCAGTCAACATAGGAGTTAGAGGGGATCTTAGCCAGTCAACATAGGAGTTAGAGGGGATCTTAGCCAGTCAACATAGGGGTTAGAGAGGATCTTAGCCAGTCAACATAGGAGTTAGAGGGGATCTTAGCCAGTCAACATAGGAGTTAGAGGGGATCTTAGCCAGTCAACATAGGAGTTAGAGGGTCTTAGCCAGTCAACATAGGAGTTAGAGGGGATCTTAGCCAGTCAACATAGGAGTTAGAGGGGATCTTAGCCAGTCAACATAGGAGTTAGAGGGGATCTTAGCCAGTCAACATAGGAGTTAGAGGGGATCTTAGCCAGTCAACATAGGAGTTAGAGGGGATCTTAGCCAGTCAACATAGGAGTTAGAGGGGATCTTAGCCAGTCAACATAGGAGTTACAGAGGATCTTAGCCAGTCAACATAGGGGTTACAGAGGGTCTTAGCCAGTCAACATATGAGTTACAGAGGGTCTTAGCCAGTCAACATAGGAGTTAGAGGGTCTTAGCCAGTCAACATAGGAGTTACAGAGGGTCTTAGCCAGTCAACATAGGAGTTACAGAGGGTCTTAGCCAGTCAACATAGGAGTTAGAGGGTCTTAGCCAGTCAACATAGGAGTTACAGAAGGCCTTAGCCAGTAAACATAGGAGTTACGGAGGATCTTAGCCAGTCAACATAGGAGTTACAGAGGATCTTAGCCAGTCAACATAGGAGTTAGAGGGTCTTAGCCAGTCAACATAGGACTTACAGAGGGTCTTAGCCAGTCAACATAGGAGTTAGAGGGGATCTTAGCCAGTCAACATAGGAGTTAGAGGGGATCTTAGCCAGTCAACATAGGAGTTAGAGGGTCTTAGCCAGTCAACATAGGAGTTAGAGGGGATCTTAGCCAGTCAACATAGGAGTTAGAGGGGATCTTAGCCAGTCAACATAGGAGTTACAGAGGGTCTTAGCCAGTCAACATAGGAGTTAGAGGGTCTTAGCCAGTCAACATAGGAGTTACAGAGGGTCTTATCCAGTCAACATAGGAGTTAGAGGGTCTTAGCCAGTCAACATAGGACTTACAGAGGGTCTTAGCCAGTCAACATAGGAGTTACAGAAGGCCTTAGCCAGTCAACATAGGAGTTAGAGGGGATCTTAGCCAGTCAACATAGGGGTTACGGAGGATCTTAGCCAGTCAACATAGGGGTTACAGAGGATCTTAGCCAGTCAACATAGGAGTTAGAGGGTCTTAGCCAGTCAACATAGGAGTTACAGAGGATCTTAGCCAGTCAACATAGGAGTTAGAGGGGATCTTAGCCAGTCAACATAGGAGTTAGAGGATTTCTTAGCCAGTCAACATAGGAGTTAGAGGGGATCTTAGCCAGTCAACATAGGGGTTAGAGAGGATCTTAGCCAGTCAACATAGGAGTTAGAGGGGATCTTAGCCAGTCAACATAGGAGTTAGAGGGCATCTTAGCCAGTCAACATAGGAGTTAGAGGGGATCTTAGCCAGTCAACATAGGAGTTAGAGGGGATCTTAGCCAGTCAACATAGGAGTTAGAGGGGGTCTTAGCCAGTCAACATAGGAGTTAGAGGGGATCTTAGCCAGTCAACATAGGAGTTAGAGGGGGCCTTAGCCAGTCAACATAGGAGTTAGAGGGGATCTTAGCCAGTCAACATAGGAGTTAGAGGGGATCTTAGCCAGTCAACATAGGAGTTACAGAGGATCTTAGCCAGTCAACATAGGGGTTACAGAGGGTCTTAGCCAGTCAACATAGGAGTTACAGAGGATCTTAGCCAGTCAACATAGGAGTTAGAGGGTCTTAGCCAGTCAACATAGGACTTACAGAGGGTCTTAGCCAGTCAACATAGGACTTACAGAGGGTCTTAGCCAGTCAACATAGGAGTTACAGAAGGCCTTAGCCAGTCAACATAGGAGTTAGAGGGGATCTTAGCCAGTCAACATAGGGGTTACGGAGGATCTTAGCCAGTCAACATAGGGGTTACAGAGGATCTTAGCCAGTCAACATAGGAGTTAGAGGGTCTTAGCCAGTCAACATAGGAGTTACAGAGGATCTTAGCCAGTCAACATAGGAGTTAGAGGGGATCTTAGCCAGTCAACATAGGAGTTAGAGGATTTCTTAGCCAGTCAACATAGGAGTTAGAGGGGATCTTAGCCAGTCAACATAGGAGTTAGAGGGTATCTTAGCCAGTCAACATAGGAGTTAGAGGGGATCTTAGCCAGTCAACATAGGAGTTAGAGGGGATCTTAGCCAGTCAACATAGGAGTTAGAGGGGGTCTTAGCCAGTCAACATAGGAGTTAGAGGGGATCTTAGCCAGTCAACATAGGAGTTAGAGGGGGCCTTAGCCAGTCAACATAGGAGTTAGAGGGGATCTTAGCCAGTCAACATAGGAGTTAGAGGGGATCTTAGCCAGTCAACATAGGAGTTAGAGGGGATCTTAGCCAGTCAACATAGGAGTTACAGAGGATCTTAGCCAGTCAACATAGGGGTTACAGAGGGTCTTAGCCAGTCAACATATGAGTTACAGAGGGTCTTAGCCAGTCAACATAGGAGTTAGAGGGTCTTAGCCAGTCAACATAGGAGTTACAGAGGGTCTTAGCCAGTCAACATAGGAGTTACAGAGGGTCTTAGCCAGTCAACATAGGAGTTAGAGGGTCTTAGCCAGTCAACATAGGAGTTACAGAAGGCCTTAGCCAGTCAACATAGGAGTTACGGAGGATCTTAGCCAGTCAACATAGGAGTTACAGAGGATCTTAGCCAGTCAACATAGGAGTTAGAGGGTCTTAGCCAGTCAACATAGGACTTACAGAGGGTCTTAGCCAGTCAACATAGGAGTTAGAGGGGATCTTAGCCAGTCAACATAGGAGTTAGAGGGGATCTTAGCCAGTCAACATAGGAGTTAGAGGGGATCTTAGCCAGTCAACATAGGAGTTACAGAGGATCTTAGCCAGTCAACATAGGAGTTAGAGGGGATCTTAGCCAGTCAACATAGGAGTTAGAGGATTTCTTAGCCAGTCAACATAGGAGTTAGAGGGGATCTTAGCCAGTCAACATAGGGGTTAGAGAGGATCTTAGCCAGTCAACATAGGAGTTAGAGGGGATCTTAGCCAGTCAACATAGGAGTTAGAGGGTATCTTAGCCAGTCAACATAGGAGTTAGAGGGTCTTAGCCAGTCAACATAGGGGTTACAGAGGGTCTTAGCCAGTCAACATATGAGTTACAGAGGGTCTTAGCCAGTCAACATAGGAGTTAGAGGGTCTTAGCCAGTCAACATAGGGGTTACAGAGGGTCTTAGCCAGTCAACATATGAGTTACAGAGGGTCTTAGCCAGTCAACATAGGAGTTAGAGGGTCTTAGCCAGTCAACATAGGAGTTACAGAAGGCCTTAGCCAGTCAACATAGGAGTTACGGAGGATCTGAGCCAGTCAACATAGGAGTTACAGAGGATCTTAGCCAGTCAACATAGGAGTTAGAGGGTCTTAGCCAGTCAACATAGGACTTACAGAGGGTCTTAGCCAGTCAACATAGGAGTTACAGAAGGCCTTAGCCAGTCAACATAGGAGTTACGGAGGATCTGAGCCAGTCAACATAGGAGTTACAGAAGGCCTTAGCCAGTCAACATAGGAGTTAGAGGGGATCTTAGCCAGTCAACATAGGGGTTACGGAGGATCTTAGCCAGTCAACATAGGGGTTACAGAGGATCTTAGCCAGTCAACATAGGAGTTAGAGGGGATCTTAGCCAGTCAACATAGGAGTTAGAGGATTTCTTAGCCAGTCAACATAGGAGTTAGAGGGGATCTTAGCCAGTCAACATAGGAGTTAGAGGGGATCTTAGCCAGTCAACATAGGGGTTAGAGAGGATCTTAGCCAGTCAACATAGGAGTTAGAGGGGGTCTTAGCCAGTCAACATAGGAGTTAGAGGGGATCTTAGCCAGTCAACATAGGAGTTACAGAGGGTCTTAGCCAGTCAACATAGGAGTTACAGAGGGTCTTAGCCAGTCAACATAGGAGTTACAGAGGGTCTTAGCCAGTCAACATAGGAGTTACAGAGGATCTTAGCCAGTCAACATAGGGGTTACAGAGGGTCTTAGCCAGTCAACATATGAGTTACAGAGGGTCTTAGCCAGTCAACATAGGAGTTAGAGGGGATCTTAGCCAGTCAACATAGGAGTTACAGAGGGTCTTAGCCAGTCAACATATGAGTTAGAGGGGATCTTAGCCAGTCAACATAGGAGTTACAGAGGGTCTTAGCCAGTCAACATATGAGTTACAGAGGGTCTTAGCCAGTCAACATAGGAGTTAGAGGGTCTTAGCCAGTCAACATAGGAGTTACAGAGGGTCTTAGCCAGTCAACATAGGAGTTACAGAGGGTCTTAGCCAGTCAACATAGGAGTTAGAGGGTCTTAGCCAGTCAACATAGGAGTTACAGAAGGCCTTAGCCAGTCAACATAGGAGTTACGGAGGATCTTAGCCAGTCAACATAGGAGTTACAGAGGATCTTAGCCAGTCAACATAGGAGTTAGAGGGTCTTAGCCAGTCAACATAGGACTTACAGAGGGTCTTAGCCAGTCAACATAGGAGTTAGAGGGGATCTTAGCCAGTCAACATAGGAGTTAGAGGGGGTCTTAGCCAGTCAACATAGGGGTTACAGAGGGTCTTAGCCAGTCAACATAGGAGTTAGAGGGTCTTAGCCAGTCAACATAGGAGTTAGAGGGTCTTAGCCAGTCAACATAGGAGTTAGAGGGTCTTAGCCAGTCAACATAGGAGTTACAGAGGGTCTTAGCCAGTCAACATAGGAGTTAGAGGGGATCTTAGCCAGTCAACATAGGAGTTAGAGGGGATCTTAGCCAGTCAACATAGGAGTTAGAGGGGATCTTAGCCAGTCAACATAGGAGTTAGAGGGGATCTTAGCCAGTCAACATAGGGGTTAAAGAAGGCCTCCACGCCTGTATTCCACTTGTATTGTGAAGAACACAGGCTACAGCAGATCTTACCTGTTCCGAAGCCAGATGGTGCTGAGGACCCAAAGCCGGTCACTGGTGTCGACCCAAAACCTCCAGACGCTGCCTGTGGTGCTGGGTTGCCCAGCTCTGCAAGCTGGGAGAGAAGAGACAGTATTACTCACTGTGTACATACACTACCGTTCACCAGGCTCAACGTCAACAGTGAAGAGGCGACTCCGGGATGCTGCCCTTCTAGGCAGAGTTCCTCTGTCCAGTGTCTGTGTTCTTTTGCCCATCTTAATCTTTTATTTTTATTGGCCAGTCTGAGATATGGCTTTTTCTTTGTAACTCTGCCTAGAAGGTCAGCATCCTGAAGTCGCCTCTTCACTGTTGACGTTGAGACTGGTGTTTTGCGGGTAATATTTAATGAAGCTGCCAGTTGAGGACTTGTGAGGCGTCTGTTTCTCAAACTAGACACTCTAATGTACTTGTCCTCTTGCTCAGCTGTGCACTGGGGCCTCCCACTCCTCTTTCTATTCTGGTTAGAGCCAGTTTGTGCTGTTCTGTGAAGGGAGTAGTACACAGCGTTGTATGAGATCTTCAGTTTCTTGGCAATTTCTTACATGGAATAGCCTTCATTTCTCAGAACAAGAATAGACCGACGAGTTTCAGGAGAAAGGTCTTTGTTTCTAGACATTTTGAGCCTGTAATCGAACCCACAAATGCTGATGCTCCAGATACTCAACTTGTCTAAAGAAGGCCAGTTTTATTGCTTCTTTAATCAGAACAACAGTTTTCAGCTGTGCTAACATAATTGCAAAAGGGTTTTCTAATGATCAATTAGCCTTTTAAAATGATAAACTTGGATTAGCTAACACAACGTGCCCATTGGAACACAGGAGTGATGGTTGCTGATAATGGGCCTCTGTACTCCTATGTAGATATTCCATTGGAACACAGGAGTGATGGTTGCTGATAATGGACCTCTGTACTCCTATGTAGATATTCCATTGGAACACAGGAGTGATGGTTGCTGATAATGGGCCTCTGTACTCCTATGTAGATATTCCATTGGAACACAGGAGTGATGGTTGCTGATAATGGGCCTCTGTACACCTATGTAGATATTCCATTGGAACACAGGAGTGATGGTTGCTGATAATGGGCCTCTGTACACCTATGTAGATATTCCATTGGAACACAGGAGTGATGGTTGCTGATAATGGGCCTCTGTACTCCTATGTAGATATTCCATTGGAACACAGGAGTGATGGTTGCTGATAATGGGCCTCTGTACACCTATGTAGATTTTCCATAATAAATCAGCTGTTTCCAGCTACAATAGTCATTTACAACAATAACAATGTCTACACTGTATTTCTGATCAATTTGATGTTATTTTTAAAAAAGAGAACTTTTCTTTCAAAAACAAGGAACATGTCTAAGTGACCCCGACCTTTTGACCTTTTGGACGGTTAGTGTATAAGACTACCTATTTTGTCTTGTCGTATTACTACAGAAACTAGTGTGTGTGTTACCATAGCGACTCTGGTGTTGCCGCTCATAGCCCTCAGCTCCTGGACTCTGCTTCTCCATTGGTTGAGCAGCTGAATGATGATGTCAGCCTGCAGACACACAGAAGGTAGCATTGATTGGCCGATACAGACACATATCAAATCAAACTCCAATGGCGGTACACTCTGGAATCGCTGTCCTTAAAGTTATAAGGAACTTAACGCCCCTAAACTGCTCATTGGACGCTGCACCACGACCACTCCAGCTACCTCTACATAAGGTGTGTGTGTGTGTGTGTGTGTGAGTGAGTATCGGAAAGGGTTCGTTAAAAAGCAAGAGACAAATGTCTGTCTCGTATGGATCAATAACATATTGTCTTCATGACATTGAATCCCAGTGCAGACTCCTTCAGGTTATACTGTGTTCATGACATTGAATCCCAGTGCAGACTCCTTCAGGTTATACTGTGTTCATGACATTGAATCCCAGTGCAGAGACGCCTTCACGTTATCCAGTGTTCATGACATTGAATCCCAGTGCAGAGACGCCTTCACGTTATCCAGTGTTCATGCAGATAAAGAGACACATGCATTCTACTCACATATCCCTGCAGGTCTCCTGACGGCTTGGTGTTGTAGTACTCCAGTCTCAGCTCCTCTGGAGAGAGCTCTGTGAACCCTGCACAGAGGAGGAGACCCGGTTCAATGCCGTCCACATCCATTCGATATGCTGGAGTTAACATCACAGCCCCCCCCCCAAGTCCAATATGCTGGAGTTAACATCACAGCCCCCCAAGTCCAATATGCTGGAGTTAACATCACAGCCCCCCCCAAGTCCAATATGCTGGAGTTAACATCACAGCCCCCAAGTCCAATATGCTGGAGTTAACATCACAGCCCCCCAAGTCCAATATGCTGGAGTTAACATCACAGCCCCCCAAGTCCAATATGCTGGAGTTAACATCACAGCCCCCCCAAGTCCAATATGCTGGAGTTAACATCACAGCCCCCCAAGTCCAATATGCTGGAGTTAACATCACAGCCCCCCAAGTTCAATATGCTGGAGTTAACATCACAGCCCCCCCAAGTCCAATATGCTGGAGTTAACATCACAGCCCCCCAAGTCCAATATGCTGGAGTTAACATCACAGCCCCCCAAGTCCAATATGCTGGAGTTAACATCACAGCCCCCCAAGTCCAATATGCTGGAGTTAACATCACAGCCACCCCCAAGTCCAAAACTAATTCATGACAACGTACACTAATATACAGAGAGCCCTGATCGCATAGAAACTCCTTTCCATGTCCAACTACTCAAGCAAACAGCAAAATTACTTTTTAAAACAAACGAATAAACAACATCTCATGGAACAGTAGGGACTGTAAGACACACACACACACACACACACACACACACACACACACACACACACACACACACACACACACACACACACACAGGGGAAAAGGAGACAAGACATTTTACAGATGTCCATTGTGGGATCAGACCACCAGCATATCAACAGGGGGGTCTGAGTGGTGGGATCAGACCACCAGCATATCAACAGGGGGGTCTGAGTGGTGGATCAGACCACCAGCATATCAACGGGGGTCTGAGTGGTGGATCAGACCACCAGCATATCAACAGGGGGGTCTGAGTGGTGGGATCAGACCACCAGCATATCAACAGGGGGGTCTGAGTGGTGGGATCAGACCACCAGCATATCAACAGGGGAGGGGGTCTGAGTGGTGGGATCAGACCACCAGCATATCAACAGGGGGTCTGAGTGGTGGGATCAGACCACCAGCATATCAACAGGGGGTCTGAGTGGTGGGATCAGACCACCAGCATATCAACAGGGGGAGGTCTGAGTGGTGGGATCAGACCACCAGCATATCAACAGGGGGTCTGAGTGGTGGGATCAGACCACCAGCATATCAACGGGGGTCTGAGTGGTGGGATCAGACCACCAGCATATCAACAGGGGGGTCTGAGTGGTGGGATCAGACCACCAGCATATCAACAGGGGGTCTGAGTGGTGGATCAGACCACCAGCATATCAACAGGGGGGTCTGAGTGGTGGGATCAGACCACCAGCATATCAACAGGGGGGTCTGAGTGGTGGGATCAGACCACCAGCATATCAACAGGGGGGTCTGAGTGGTGGGATCAGACCACCAGCATATCAACAGGGGGTCTGAGTGGTGGGATCAGACCACCAGCATATCAACAGGGGGTCTGAGGGGTGGGATCAGACCACCAGCATATCAACAGGGGGTCTGAGTGGTGGGATCAGACCACCAGCATATCAACAGGGGGAGGTCTGAGTGGTGGGATCAGACCACCAGCATATCAACAGGGGGTCTGAGTGGTGGGATCAGACCACCAGCATATCAACGTGGGGGGGGGGTCTGAGTGGTGGGATCAGACCACCAGCATATCAACAGGGGGTCTGAGTGGTGGGATCAGACCACCAGCATATCAACGGGGGTCTGAGTGGTGGGATCAGACCACCAGCATATCAACAGGGGAGGGGGGTCTGAGTGGTGGGATCAGACCACCAGCATATCAACAGGGGGGTCTGAGTGGTGGGATCAGACCACCAGCATATCAACAGGGGGTCTGAGTGGTGGGATCAGACCACCAGCATATCAACAGGGGGAGGTCTGAGTGGTGGGATCAGACCACCAGCATATCAACAGGGGGGTCTGAGTGGTGGGATCAGACCACCAGCATATCAACGGGGGGGGTCTGAGTGGTGGGATCAGACCACCAGCATATCAACAGGGGGGTCTGAGTGGTGGGATCAGACCACCAGCATATCAACAGGGGGTCTGAGTGGTGGGATCAGACCACCAGCATATCAACAGGGGGTCTGAGTGGTGGGATCAGACCACCAGCATATCAACAGGGGGGGGGGGGTCTGAGTGGTGGGATCAGACCACCAGCATATCAACAGGGGGGTCTGAGTGGTGGGATCAGACCACCAGCATATCAACAGGGGGGTCTGAGTGGTGGGATCAGACCACCAGCATATCAACAGGGGGGTCTGAGGGGTGGGATCAGACCACCAGCATATCAACAGGGGGGTCTGAGTGGTGGGATCAGACCACCAGCATATCAACAGGGGGAGGTCTGAGTGGTGGGATCAGACCACCAGCATATCAACAGGGGGGTCTGAGTGGTGGGATCAGACCACCAGCATATCAACGGGGGGTCTGAGTGGTGGGATCAGACCACCAGCATATCAACAGGGGGGTCTGAGTGGTGGGATCAGACCACCAGCATATCAACAGGGGGGGGGTCTGAGTGGTGGGATCAGACCACCAGCATATCAACAGGGGGTCTGAGTGGTGGGATCAGACCACCAGCATATCAACAGGGGGTCTGAGTGGTGGGATCAGACCACCAGCATATCAACAGGGGGGTCTGAGTGGTGGGATCAGACCACCAGCATATCAACAGGGGGTCTGAGTGGTGGGATCAGACCACCAGCATATCAACAGGGGGTCTGAGGGGTGGGATCAGACCACCAGCATATCAACAGGGGGTCAACAGGGGGGGGGGTCTGAGTGGTGGGATCAGACCACCAGCATATCAACAGGGGGGTCTGAGTGGTGGGATCAGACCACCAGCATATCAACAGGGGGGTCTGAGTGGTGGGATCAGACCACCAGCATATCAACAGGGGGGAGGTCTGAGTGGTGGGATCAGACCACCAGCATATCAACAGGGGGGGGGGGTCTGAGTGGTGGGATCAGACCAACCACTCACCTGTCCAAAACCACTCGCCTGTCCAAAACCACTCACCTGTCCAAAACCACTCACCTGTCCAAAACCACTCGCCTGTCCAAAACCACTTGCAGCCACCGGGGCTGCACCCCCGAAACCACTTCCTCTAAATCCCCCCCTGACTAGTGGGTAATAGTTAACAGCTGTATCCAACCCTCACGTGTGAGTGTGTGGTTGCAACAATCCATCTGTTCCAACCAGACGATCCTACAGTGGGACAGACCGAAGCGGTTTGTCTTACCGGAGATGGTTGCTTTGAGGACAGAGTAACTAAGCTGTTTGTCTTACCGGAGATGGTTGCTTTGAGGACAGAGTAACTAAGCTGTTTGTCTTACCGGAGATGGTTGCTTTGAGGACAGAGTAACTAAGCTGTTTGTCTTACCGGAGATGGTTGCTTTGAGGACAGAGTAACTAAGCTGTTTGTCTTACCGGAGATGGTTGCTTTGAGGACAGAGTAACTAAGCTGTTTGTCTTACCGGAGATGGTTGCTTTGAGGACAGAGTAACTAAGCTGTTTGTCTTACCGGAGATGGTTGCTTTGAGGACAGAGTAACTAAGCTGTTTGTCTTACCGGAGATGGTTGCTTTGAGGACAGAGTAACTAAGCTGTTTGTCTTACCGGAGATGGTTGCTTTGAGGACAGAGTAACTAAGCTGTTTGTCTTACCGGAGATGGTTGCTTTGAGGACAGAGTAACTAAGCTGTTTGTCTTACCGGAGATGGTTGCTTTGAGGACAGAGTAACTAAGCTGTTTGTCTTACCGGAGATGGTTGCTTTGAGGACAGAGAGCGGTTTGTAGATGGTTGCTTTGAGGACAGAGTAACTAAGCTGTTTGTCTTACCGGAGATGGTTGCTTTGAGGACAGAGTAACTAAGCTGTTTGTCTTACCTGAGATGGTTGCTTTGAGGACAGAGTAACTAAGCTGTTTGTCTTACCGGAGATGGTTGCTTTGAGGACAGAGTAACTAAGCTGTTTGTCTTACCTGAGATGGTTGCTTTGAGGACAGAGTAACTAAGCTGTTTGTCTTACCTGAGATGGTTGCTTTGAGGACAGAGTAACTAAGCTGTTTGTCTTACCGGAGATGCTTTCTTTGAGGACAGAGTAACAGGAGAAAAGCCATTGGCCTGAAGTCTCCCAGACCTCCATATCCTTCTGGATGGTCTCTCTGTTGAGGAGAGAAGACAATGGCTATTACATTTACAGACTACTTTGTACAGTGTGTGTGTGTGTGTGTGTGTGTGAATAGTATAATGAAAACTGTATCCACACAACCAATCACTGGACTTACAAGTGTTTTTCATTGTCCTCCCCTTCACTCCCACCCCTGTCGAAGCTGCTCTGTGTGCTCAAGGCAGAAAATCTGTTGTGGTTTGGAGAGGCGGCTGCAAAACTGAAACTGGAACTCTTGACTTGGCTGTCTCTTCCTCCTCCTCCTCCGCCTGGACCCCAGTTGTTGCCACCACCTCTTCCTCCCCCTCTACCCCAGTCATCCCCACCCTGCTGGGAGGAGAAGGATGACGGCTGGACGTAGCTTCCTCCTCCAGACCTCTGAGCTGGGTTCACCCACACTCTGTTCTCAAATCCTGAAAACAGAAAAGGCCAATAAATCAGTAGTTTCCAGCTACAATAGTCATTTACAACATTAACAATGTCTACACTGTATTTCGTACAATTTGATGTTATTTTAAATGGACTAAAACAAGGACATTTCTAACTTTTGAACGGTAGTGTGTGCTGTTACATTTATAGTTTAGAAACGTAAATTCCTTCTGGCTGAATTAAGAAAACAAAATCTTCCATAGTTTGGAGCATTGTTATGTTCTCCTAAAAGAAGAATAGCACAATGTGTTGTTCTCATGAATTCTGGGTAATAATCATTTAGTTGTCCATCAATTTTCAATATTTGTTTAATTAACTCAGATAATGCTGTTGTCAAACCAGTTCTGGAAAAAAAAAATTTTTGTAACTTGTCTTTATAATTCCAGATTGTATATCTATGTGGGGATTTTTTGTCGTTGTTGTTGTTGACAAAAAAAACACAACCAGGTAAAGATCTCTTAATAACCAGGACTTAAATTTTCTTTCCAATTTTCTCTACAATCGGAGAGAAATTTACAATTGGCCTTTTCTTTCCGATCTTCGTAAACTTTAACTCCAAGACATGTGAAAACATCCTTTACAGGGATATTTTCATGCAGAGTTTAAGTCACATCGTTTCAATGCAAATAACTGACATTTCCTAATATTCAGAGATAAACCTGATACATGTGAGAAGGCATGAATACACTCAATAGCTTTCCTGACTTCATTATGATCTTAAAAAATAAAATGTTGGTGTCGTCAGCCAATTGTGAACATTTTATCTCTTTATCTTGTATCTGAACACCCCTAAAACTATCCTTATTGATCCTTATTGATATGAAGTGTCATAACACCCCTAAAACTATCCTTATTGATATGAAGTGTCATAACACCCCTAAAACTATCCTTATTGATCCTTATTGATATGAAGTGTCATAACACCCCTAAAACTATCCTTATTGATATGAAGTGTCATAACACCCCTAAAACTATCCTTATTGATCCTTATTGATATGAAGTGTCATAACACCCCTAAAACTATCCTTATTGATATGAAGTGTCATAACACCCCTAAAACTATCCTTATTGATATGAAGTGTCATAACACCCCTAAAACTATCCTTATTGATCCTTATTGATATGAAGTGTCATAACACCCCTAAAACTATCCTTATTGATCCTTATTGATATGAAGTGTCATAACACCCCTAAAACTATCCTTATTGATATGAAGTGTCATAACACCCCTAAAACTATCCTTATTGATCCTTATTGATATGAAGTGTCATAACACCCTAAAACTATCCTTATTGATCCTTATTGATATGAAGTGTCATAACACCCCTAAAACTATCCTTATTGATCCTTATTGATATGAAGTGTCATAACACCCTAAAACTATCTTTATTGATCCTTATTGATATGAAGTGACATAACACCCTAAAACTATCCTTATTGATCCTTATTGATATGAAGTGTCATAACACCCCTAAAACTATCCTTATTGATATGAAGTGTCATAACACCCCTAAAACTATCCTTATTGATATGAAGTGTCATAACACCCCTAAAACTATCCTTATTGATATGAAGTGTCATAACACCCCTAAAACTATCCTTATTGATATGAAGTGTCATAACACCCCTAAAACTATCCTTATTGATCCTTATTGATATGAAGTGTCATAACACCCCTAAAACTATCCTTATTGATCCTTATTGATATGAAGTGTCATAACAACCCTAAAACTATCCTTATTGATCCTTATTGATATGAAGTGTCATAACACCCCTAAAACTATCCTTATTGATATGAAGTGTCATAACACCCCTAAAACTATCCTTATTGATATGAAGTGTCATAACACCCCTAAAACTATCCTTATTGATATGAAGTGTCATAACACCCCTAAAACTATCCTTATTGATCCTTATTGATATGAAGTGTCATAACACCCCTAAAACTATCCTTATTGATCCTTATTGATATGAAGTGTCATAACACCCCTAAAACTATCCTTATCGATCCTTATTGATATGAAGTGTCATAACACCCCTAAAACTATCCTTATTGATATGAAGTGTCATAACACCCCTAAAACTATCCTTATCGATATGAAGTGTCATAACACCCCTAAAACTATCCTTATTGATATGAAGTGTCATAACACCCCTAAAACTATCCTTATTGATATGAAGTGTCATAACACCCCTAAAACTATCCTTATTGATATGAAGTGTCATAACACCCCTAAAACTATCCTTATTGATATGAAGTGTCATAACACCCCTAAAACTATCCTTATTGATATGAAGTGTCATAACACCCCTAAAACTATCCTTATTGATATGAAGTGTCATAACACCCCTAAAACTATCCTTATTGATCCTTATTGATATGAAGTGTCATAACACCCCTAAAACGATCCTTATTGATATGAAGTGTCATAACACCCCTAAAACTATCCTTATTGATCCTTATTGATATGAAGTGTCATAACACCCCTAAAACGATCCTTATTGATATGAAGTGTCATAACACCCCTAAAACTATCCTTATTGATCCTTATTGATATGAAGTGTCATAACACCCCTAAAACGATCCTTATTGATATGAAGTGTCATAACACCCCTAAAACTATCCTTATTGATCCTTATTGATATGAAGTGTCATAACACCCCTAAAACTATCCTTATTGATCCTTATTGATATGAAGTGTCATAACACCCCTAAAACTATCCTTATTGATCCTTATTGATATGAAGTGTCATAACACCCCTAAAACTATCCTTATTGATCCTTATTGATATGAAGTGTCATAACACCCCTAAAACTATCCTTATTGATATGAAGTGTCATAACACCCCTAAAACTATCCTTATTGATATGAAGTGTCATAACACCCCTAAAACTATCCTTATTGATATGAAGTGTCATAACACCCCTAAAACTATCCTTATTGATATGAAGTGTCATAACACCCCTAAAACTATCCTTATTGATATGAAGTGTCATAACACCCCTAAAACTATCCTTATTGATCCTTATTGATATGAAGTGTCGTAACACCCCTAAAACTATCCTTATTGATCCTTATTGATATGAAGTGTCATAACACCCCTAAAACTATCCTTATTGATATGAAGTGTCATAACACCCCTAAAACTATCCTTATTGATCCTTATTGATATGAAGTGTCATAACACCCCTAAAACTATCCTTATTGATCCTTATTGATATGAAGTGTCGTAACACCCCTAAAACTATCCTTATTGATATGAAGTGTCATAACACCCCTAAAACTATCCTTATTGATCCTTATTGATATGAAGTGTCGTAACACCCCTAAAACTATCCTTATTGATCCTTATTGATATGAAGTGTCGTAACACCCCTAAAACTATCCTTATTGATATGAAGTGTCGTAACACCCCTAAAACTATCCTTATTGATCCTTATTGATATGAAGTGTCATAACACCCCTAAAACTATCCTTATTTTTATTTATGTTTTTTTTCACCTTTATTTAACCAGGTAGGCTAGGCCAGTTGAGAACACCTTTATTTAACCAGGTAGGCCAGTTGAGAACACCTTTATTTAACCAGGTAGGCTAGTTGAGAACACCTTTATTTAACCAGGTAGGCCAGTTGAGAACACCTTTATTTAACCAGGTAGGCCAGTTGAGAACAAGTTCTCATTTGCAACTGTGACCTGGCCAAGATAAAGCAAAGCAGTGTGACACAGGCAACAACACAGAGTTACACATGGAGTAAACAATAAACAAGCCATTAACACAAACAAGTCAATGACACAGTAGAAAAAAGAAAGTCTATATACAGTGTGAGCAAAAGGCATGAGGAGGTAGGCAATAAATAGGCCATAGGAGAGAATTATTACAATTTAGCAGATTAACACTGTAGTGATACATGAGCAGATGGTCATGTGCAGGTAGAGATACTGGTGTGCAAAAGAGCAGAAAAGTTAATAAATATAAACAGTATGGGGATGAGGTAGGTAGATTGGGTGGGCTATATACCAATGGACTATGTACAGCTGCAGCGATCGGTTAGCTGCTCAGATAGCAGATGTTTGAAGTTGGTGAGGGAAATAAAAGTCTCCAACTTCAGCGATTTTTGCAATTCGTTCCAGTCACTGGCAGCAGAGAACTGGAAGGAAAGGCGGCCAAATGAGGTGTTGGTGTCACGCGGGACTAAGTGTGTGTGCAGGAATCAGACGCAGAGAGAGAGAGTAACGGAGTACAGTCAATGTGCAGGGCCACCGGTTAGTCAAAGTAATTGAGGTAATATGTAGGTAGAGTTATTAAACTGACTATGAATAGATAATAAACAGAGAGTAGCAGCAGCATAGAAGGGTGGGGTCTGGGTAGCCCTTTGATTAACCAAAGATCATAGGATCTTTGTTTGGTTTGGGTATTACAGAACTGAGGCCTTGTGTCATAGAAACAGGCAGGACCCCTAAATCAATTGCCTCCTTTAAAGACATGAAATATAAATTCAACAATATCCTCCTGAAAATAGGAATAGAATTCAGTAATAAGGCCATCATTCCCTGGAGATTTGTTCTCTTTTAACCTAGCTGATACATCTAGCTGATACATCTAGCTGATACATCTAGCTGTGATACAACTAGCTGTGATACAACTAGCTGATACATCTAGCTGTGATACAACTAGCTGATACATCTAGCTGATACATTTAGCTCTCTTCATACATTCGGTCCATAATTGACCCTTTCCTTCTTCATCCATAGAGATTAGTGAAAGTATGTCCTTAAATTCCTCTTCCCTCAATCTTTTAAAGTTCAGAAATGTCTTTCTCTCTCATCTCATACTTCATTCATTCACAATATTTCCCATTTATTTTATTTTATTTAACCTTTATTTAACTAGGCAAGTCAGTTAAGAACAAATTCTGATTTACAATGACGGCCTAGGAACAGTGGGTTAACTGCCTTGTTCAGAGGCAGAAAGACAGATTTTTACCTTGTCAGCTCAGGGATTCCTTTCGGTTACAAGTCCAACGCTCTAACCACTAGACTACCTGCCCCCCCCCCCCCCCCAATGACAAATAGTTGGGCTTTCCTCCTGCCTTGTATAATATCTTTGACATCCATCTTGAAATGATAATCTACCAACAGTCTACTATTGAGTTTCCTAGAACTCAGATTTGGGTTTATTAACTTCAGATCTATTCATATTTAAAGATAAGAATATAACTTTATGATCAGATGGTTCAATGGATACCTTTACTACAGTGTTATCTAATGGATTAGAAGTAAATTCTTGACTATCTGGACATGTCCTAGTTACACCAAGTGAAGTAGTTTTTAAATTAGGATATTTAGGTATCCAAATATAGAATAATCCAAGAGTGGTGAGTCTTACTACTGATGACCTTCCCTTTAACTCTATTAATCTCCTCCAGAGTGGTGAGTCTTACTACTGATGACCTTCCCTTTAACCTTTAACTCTATTAATCTCCTCCAGAGTGGTGAGTCTTACTACTGATGGCCTTCCCTTTAACCTTTAACTCTATTAATCTCCTCCAGAGTGGTGAGTCTTACTACTGATGGCCTTCCCTTTAACCTTTAACTCTATTAATCTCCTCCAGAGTGGTGAGTCTTACTACTGATGACCTTCCCTTTAAATGCACCTCTTAAAACAGCTACACCTGCAGAGTGGTTGTTGCCATATGATAACCAGATATTGTTACTCCATAGATTTTTTCAAAAAAGCTAAAATCGGAAGAACAAGCATGAGTCTCTTGTAGAATGTCTCCATTAAACCGTTTTCAATACAGGAAAATAGCCTTAGGTTTTGAGTAAATCCCCAATAACCCTGACATTAATTGAACAAAGAGATAAAAGACATCAATTTCAACCAACAATCTACAGAAAAGCTAAGGAAAAAAAGTTGCAACTCAAAAGATGTCCATCTCATTCTACTGTTCATAACGTTACCAAAGTATTCTTACTCCCACAAGGGGAGAAATTGTGTAAACTTTACAATAAGCAGTTATTCACCCACAGTTAGTGTTTAGTTCTTTATAATAAAAGGCTGCTTTTCACTTGGCAATTAGGCCGTGTTTAGGCCTGCCAGGTCTGTCCGAGTTCGACTCTGGCTCTCTCTCAAATGAGAGAGAGAGAGGGATAGAGAGAGAGAGAGAGAGAGAGTGAGACAGAGAGAGTGAGTGAGAGAGATAGCTCCACAGATGTCAACAACTCTACATTTGGTGTCCTCCCCCGACTGCTCTGGAATTCGATGGAGCCTCTGGTTCCACCTGCTGGCATCTCTCCGCCTCATTCACCTTTCGCTCAAGTTCAGACACCTTCTCATTTTCCTGGCAGATACCTTCCGTCATTGTAAATAAGAATTTGTTCTTAACTGACCAGTTAAATAAAGGTTAAATTAAAAAAAACACATTCTCCAAGCCATCTGCCCTTTCATTTATTTTTATTTTTGCTGTCAAAAGCATCACAATATTGTTTTGCATCTCAATAAGTGACATACCCTCTTGCCCTCATCCTTTTCACCTGGGACGTGACTGGAGTTTCAGGGCTCGTCCGAGCACCGATTTTTCATCATCAACAGCATCATCATTTCCCCCACAGTTACATTCTGAAGAGGACTACCCACGACCATACCATCTTTTGCTCTTAACAAACATTTTCAAAACATTCAAAATATGCCAGACAGATACTGGTTCACACGCGGGAATTCGTGATTGGTCCAAATAATCAGTGAACCAAAAACCATCACAAGTCACGTTACAATACAAGTGTTCCTCATAACGACCGTCTTTATCCCACTGCCGTAACATCTTGTAACGGATGTAAAGCCGAGACTACTAGAAAGAAACGTAACTAGCTAGGCTAAAAGGTAAACAAAACTAATGTTATAGTTGAGTTTATGACTTTTAGCTACGGTGGAGAGTTGCTTATAACCAAAACAGACTGCGGTCTGGGGACCCGGATGAACAATACTACTTGCTAGTACTACATCTGGTTCGCCTCGGCTCCCACGCTGCGCCGACCTTGTTGTCGAAAGTGAAGATGAAACCCTGTGGGGCAGAGACTAGCTACTAGTTACCCCTTACCTCCTCCTCCTCCTCCTCTGTTGGACTGTTGAGGGGGACGGTTGTTGTAATTTCCTCCTCCTCCTCCTCCTTTTGAGTGCTCATTCCAACACTTGTCGCCATATCGACACCGGCCTTGCATCCAAAAGTTGCACACCGTCATAGTGTGGCAGGATTTATAATTACCGGTGCGGTGAATGAAATGAAATCCTCTCGTTTCCCCACAATAGTTTTCAACACCACATTGTTTTCTTTCAGATTACGCCATTTTGAAAATCCACATGAAGGAATGTCGCGGGTCTATGACGTCAGGTTCAAGGCGGGTAACGCAACAACGCGCTCATGTGTTTGGTTTTGGTACTGCATCCGGGAAAGTAATCCTCAATCAAAATGATCACCAGCCACAGCAGACAATAGTACCGAAAATAATTACATAATTAGGCTATATTACCCAAGACTCTATACAATTTGTAGTATTATTGTATTGTGTGTGTGTGTGTGTGTGTGTGTGCGTCAGGTGCATATGGGTGCTTAAATACTGTACATAGGTAGTCTGTGTTTAGAGCAACACGATTGTCTGCATTGTCAGTGTTGATAGTACAGTTGCTATGTAAACTATGCTATTTTTAACATAGAAGTGAAAGAGTTGCAAGACAGAGAGACAAAGTGAAAGAGGGAGGAACACAGAGTTTCTTTTGGATTCCTCTTTGCCAACTCCACATTCCAGAGCGTTTCACCTGTGGCGAGTCTTGCCATGACAACACACAACCTGTTGAGGTGAGATTCAGGTGAGTTTCACCTGGAGGGCCGTGCAGTGTTTACACAGTACACACACACACACACACACACACACACACACACACACACACACACACACACACACACACACACACACACACACACAGTACAGTAAAGTACAGTACAGTATCACAAATCACAGGTCACCAATAACATGCACCTGCAACACATACACCACCAATAGACTGAAAAGTCCCTTTCCCAATATTGTATAAGAGACACTCCACCGTAATATTCCTGCAAATAGTATTTTGTATTGTTGACAACAAGCCCATGCAAATGTGAGGAAGGTTTAGCATTAGGGATAAGGAGTTGAGAAAAAACCCAGGGAAGTATATTTTGTATTTATTTAACCTTAATTCAAATCAGTTAAGAACAAAATCTTATTTACAATGAAGGCCTAGCCCGGCCGAACCCTAACCCGATGACGCTAGGCCAATTGTGCGCCGCCCTATGGGACCCCCAATCATGGCCGGTTGGGACACAGCCTGGAATTGAACCAGGGGTCTGTAGTGATATCTCTAGCAATGCAGTGCCTTAGACCGCTGTTCCAGTTGGGAGCCCCAAGTATGGTGAGATCTTTCCCATTTCCACCTTGTGACATAAACGATCATACTGCTCAAAGAGTGTGTGTGTGTGTGTGTGTGTGTGTTGTCTGTTTCAGTCTGTCTGTCTGCCAAAGGAGTGTGATAGTTGCAGCCTGAGAACATGCCTGACATAAATACATTAGGTGTCATTGTGTACTTAGATCCAATACTTCCTGAAAGATGTCCTGACTCAGAGATGCATCTCTCTCTCCTCCATCAAAGATGCATCTCTCCTTCCTCCATCATCTCCTCTCTCTCTCTGTCTCTCTCTCTCCTTCCTCCATCATCTCCTCTCTCTCTGTCTCTCTCTCTCTCATCCACTTTCATCCCCAACCTCTCTCTCTCTCTCCTTCCACATTCATCCCCCCCCCTCTCTCTCCTTCCGCCTTCATCCCCAACCTCTCTCTCTCCTTCCACCTTCATCCCCACCCCCTCTCTCTCTCTCTCCTTCCACCTTCATCCCCAACCTCTCTCTCTCATCCACTTTCATCCCCAACCCCTCTCTCTCTCTCCTTCCACATTTTCACCCCCAACCTCTCTCGCTTTCTCTCTCCTTCCACCTTCGTCCCCACCCCCTCTCTCTCTCTCTCCTTTCACCTTCATCCCCAACCTCTCTCTCTCCTTCCACCTTCATCCCCACCCTGTCCCCTTCCTCCTTCCACCTTCATCCCCACCCTGTCCCCTTCCTCCTTTTACCTTCATCCCTACCCTGTCCCCTTCCTCCTTCATCCCCACCCTGTCCCCTTCCTCCTTCCACCTTCATCCCCACCCTGTCCCCTTCCTCCTTCATCCCCACCCTGTCCCCTTCCTCCTTCAACCTTCATCCCCACCCTGTCCCCTTCCTCCTTCCACCTTCATCCCCACCCCTTCCTCCTTCCACCTTCATCCCCACCATGTCCCCTTCTTCCTTCCACCTTCATCCCCACCCTGTCCCCTTCCTCCTTCCACCTTCATCCCCACCCTGTCCCCTTCCTCCTTCCACCTTCATCCCCACCCTGTCCCCTTCTTCCTTCCACCTTCATCCCCACCCTGTCCCCTTCTTCCTTTCCACCTTCATCTCCACCCTGTCCCCTTCCTCCTTCCACCTTCATCCCCACCCTGTCCCCTTCCTCCTTCCACCTTCATCCCCACCCTGTCCCTTCCTCCTTCCACCTTCATCCCCACCCTGGTCCTTCCTCCTTCCACCTTCATCCCCACCTGTCCCCTTCCTCCTTCCTCCTTCATCCCCACCCTGTCCCCTTCCTCCTTCCACCTTCATCCCCACCCTGTCCCCTTCCTCCTTCCACTTTCATCCCCACCCTGTCCCCTTCCTCCTTCATCCCCACCCTGTCCCCTTTCTCCTTCAACCTTCATCCCCACCCCTTCCTCCTTCCACCTTCATCCCCACCATGTCCCCTTCTTCCTTCCACCTTCATCCCCACCCTGTCCCCTTCCTCCTTCCACCTTCATCCCCACCCTGTCCCCTTCCTCCTTCCACCTTCATCCCCACCCTGTCCCCTTCTTCCTTCCACCTTCATCCCCACCCTGTCCCCTTCCTCCTTCCACCTTCATCCCCACCCTGTCCCCTTCTTCCTTCCACCTTCATCCCCACCCTGTCCCCTTCTTCCTTCCACCTTCATCTCCACCCTGTCCCCTTCCTCCTTTCACCTTCATCCCCACCCTGTCCCCTTCCTCCTTCCACCTTCATCCCCACCCTGTCTCCTTCCACCTTCATCCCCACCCTGTCCCCTTCCTCCTTCCACCTTCATCCCTACCCTGTCCACTTCCTCCTTCATCCCCACCCTGTCCCCTTCCTCCTTCCACCTTCATCCCCACCCTGTCCCCTTCCTCCTTCATCCCCACCCTGTCCCCTTCCTCCTTCAACCTTCATCCCCACCCTGTCCCCTTCCTCCTTCCACCTTCATCCCCACCCTGTCCCCTTCTTCCTTCCACCTTCATCCCCACCCTGTCCCCTTCCTCCTTCCACCTTCATCCCCACCCTGTCCCCTTCCTCCTTCCACCTTCATCCCCACCCTGTCCCCTTCTTCCTTCCACCTTCATCCCCACCCTGTCCCCTTCCTCCTTCCACCTTCATCCCCACCCTGTCCCCTTCTTCCTTCCACCTTCATCCCCACCCTGTCCCTTCTTCCTTCCACCTTCATCTCCACCCTGTCCCCTTCCTCCTTTCACCTTCATCCCCACCCTGTCCCCTTCCTCCTTCCACCTTCATCCCCACCCTGTCTCCTTCCACCTTCATCCCCACCCTGTCCCCTTCCTCCTTCCACCTTCATCCCTACCCTGTCCACTTCCTCCTTCATCCCCACCCTGTCCCCTTCCTCCTTCCACCTTCATCCCCACCCTGTCCCCTTCCTCCTTCATCCCCACCCTGTCCCCTTCCTCCTTCAACCTTCATCCCCACCCTGTCCCCTTCCTTCATCCCCACCCCTTCCTCCTTCCACCTTCATCCCCACCATGTCCCCTTCTTCCTTCCACCTTCATCCCCACCCTGTCCCCTTCCTCCTTCCACCTTCATCCCCACCCTGTCCCCTTCCTCCTTCCACCTTCATCCCCACCCTGTCCCCTTCTTCCTTCCACCTTCATCCTCACCCTGTCCCTTCTTCCTTCCACGTTCATCTCCACCTGTCCCTTCCTCCTTCCACTTTCATCCCCACCCTGTCCCTTCCACCTTCATCCCCACCCTGTCCCCTTCCTCCTTCCACCTTCATCCCCACCCTGTCCCCTTCCTCCTACCACCTTCATCCCCACCCTGTCCCCTTCCTCCTTCCATCTTCATCCCCACCCTGTCCCCTTCTTCCTTTCCACCTTAATCTCCACCCTGTCCCCTTCCTCCTTCCACCTTCATCCCCACCCTGTCCCCTTCCTCCTTCCACTTTCATCCCCACCCTGCCCCCTTCCTCCTTCCACCTTCATCCCCACCCTGGTCCTTCCTCCTCCACCTTCATCCCCACCCTGTCCCTTCCTCCTTCCTCCTTCATCCCCACCCTGTCCCCTTCCTCCTTCCACCTTCATCCCCACCCTGTCCCCTTCCTCCTTCATCCCCACCCTGTCCCCTTCCTCCTTCAACCTTCATCCCCACCCTGTCCCCTTCCTCCTTCCACCTTCATCCCCACCCCCTTCCTCCTTCCACCTTCATCCCCACCATGTCCCCTTCTTCCTTCCACCTTCATCCCCACCCTGTCCCCTTCCTCCTTCCACCTTCATCCCCACCCTGTCCCCTTCCTCCTTCCACCTTCATCCCCACCCTGTCCCCTTCTTCCTTCCACCTTCATCCCCACCCTGTCCCCTTCTTCCTTCCACCTTCATCTCCACCCTGTCCCCTTCCTCCTTCCACCTTCATCCCCACCCTGTCCCCTTCCTCCTTCCACCTTCATCCCCACCCTGTCCCCTTCCTCCTTCCACCTTCATCCCCACCCTGTCCCCTTCCTCCTACGACCTTCATCCCCACCCTGTCCCCTTCCTCCTTCCACCTTCATCCCCACCCTGTCCCCTTCTTCCTGTCCACCTTAATCTCCACCCTGTCCCCTTCCTCCTTCCACCTTCATCCCCACCCTGTCCCCTTCCTCCTTCCACTTTCATCCCCACCCTGTCCCCTTCCTCCTTCCACCTTAATCTCCACCCTGTCCCCTTCCTCCTTCCACCTTCATCCCCACCCTGTCCCCTTCCTCCTTCCACCTTCATCCCCACCCTGTCCCCTTCCTACTTCCACCTTTATCCCCACCCTGTGTCCTTCCTCCTTCCACCTTCATCCCCACCCTGTCCTCTTCCTCCTTCTACCTTCATCCCCACCCTGTCCCTTCCTCCTTCATCCCCACCTGTCCCCTTCCACCTTCATCCCCAACCTGTCCCCTTCCTCCTTCCACCTTCATCCCCACCCTGTCCCCTTCCTCCTTCCACTTCATCCCCACCCTGTCCCCTTCCACCTTCATCCCCACCCTGTCCCCTTCCTCCTTCCACCTTCATCCCCACCCTGTCCCCTTCCTCCTACTACCTTCATCCCCACCCTGTCCCCTTCCTCCTTCCACCTTCATCCCCACCCTGTCCCCTTCCACCTTCATCCCCACCCTGGCCCCTTCCTCCTTCCACATTCATCCCCACCCTGTCCCCTTCCTCCTTCCACCTTCATCCCCACCCTGTCCCCTTCCTCCTTTTACCTTCATCCCCACCCTGTCCCCTTCCACCTTCATCCCCACCCTGTCCCCTTCCTCCTTCCACCTTCATCTCCACCCTGTCCCCTTCCTCCTTCCACCTTCATCCCCACCCTGTCCCCTTCCACCTTCATCCCCACCCTGTCCCCTTCCTCCTTCCACCTTCATCCCCACCCTGTCCCCTTCCACCTTCATCCCCACCCTGTCCCCTTCCTCCTTCCACCTTCATCCCCACCTGTCCCTTCCACCTTCATCCCCACCCTGTCCCCTTCCTCCTTCCACCTTCATCTCCACCCTGTCCCCTTCCTCCTTCCACCTTCATCCCCACCCTGTCCCCTTCCTCCTTCCACCTTCATCCCCACCCTGTCCCCTTTCTCCTTCCACCTTCATCCCCACCCTGTCCCCTTCCACCTTCATCCCCACCCTGTCCCCTTCCTCCTTCCACCTTCATCCCCACCCTGTCCCCTTCCCCTTCCACCTTCATCCCCACCCTGTCCCCTTCCTCCTTCATCCCCACCCTGTCCCCTTCCACCTTCATCCCCACCCTGTCCCCTTCCACCTTCATCCCCACCCTGTCCCTTCCTCCTTCCATCTTCATCCCCACCCTGTCCCCCTTCCTCCTTCCACCTTCATCCCCACCCTGTCCCCTTCCACCTTCATCCCCACCCTGTCCCTTCATCCTTCATCCCCACCCTGTCCCCTTCCACCTTCATCCCCACCCTGTCCCCTTCCCACCTTCATCCCCACCCTGTCCTTCCACCTTCATCCCCACCCTGTCCCCTTCCACCTTCATCCCCACCCTGTCCCCTTCCACCTTCATCCCCACCCTGTCCCCTTCCTCCTTCCACCTTCATCCCCACCCTGTCCCCTTCCTCCTACTACCTTCATCCCCACCCTGTCCCATTCCTCCTTCCACCTTCATCCCCACCCTGTCCCCTTCCACCTTCATCCCCACCCTGGCCCCTTCCTCCTTCCACATTCATCCCCACCCTGTCCCCTTCCTCCTTCCACCTTCATCCCCACCCTGTCCCTTCCTCCTTCCACCTTCATCCCCACCTCCTGTCCCCTTTCACCTTCATCCCCACCCTGTCCCCTTCCTCCTTCCACCTTCAACCCCACCCTGTCCCCTTCCTCCTTCCATCTTCATCCCCACCCTGTCCTCTTCCACCTTCATCCCCACGCTGTCCCCTTCCTCCTTCCACCTTCATCCCCACCCTGTCCCCTTCCACCTTCATCCCCACCCTGTCCCCTTCCTCCTTCCACCTTCATCCCCACCCTGTCCCCTTCCTCCTTCCACCTTCATCCCCACCCTGTCCCCTTCCTCCTTCATCCCCACCCTGTCCCCTTCCTCCTTCAACCTTCATCCCCACCCTGTCCCCTTCCTCCTTCCACCTTCATCCCCACCCCTTCCTCCTTCCACCTTCATCCCCACCATGTCCCCTTCTTCCTTCCACCTTCATCCCCACCCTGTCCCCTTCCTCCTTCCACCTTCATCCCCACCCTGTCCCCCTTCCTCCTTCCACCTTCATCCCCACCCTGTCCCCTTCTTCCTTCCACCTTCATCCCCACCCTGTCCCCTTCTTCCTTCCACCTTCATCTCCACCCTGTCCCCTTCTCCTTCCACCTTCATCCCACCCTGTCCCCTTCCTCCTTCCACCTTCATCCCCACCTGTCCCCTTCCTCCTTCCACCTTCATCCCCACCCTGTCCCCTTCCTCCTACGACCTTCATCCCCACCCTGTCCCCTTCCTCCTTCCACCTTCATCCCCCCACCCTGTCCCCTTCTTCCTGTCCACCTTAATCTCCACCCTGTCCCCTTCCTCCTTCCACCTTCATCCCCACCCTGTCCCCTTCCTCCTTCCACTTTCATCCCCACCCTGTCCCCTTCCTCCTTCCACCTTAATCTCCACCCTGTCCCCTTCCTCCTTCCACCTTCATCCCCACCCTGTCCCCTTCCTCCTTCCACCTTCATCCCCACCCTGTCCCCTTCCTACTTCCACCTTTATCCCCACCCTGTGTCCTTCCTCCTTCCACCTTCATCCCCACCCTGTCCTCTTCCTCCTTCTACCTTCATCCCCACCCTGTCCCCTTCCTCCTTCATCCCCACCCTGTCCCCTTCCACCTTCATCCCCAACCTGTCCCCTTCCTCCTTCCACCTTCATCCCCACCCTGTCCCCTTCCTCCTTCCACTTCATCCCCACCCTGTCCCCTTCCACCTTCATCCCCACCCTGTCCCCTTCCTCCTTCCACCTTCATCCCCACCCTGTCCCCTTCCTCCTACTACCTTCATCCCCACCCTGTCCCCTTCCTCCTTCCACCTTCATCCCCACCCTGTCCCCTTCCACCTTCATCCCCACCCTGGCCCCTTCCTCCTTCCACATTCATCCCCACCCTGTCCCCTTCCTCCTTCCACCTTCATCCCCACCCTGTCCCCTTCCTCCTTTTACCTTCATCCCCACCCTGTCCCCTTCCACCTTCATCCCCACCCTGTCCCCTTCCTCCTTCCACCTTCATCTCCACCCTGTCCCCTTCCTCCTTCCACCTTCATCCCCACCCTGTCCCTTCCACCTTCATCCCCACCCTGTCCCCTTCCTCCTTCCACCTTCATCCCCACCCTGTCCCTTCCCACCTTCATCCCCACCCTGTCCCCTTCCTCCTTCCACCTTCATCCCCACCCTGTCCCCTTCCACCTTCATCCCCACCCTGTCCCCTTCCTCCTTCCACCTTCATCTCCACCCTGTCCCCTTCCTCCTTCCACCTTCATCCCCACCCTGTCCCCTTCCTCCTTCCACCTTCATCCCCACCCTGTCCCCTTTCTCCTTCCACCTTCATCCCCACCTGTCCCTTCCACCTTCATCCCCACCCTGTCCCTTCCACCTTCATCCCCACCCTGTCCCCTTCCTCCTTCCACCTTCATCCCCACCCTGTCCCTTCCCCTTCCACCTTCATCCCCACCCTGTCCTTCCTCCTTCATCCCCACCCTGTCCCTTCCACCTTCATCCCCACCCTGTCCCTTCCACCTTCATCCCCACCCTGTCCCCTTCCTCCTTCCATCTTCATCCCCACCCTGTCCCCTTCCTCCTTCCACCTTCATCCCCACCCTGTCCCCTTCCACCTTCATCCCCACCCTGTCCCCTTCATCCTTCATCCCACCCTGTCCCTTCCACCTTCATCCCCACCCTGTCCCTTCCACCTTCATCCCCACCCTGTCCCTTCCACCTTCATCCCCACCCTGTCCCTTCCACCTTCATCCCCACCCTGTCCCTTCCACCTTCATCCCCACCCTGTCCCTTCCACCTTCATCCCCACCCTGTCCCTTCCTCCTTCCACCTTCATCCCCACCCTGTCCCTTCCTCCTACTACCTTCATCCCCACCCCTGTCCATTCTCCTTCCACCTTCATCCCACCCTGTCCCTTCCACCTTCATCCCCACCCTGGCCCCTTCCTCCTTCCACATTCATCCCCACCCCTGTCCCTTCCTCCTTCCACCTTCATCCCCACCCTGTCCCCTTCCTCCTTCCACCTTCATCCCCACCCTGTCCCCTTTCACCTTCATCCCCACCCTGTCCCCTTCCTCCTTCCACCTTCAACCCCACCCTGTCCCCTTCCTCCTTCCATCTTCATCCCCACCCTGTCCCTTCCACCTTCATCCCCACGCTGTCCCCTTCCTCCTTCCACCTTCATCCCCACCCTGTCCCCTTCCACCTTCATCCCCACCCTGTCCCCTTCCTCCTTCCACCTTCATCCCCACCCTGTCCCCTTCCTCCTACTACCTTCATCCCCACCCTGTCCCATTCCTCCTTCCACCTTCATCCCCACCCTGTCCCCTTCCACCTTCATCCCCACCCCTGGCCCCTTCCTCCTTCCACCTTCATCCCCACCCTGTCCCCTTCCTCCTTCCACCTTCATCCCCACCCTGTCCCCTTTCCACCTTCATCCCCACCCTGTCCCCTTCCTCCTTCCACCTTCATCCCCACCCTGTCCCCTTCCTCCTTCCATCTTCATCCCCACCCTGTCCCCTTCCACCTTCATCCCCACGCTGTCCCCTTCCTCCTTCCTCCTTCATCCCCACCCTGTCCCCTTCCTCCTTCCACTGAATATAGAATACTGTCCCCTTCCACCTTCATCCCCACCCTGTCCCCTTCCTCCTTCATCCCCACCCTGTCCCCTTCCTCCTTCCACTGAATATAGAATTCTGTCCCCTTCCTCCTTCATCCCCACCCTGTCCCCTTCCTCCTTCATCCCCACCCTGTCCCCTTCCTCCTTCCACTGAATATAGAATACTGTCCCCTTCCTCCTTCCACTGAATATAGAATACTGTCCCCTTCCTCCTTCCACTGAATATAGAATACTGTCCCCTTCCTACTGAATATAGAATACTGTCCCCTTCCACCTTCATCCCCACCCTGTCCCCTTCCTCCTTCCACCTTCATCCCCACCCTGTCCCCTTCCTTCTTCATCTCCACCCTGTCCCCTTCCTCCTTCCACTGAATATAGAATACTGTCCCCTTCCTCCTTCATCCCCACCCTGTCCCCTTCCTCCTTCCACTGAATATAGAATACTGTCCCCTTCCTCCTTCCTACTGAATATAGAATACTGTCCCCTTCCTCCTTCATCCCCACCCTGTCCCCTTCCTCCTTCCACTGAATATAGAATACTGTCCCCTTCCTCCTTCCTACTGAATATAGAATACTGTCCCCTTCCTCCTTCATCCCCACCCTGTCCCCTTCCTCCTTCCACTGAATATAGAATACTGTCCCCTTCCTCCTTCATCCCCACCCTGTCCCCTTCCTCCTTCCACTGAATATAGAATACTGTCCCCTTCCTCCTTCATCCCCACCCTGTCCCCTTCCTTCTTCATCTCCACCCTGTCCCCTTCCTCCTTCATCCCCACCCTGTCCCCTTCCTCCTTCCACTGAATATAGAATTCTGTCCCCTTCCTCCTTCATCCCCACCCTGTCCCCTTCCTCCTTCATCCCCACCCTGTCCCCTTCCTCCTTCCACTGAATATAGAATACTGTCCCCTTCCTCCTTCCACTGAATATAGAATACTGTCCCCTTCCTCCTTCCTACTGAATATAGAATACTGTCCCCTTCCTCCTTCATCCCCACCCTGTCCCCTTCCTTCTTCATCTCCACCCTGTCCCCTTCCTCCTTCCACTGAATATAGAATACTGTCCCCTTCCTCCTTCCACTGAATATAGAATACTGTCCCCTTCCACCTTCATCCCCACCCTGTCCCCTTCCTCCTTCCTACTGAATATAGAATACTGTCCCCTTCCTCCTTCATCCCCACCCTGTCCCCTTCCTTCTTCATCTCCACCCTGTCCCCTTCCTCCTTCCACTGAATATAGAATACTGTCCCCTTCCTCCTTCCACTGAATATAGAATACTGTCCCCTTCCACCTTCATCCCCACCCTGTCCCCTTCCTCCTTCCACTGAATATAGAATACTGTCCCCTTCCTCCTTCCACTGAATATAGAATACTGTCCCCTTCCTCCTTCCACTGAATATAGAATACTGTCCCCTTCCTCCTTCATCCCCACCCTGTCCCCTTCCTCCTTCCACCTTCATCCCCACCCTGTCCCCTTCCTTCTTCATCTCCACCCTGTCCCCTTCCTCCTTCCACTGAATATAGAATACTGTCCCCTTCCACCTTCCACTGAATATAGAATACTGTCCCCTTCCTCCTTCCACTGAATATAGAATACTGTCCCCTTCCTCCTTCATCCCCACCCTGTCCCCTTCCTCCTTCATCCCCACCCTGTCCCCTTCCTCCTTCCACTGAATATAGAATTCTGTCCCCTTCCACCTTCATCTCCACCCTGTCCCCTTCCTCCTTCCACTGAATATAGAATACTGTCCCCTTCCTCCTTCCCACTGAATATAGAATACTGTCCCCTTCCACCTTCATCTCCACCCTGTCCCCTTCCTCCTTCCCACTGAATATAGAATACTGTCCCCTTCCTTCTTCCCACTGAATATAGAATACTGTCCCCTTCCTCCTTCCACTGAATATAGAATACTGTCCCCTTCCTCCTTCATCCCCACCCTGTCCCCTTCCTCCTTCATCCCCACCCTGTCCCCTTCCTCCTTCCACTGAATATAGAATACTGTCCCCTTCCACCTTCATCTCCACCCTGTCCCCTTCCTCCTTCCCACTGAATATAGAATACTGTCCCCTTCCTTCTTCCCACTGAATATAGAATACTGTCCCCTTCCTCCTTCCACTGAATATAGAATACTGTCCCCTTCCTCCTTCATCCCCACCCTGTCCCCTTCCTCCTTCATCCCCACCCTGTCCCCTTCCTCCTTCCACTGAATATAGAATACTGTCCCCTTCCACCTTCCTACTGAATATAGAATACTGTCCCCTTCCTCCTTCATCCCCACCCTGTCCCCTTCCTCCTTCCACTGAATATAGAATACGGTCCCCTTCCAACTTCCACTGAATATAGAATACTGTCCCCTTCCTCCTTCCACTGAATATAGAATACTGTCCCCTTCCTCCTTCCTACTGAATATAGAATACTGTCCCCTTCCACCTTCATCCCCACCCTGTCCCCTTCCTCCTTCCTACTGAATATAGAATACTGTCCCCTTCCTCCTTCCACTGAATATAGAATACTGTCCCCTTCCTCCTTCATCCCCACCCTGTCCCCTTCCTCCTTCATCTCCACCCTGTCCCCTTCCTCCTTCCTACTGAATATAGAATACTGTCCCCTTCCTCCTTCATCTCCACCCTGTCCCCTTCCTCCTTCCACTGAATATAGAATACTGTCCCCTTCCTTCTTCATCCCCACCCTGTCCCCTTCCTCCTTCATCCCCACCCTGTCCCCTTCCTCCTTCATCCCCACCCTGTCCCCTTCCTCCTTCATCCCCACCCTGTCCCCTTCCTCCTTCATCTCCACCCTGTCCCCTTCCTCCTTCCACTGAATATAGAATACTGTCCCCTTCCTTCTTCATCTCCACCCTGTCCCCTTCCTCCTTCCACTGAATATAGAATACTGTCCCCTTCCTTCTTCATCCCCACCCTGTCCCCTTCCTCCTTCATCCCCACCCTGTCCCCTTCCTCCTTCATCCCCACCCTGTCCCCTTCCTCCTTCCACTGAATATAGAATACTGTCCCCTTCCTCCTTCCACTGAATATAGAATACTGTCCCCTTCCTCCTTCATCCCCACCCTGTCCCTTCCTCCTTCATCCCCACCCTGTCCCCTTCCTCCTTCCACTGAATATAGAATACTGTCCCTTCCTCCTTCCACTGAATATAGAATACTGTCCCCTTCCTCCTTCATCCCCACCCTGTCCCCTTCCTCCTTCCACTGAATATAGAATACTGTCCCCTTCCTCCTTCATCCCCACCCTGTCCCCTTCCTCCTTCATCCCCACCCTGTCCCCTTCCTCCTTCCACTGAATATAGAATACTGTCCCCTTCCTCCTTCCTACTGAATATAGAATACTGTCCCCTTCCTCCTTCATCCCCACCCTGTCCCCTTCCTCCTTCATCCCCACCCTGTCCCCTTCCTCCTTCCACTGAATATAGAATACTGTCCTCTGTTGACTTGTGAAAGCATCAAATGGAACTACTGGCACACTGGTTTATAAGTTTATATGGATACAATCCTATATTTCACTGAGATAGGTAATAACATGGGTTAGATAGAAAATACTGTATTTTCAATGCATTATTAGTACTTCTTATGCAATTTATATTTCGTATGTTGTATTGACATTGGTCCATTTACACCATGGATGATCAGGTGACTCTGTGACTGTGGATGGTGAAATAAGTCCCAGTTATAATGAGAGAGAGAGAGAGCGAGGAGAGAGAGAGAGAGAGAGAGAGAGAGAGAGAGAGAGAGAGGGAGAGAGCGAGGGAGAGAGGGAGAGAGAGAAAGACATAGAGAGAGAGAGAGAGAGAGAGAGCGAGGGGGAGAGACATAGAGAGAGAGAGAGAGAGCGAGGGAGAGAGAGAAAGAGAGAGAGAGAGAGAGAGAGCGAGGGAGAGAGACAGAGAGAGAGAGAGAGACAGAGAGAGAGAGAGAGAGAGAGAGAGAATTGTAAAAATTCATACAGAAACTTCCTCCAGAGACAGTAAGGAATGCACAGTATGTGTTCTTGCTAAAGCATTCGGAACCTTCATTTCCTACAAGCTGCACAACAGGTAAAACTGGCAACAGTCTTCTTTACTGTGCTTACGTCAGTTTGATTTTGAAAGGTCCTGGGATTCCTCCAACTCCTAAACTCCTTTTTATAATAGAGACACTAAATGTCTCTGCTAATTTTAACACGGAATGCATTTTCATCTCTGTATCTGTCGCAGGAGGTTGGAATACATATACTGTAGAAATTGTATAGGCCTCTACTCAGATAGATTGGGGTTAAGGCCAATTGTACACTACATCAATCTGCTCAGTTGCATCTATCTGCAGGAAACAGTTTTTTTGTTTTGTTAGATGTGACAGATAGGTCTACAATTACTGGTATACCTCACTGTCGCTGTGGTAACCATTCAAATATTTGTTCTGTAAAAAGTATCACCAGTGCCATCTTCATTCCATTTTTTGGTGTTTTAATATGCTGTTGCTAAGCAATTAAACTCTAGTATCTGAACATCGTTGGTCCCTTTGGAGGGTGTGACTCTGTGTTGTGTCCTATTGTTCAGTGCCTCTATGTATATCCTCCTGGATGTCAGGCAATGTGCGCGCCGCAGCACGTTGCTAGGTAACCCTGAAGCCCAACCCTCCCTTCGAGTGGATTCACCTGAACGCAGGTCACGTGTGCGGTCCTCCGGTTTTGGCCAATCAGGGGCCCGGACAGGTGCTCCTCCGGGAGGACAGTTTCGGAGGCGGAAACCTGCAGGTCCACTAAAATACAGACGCCTCAATATAAAGTTGTACATTCAGTCGTATTTTTAAAAAATCAGAGAATCACCGAAACAACGAGTTATGAGAGCGAATCAAATTAATGATATTTAGGTTTAAATATATATATTTTTCAACCGTGGAAAGAGAATGAGTGGAGATAGCTTGTGCTGAGAATCCGTGTATAAAGGTAGACGCACTTTTAGGACGCACAACATTTCAAAACCGTTTCAACTGACTCCACAAGAGATCAGCCATGGATTTTTACATCAACGCGGACTAAAGTTCGTTCTTGAAGAGGTCCGACCCGCTCCGCTCCGACCCTGTCCCATACCAGCCCGAATAGTGCAGGTGAGTGGCCCGGTGGTGTAGAGATGCTTATAGCATTGCTGAGCGGTGAATCACAGCTCTGTCTCAGCTGTTCTCACGGCTCATTAAACCTGTTCTGCACCACATAGATAGTTACGGATAGTAATGCGCTGTGTTTTCTGTTTAGTTTTTCTTTTGCAAAGAAGTTCTGTATTCATATTCATAGGCTTTCACTGACCAAGAAGAGCATAAAGGCATAGTCGGTGTGCGAATGAGACATGAGGTTCTAGACACTGTATATATTTCATATATATGGTACGGTAGACAGTGCGCTGTTGTGATGCACGAAGTCTTTTTGGAGTGGAACGAACATGTGCATGTAGCCTTATTTTTTTAAATAGATTTTTTTTAAAATATCATACGTATATCCCATATTTCAACACCTTCTCACGTGTCCAGACTTTCATTTTTGACCAAAAAAAAGTTCATTTTGACAACAAAACGTATCAATTAATCAGGCTACAAGAGTGCAGGCCTAATGACAATCCCCCCCCTTCCTCCTTCCACTAATGACAATCACCGCGAATGTAATTTAGACTTGTTGGCGTGTCTTATAACGGATGCCTCTTTCTATTCATCCAATCGCGGTGCACAGTGTGTCCCATATATTTCATATATATGGTATGGTACACAGTGCGCTGTTGTGATGCACGAAATCTTTTTGGAGTGAAACGAACATGTGCATGTAGCCTTATGTTTTTAAAATATATATATATATATTTTTTGACAATCAAATGAAAGCATCATGAAGATCATGCCACATTAAAATAGAATACATTTCTACCGTTATAGGAAGTCACATAATTTTATTTATTTATTTTTAAAGATCTCCCGAATGTCAGGATATAATTGGCACTGTGGGCATCATCATAGAGCTATAATTGCTGCTGCTGATGATGATGATGATGAGTATGCATTATGCTGCTCAGGATGTTTGGTAAAAAAAACAACAACGTAATATTCATTGCGCGATTATACCGGCAGTATTGTAAACAGTTATTACATTGCAATAACACTGTACCGACCTGTTGATATGACATCACTATGACAACACAATGACATCACTATGACAACACAATGACATCACTATGACATCACTATGACAACACAATGACATCACTATGACATCACTATGACAACACAATGACATCACTATGACAACACTATGACATCACTATGACATCACTATGACAACACTATGACATCACTATGACATCACTATGACAACACTATGACATCACTATGACAACACTATGACAACACAATGACATCACTATGACAACACTATGACAACACAATGACAACACTATGTCATCACTATGACAACACTATGACAACACTATGACAACACTATGACATCACTATGACATCACTATGACAACACTATGACATCACTATGACATCACTATGACATCACTATGACAACACTATGACATCACTATGACATCACTATGACAACACTATGACATCACTATGACATCACTATGACATCACTACGACAACATTAGTTTTAGATATACTGTTTAATACATGTCTGAGTGATACTCGGCATAAAGGTGCACCTGTTAATGTCTCTAGCAGGTGGAGGATGGCAGAGAGAGTGACTTGGTGGCGAGCGTTTCTGGGGAACAATAAGAGAACAAGTACCAAGGACATCGCCACTCAGCTCCCCGACGCAGTGAAGGACCCTCTGACGCCCAGCACACAGGGAGTCCTAGCAACACAGGGCCTCCTAGCAACACCACACTGTAAGTCATCTCAGCACCCACAGTGAAGTCGGAAGTTTACATACACCTTAAATACATTTACTCAACTCAGTTTTTCCCAATTACTGAAAATGAATCTTAGTAATAAATTAAAAAAAATCCCTGTTTTAGGTCAGTTAGGATCAACACTTTATTTTATGAATGTGAAATGTCAGAATAATTGTAGAGAGAATTATTTATTTCAGCTTTTACTTCTTTCATAACATTCCCAGTGGGTCAGAAGTCTACATACACTCAATTAGTATTTGCTATCATTGTCTTTAAATTGTTTAACTTGGGTCAAACGTTTTGGGTAGCCTTCCACAAGCTTCCCACAATAAGTTGGGTAAATTTTGACCCATTCCTCCTGTCAGAGCTGGTGTAACTCAGTCAGGTTTGTAGGCCTCCTTGCTCGCACACGCTTTTTCAGATCTGCCCACAAATGTTCAATAGGATTGAGGTCAGGGCTTTGTGATGGCCACTCCAATACCTTGACTTTGATGTCCTTAAGTAATTTTGCCACAACTTTGGAAGTGTGCTTGTGGTCATTGTCCATTTGGAAGACCCATTTGCGACCAAGCTTTAACTTCCTGACTGATGTCTTGAGATGTTGCTTCAATATATCCACATACGTTTCCTGCCTCATGATGCCATCTATTTTGTGAAGAGCACCAGTTCCTCCTGCAGCAAAGCACCCCCACAACATGATGCTGCCACCCCTGTGCTTCACGGTTGGGATGGTGTTCTTCGGCTTGCAAGCCTCCCCATTTTTCCTCCAAACATAACGATGGTCATTATGGCCAAACAGTTCTATTTTTGTTTCATCAGACCAGAGAACATTTCTCCAAAAAGTATGATCTGTGTCCCCATGTGCAGTTGCCTTGAAATACATCCACAGGTACACCTCCAATTGACTCAAATGGTGTCAATCAGCCTATCAGAAGCTTCTAAAGCCATGACATTATTTTCTGGAATTTTCCAAGCTGTTTAAAAGCACAGTCAACTTAGTGTATGTAAACTTCTGACCCACTGGAATTGTAATACAGTGAATTATAAGTTAAATAATCTGTCTTTAAACAATTGTTGGAAAAATGTCTTGTGTAAATGTCAATGGCCTCCTTGTATGCCCCCAAAATGTGACCGATCGCCTTGATTCTGTCATATGTTGCAAAATTTGAAACAGTGTTTTTTTTTATTACATTGGATAAAAATAGAGACACAGAGCTACAACATGTTATATCACTGCAGTTGAGGAAACAATGGGAACGTAATTCTGCTTTGAAAGTTGATCAACTTGTAAAACTCACTTTTGAGAAAATGGCCCTTGAATGTTTTGGTACCTACAGGACAGCTCCTCTTTGACTTGTGTAAATGTAAATGGCCCTTGAATGTTTTGGTACCTACAAGACAGCTCCTCTTTGACTTGTGCAAATGTAAATGGCCCTTGAATGTTTTGGTACCTACAGGACGGCTCCTCTTTGACTTGTGCAAATGTAAATGGCCCTTGAATGTTTTGATACCTATCTAGAAAGCTCTTCTTTGTTTCCACCCATTCAGCATCATCCTCTTAAACTGTAGTCCCCATCCAAAACTCTGACCATTTTACTCCCCCTAGCAGAGCTTGGTTAGGCAGTTTTCATGTTATCCAGAGCGTTGGTGACTGTGCTTGCTGGCAACAATTTAATTACGTTATTTTGCTGATGTTGACTGACTCCGGCCATATTCAACAGGTGTTGAGCGTTCGTAACATCGTTAGTTATTGTTTACGTTCAAACGGCTCTCCTGTAAAGTAGTGACCTGCGACATAGTTCCTGAAACGGGACACATATGTTAAACCACCTTGAAATCCCCCAAAACTGTTCTCTTCTACCGTTCTCAGCAGCAGCAGCCCCCAAACTCCCAACCGACCAACAGCCACCAGCATCACAACAGCCACCAGCATCACAGCAGTCACCAGCATCACAGCAGTCACAGGCACCAGTCAGTACAGGCAACAGCCTCTTCAGCGACGAGACCTTCGATGACTCCCAGTTTGAGTCGGTCTTCAACGAACAGACGTGTCGTAGGAACCTGAGGGTGTCTCGGTCAGGCCGGTTTAAGGAGAAGAAGAGGGCACGCTCCAGTCTTCCTACGGGGAAAGAGGACGTACGATGACGAGGATGGCGATGAGGATGAGGGAGATAGTGGCCAAAGACTGCTCTTACTTCTGAACTTTATTTCAACATGGCCGTCCGTTCTGGGGAAAGAGGAAGGTAGATGAAGATGAATTGTAAGTTGAAGATAAGTTGATGGTAAATTGAAGATAAGTTGAGGGTAAATTGAAGATAAGTTGAGGGTAAGTTGAAGATAAGTTGAGGGTAAGTTGAAAATAAGTTGAGGGTAAGTTGAAGATAAGTTGAGGGTAAGTTGAAGATAAGTTGATGGTAAATTGAAGATAAGTTGAGGGTAAATTGAAGATAAGTTGAGTGTAAGTTGAGGGTAAATTGAAGATAAGTTGAGGGTAAGTTGAAGATAAGTTGAGGGTAAGTTGAAAATAAGTTGAAGATAGTGATTTGAGACTTTTACCCTTTGGAACCCTTTTGTCAGTACTAAGGAGTCTGTCCGTTCCACTGCTTCTGTTTCTTCACCAATCAACATGAGATTCATTTCATTGATTTTGATTTATTGATCCCTTATGGGAAATTGAACTGTGTGTTGAACTGTGTTTCCCATCACAAAGAAAGTGAACTGATCAGAAATGAAGTTATACTCTCCTGTACCTCCTGTCTTGTTACATTATAATGGACTGCTGATTGGCAGTAGGTGAACGTTTCTCAGTGACAGCTAGGTAGGTACTTAACAGTCCTTCCCTGAGGAAATCACAGGTCTGACAAGGTTTGATTGATTTAAAGCAATAGGAAGACAAGTGTGTCTTTACTAATCCAATCCCATAAAGATCAGTGGTTAGGCTCCTTCAAGAAAGGAAGGAAGTGAGGGAGGAAGGAACGAACGAAGGAAGGAAGGGAGGGAGGGAGGGAGGGAGGGAGGGAGGGAGGGAGGGAGGGAGGAAGGAAGGAAGGAAGGATTGTTTTCTGTAAGAAGTATCACCTTTCAGCTTTAAAAACTATCCAGACTTTTCTAGCCTTTTCTGTATCCAAACAGTATACTGAAAATGAGACACACACACAGCTATGCACATTCCAGGAAATGATTCGTTGTTTATAAGATGTTTACATATATACACGTGTGATATTTTGAATATGAAGGATATAATATAGTTTTTTACTAATCAATATTTTTTTTAATTATTTTTTTTAAACTATGATTACAGTGGGTTAGAAGGGTACCTCATTTGTTTTTGTTTTTAAAGAGGTGGGTTAGAAGGGTACCTCATTTTGTTTTTGTTTTTAAAGAGGTGGGTTAGAAGGGTACCTCATTTTGTTTTTGTTTTTAAAGAGGTGGGATTGCTTGAATGAATGAGCATTGGTGTTTGTGACCGGACAGGTGAAAATATAAGATTATATCCACTAGCTGCTATTCAGTTACATACAGGCACACGTTTTAGAGAGAAACATCACTGTCTGGAGCAAATCCTGATGGAAGGTAATCCTGATGGAAGGTAATCCTGATTGAAGGTAATCCTGATGGAAGGTAATCCTGATGGAAGGTAATCCTGATGGAAGGTAATCCTGATAGAAGGTAATCCTGATAGAAGGTAATCCTGATGGAAGGTAATCCTGATGGAAGGTAATCCTGATTGAAGGTAATCCTGATAGAAGGTAATCCTGATGGAAGGTAATCCTGATGGAAGGTAATCCTGATGGAAGGTAATCCTGATGGAAGGTAATCCTGATAGAAGGTAATCCTGATAGAAGGTAATCCTGATAGAAGGTAATCCTGATTGAAGGTAATCCTGATTGAAGGTAATCCTGATAGAAGGTAAGGTGTTATAGATGATATATATAATCCTGATAGAAGGTAAGGTGTTATAGATATATATAATCCTGATAGAAGGTAAGGTGTTATAGATATATATAATCCTGATAGAAGGTAAGGTGTTATAGATATATATAATCCTGATAGAAGGTACTATTAGAAGCTAATCGGTAAGGTGTTTTATATATATATATATATATATATATATATATATATATATATATGTCACACCCTGACCATAGTTTGCTTTGTATGTTTCTATGTTTTGTTTGGTCAGGGTGTGATCTGAGTGGGCATTCTATGTTGGATGTCTAGTTTGTCTGTTTCTGTGTTTGGGCCTGATATGGTTCTCAATCAGAGGCAGGTGTTAGTCGTTGTCTCTGATTGGGAACCATATTTAGGTAGCCTGTTTTGTAATTGTGGGTTGTGGGTGATTGTCTATGTTATGTTGCTTGTGTCAGCACAGTTCTTATAGCTTCACGGTAATTTTTTTGTTTGTTTATTGTTTTGTATTCAGTGCGTTCTTTAATTAAAATATCATCATGGACACATACCACGCTGCATTTTGGTCCGCTTCTTACGACGATCGTGACAGTAATAGTAAGGTGTTATATATATATATAATCCTGATAGAAGGTAAGGTGTTATATATATATATATATAATCCTGATAGAAGGTAAGGTGTTATAGATATATATAATCCTGATAGAAGGTAAGGTGTTATAGATATATATAATCCTGATAGAAGGTACTATTAGAAGCTAAACAGTAAGGTGTTATAGATATATATAATCCTATCAGTGAAGGCTAAACATGATTGTTGTAATGACAGAAGAACAAATAGACATTGATCAATGTCTCCATGTCTGTGAACACTGGTGTGTGTGACTACATACTGTATATCAATGTCTCCATGACTACATACTGTATATCAATGTCTCCATGACTACATACTGTATATCAATGTCTCCATGTCTCCATGACTACATACTGTATATCAATGTCTCCATGTCTCCATGACTACATACTGTATATCAATGTCTCCATGTCTCCATGACTACATACTGTATATCAATGTCTCCATGTCTCCATGACTACATACTGTATATCAATGTCTCCATGTCTCCGTGACTACATACTGTATATCAATGTCTCCATGACTACATACTGTATATCAATGTCTCCATGTCTGTGTGAACACTGGTGTGTGTGACTACATACTGTATATCAATGTCTCCATGACTACATACTGTATATCAATGTCTCCATGTCTCCATGACTACATACTGTATATCAATGTCTCCATGACTACATACTGTATATCAATGTCTCCATGACTACATACTGTCTGTACATCTCTGTCAGAGTCAGTGGTGTCTCGCTTATTTCCTGATTCAGTAACGTTGTGAATCACATGACCCAAAAGTCAGGGTGCGACCCAAATGGCACCCTCTTCCCCTACACAGTGGACTACTGGCACCCTCTTCCCCTACACAGTGGACTACTGGCACCCTATGCCCTACACAGTGGACTACTGGCACCCTCTTCCCTACACAGTGGACTACTGGCACCCTCTTCCCTACACAGTGGACTACTGGCACCCTATTCCCTACACAGTGGACTACTGGCACCCTATGCCCTACACAGTGGACTACTGGCACCCTCTTCCCTACACAGTGGACTACTGGCACCCTCTTCCCTACACAGTGGACTACTGGCACCCTCTTCCCCTACACAGTGGACTACTGGCACCCTATTCCCTACACAGTGGACTACTGGCACCCTCTTCCCTACACAGTGGACTACTGGCACCCTCTTCCCTACACAGTGGACTACTGGCACCCTCTTCCCCTACACAGTGGACTACTGGCACCCTATTCCCTACACAGTGGACTACTGGCACCCTCTTCCCTACACAGTGGACTACTGGCACCCTATTCCCTACACAGTGGACTACTGGCACCCTCTTCCCTACACAGTGGACTACTGGCACCCTATTCCCTACACAGTGGACTACTGGCACCCTATTCCCTACACAGTGGACTACTGGCACCCTATTCCCTACACAGTGGACTACTGGCACCCTCTTCCCTACACAGTGGACTACTGGCACCCTCTTCCCTACACAGTGGACTACTGACACCCTCTTCCCTACACAGTGGACTACTGGCACCCTCTTCCCTACACAGTGGACTACTGGCACCCTCTTCCCTACACAGTGGACTACTGGCACCCTCTTCCCCTACACAGTGGACTACTGGCACCCTATTCCCTACACAGTGGACTACTGGCACCCTCTTCCCTACACAGTGGACTACTGGCACCCTCTTCCCTACACACTGGACTACTGGCACCCTCTTCCCCTACACAGTGGACTACTGGCACCCTATTCCCTACACAGTGGACTACTGGCACCCTATTCCCTACACAGTGGACTACTGGCACCCTATTCCCTACACAGTGGACTACTGGCACCCTCTTCCCTACACAGTGGACTACTGGCACCCTCTTCCCTACACAGTGGACTACTGGCACCCTCTTCCCTACACACTGGACTACTGGCACCCTCTTCCCTACACAGTGGACTACTGGCACCCTATTCCCTACACAGTGGACTACTGGCACCCTCTTCCCTACACAGTGGACTACTGGCACCCTCTTCCTTACACAGTGGACTACTGGCACCCTCTTCCCTACACAGTGGACTACTGGCACCCTCTTCCCTACACAGTGGACTACTGGCACCCTATTCGCTACACAGTGGACTACTGGCACCCTCTTCCCTACACACTGGACTACTGGCACCCTCTTCCCTACACACTGGACTACTGGCACCCTCTTCCCTACACAGTGGACTACTGGCACCCTCTTCCCTACACAGTGGACTACTGGCACCCTCTTCCCTACACAGTGGACTACTGGCACCCTCTACCCTACACAGTGGACTACTGGCACCCTCTTCCCTACACAGTGGACTACTGGCACCTTCTTCCCTACACAGTGGACTACTGGCACCCTCTTCCCTACACACTGGACTACTGGCACCCTATTCCCTACACACTGGACTACTGGCACCCTCTTCCCTACACACTGGACTACTGGCACCCTATTCCCTACACAGTGGACTACTGGCACCCTATTCCCTACACAGTGGACTACTGGCACCCTATTCCCTACACAGTGGACTACTGGCACCCTCTTCCCTACACAGTGGACTACTGGCACCCTCTTCCCTACACAGTGGACTACTGGCACCCTCTTCCCTACACAGTGGACTACTGGCACCCTATTCCCTACACAGTGGACTACTGGCACCCTCCAGGTTGTTTGTCTCTGTCTGTCACTGGTGGGTATGGAGGAGCCAGGGACTGTCCAATCAGAGAGAGTCCTCCTCCAGGCTGTTTGTCTCTGTCTGTCACTGGTGGGTATGGAGGAGCCAGGGACTGTCCAATCAGAGAGAGTCCTCCTCCAGGCTGTTTGTCTCTGAGTATAGCTGGTGGGCATGGAGGAGCCAGGGACTGTCCAATCAGAGAGAGTCCTCCTCCAGGCTGCTTGTCTCTGAGTATAGCTGGTGGGCATGGAGGAGCCAGGGACTGTCCAATCAGAGAGAGTCCTCCTCCAGGCTGCTTGTCTCTGAGTATAGCTGGTGGGCATGGAGGAGCCAGGGACTGTCCAATCAGAGAGAGTCCTCCTCCAGGCTGCTTGTCTCTGAGTATAGCTGGTGGGCATGGAGGAGTCAGGGACTGTCCAATCAGAGAGAGTCCTCCTCCAGGCTGCTTGTCTCTGAGTATAGCTGGTGGGCATGGAGGAGTCAGGGACTGTCCAATCAGAGAGAGTCCTCCTCCAGGCTGCTTGTCTCTGAGTATAGCTGGTGGGCATGGAGGAGTCAGGGACTGGAGAGAGTCCTCCTCCAGGCTGCTTGTCTCTGAGTATAGCTGGTGGGCATGGAGGAGTCAGGGACTGTCCAATCAGAGAGAGTCCTCCTCCAGGCTGCTTGTCTCTGAGTATAGCTGGTGGGCATGGAGGAGTCAGGGACTGTCCAATCAGAGAGAGTCCTCCTCCAGGCTGCTTGTCTCTGAGTATAGCTGGTGGGCATGGAGGAGCCAGGGACTGTCCAATCAGAGAGAGTCCTCCTCCAGGCTGCTTGTCTCTGAGTATAGCTGGTGGGCATGGAGGAGCCAGGGACTGTCCAATCAGAGAGAGTCCTCCTCCAGGCTGCTTGTCTCTGAGTATAGCTGGTGGGCATGGAGGAGTCAGGGACTGTCCAATCAGAGAGAGTCCTCCTCCAGGCTGCTTGTCTCTGAGTATAGCTGGTGGGCATGGAGGAGCCAGGGACTGTCCAATCAGAGAGAGTCCTCCTCCAGGCTGCTTGTCTCTGAGTATAGCTGGTGGGCATGGAGGAGTCAGGGACTGTCCAATCAGAGAGAGTCCTCCTCCAGGCTGCTTGTCTCTGAGTATAGCTGGTGGGCATGGAGGAGTCAGGGACTGTCCAATCAGGCTGCTTGTCTCTGAGAGAGTCCTCCTCCAGGCTGCTTGTCTCTGAGTATAGCTGGTGGGCATGGAGGAGTCAGGGACTGTCCAATCAGAGAGAGTCCTCCTCCAGGCTGCTTGTCTCTGAGTATAGCTGGTGGGCATGGAGGAGTCAGGGACTGTCCAATCAGAGAGAGTCCTCCTCCAGGCTGCTTGTCTCTGAGTATAGCTGGTGGGCATGGAGGAGTCAGGGTCCTCCTCCACTTGTCTCAATCAGAGTCCTCCTCCAGGCTGCTTGTCTCTGAGTATAGCTGGTGGGCATGGAGGAGTCCTCCAATCAGGTCCTCCTCCAGGCTGCTTGTCTCTGAGTATAGCTGGTGGGCATGGAGGAGCCAGGGACTGTCCAATCAGAGAGAGTCCTCCTCCAGGCTGCTTGTCTCTGAGTATAGCTGGTGGGCATGGAGGAGCCAGGGACTGTCCAATCAGAGAGAGTCCTCCTCCAGGCTGCTTGTCTCTGAGTATAGCTGGTGGGCATGGAGGAGTCAGGGACTGTCCAATCAGAGAGAGTCCTCCTCCAGGCTGCTTGTCTCTGAGTATAGCTGGTGGGCATGGAGGAGTCAGGGACTGTCCAATCAGAGAGTCCTCCTCCAGGCTGCTTGTCTCTGAGTATAGCTGGTGGGCCAGGGACTGTCCAATCAGAGAGAGTCCTCCTCCAGGCTGCTTGTCTCTGAGTATAGCTGGTGGGCATGGAGGAGTCAGGGACTGTCCAATCAGAGAGAGTCCTCCTCCAGGCTGCTTGTCTCTGAGTATAGCTGGTGGGCATGGAGGAGTCAGGGACTGTCCAATCAGAGAGAGTCCTCCTCCAGGCTGCTTGTCTCTGAGTATAGCTGGTGGGCATGGAGGAGTCAGGGACTGTCCAATCAGAGAGAGTCCTCCTCCAGGCTGCTTGTCTCTGAGTATAGCTGGTGGGCATGGAGGAGCCAGGGACTGTCCAATCAGAGAGAGTCCTCCTCCAGGCTGCTTGTCTCTGAGTATAGCTGGTGGGCATGGAGGAGCCAGGGACTGTCCAATCAGAGAGAGTCCTCCTCCAGGCTGCTTGTCTCTGAGTATAGCTGGTGGGCATGGAGGAGCCAGGGACTGTCCAATCAGAGAGAGTCCTCCTCCAGGCTGCTTGTCTCTGAGTATAGCTGGTGGGCATGGAGGAGTCAGGGACTGTCCAATCAGAGAGAGTCCTCCTCCAGGCTGCTTGTCTCTGAGAGTCCTCCTCCAGGCTGCTGGTGGGCATGGAGGAGTCAGGGACTGTCCAATCAGAGAGAGTCCTCCTCCAGGCTGCTTGTCTCTGAGTATAGCTGGTGGGCATGGAGGAGTCAGGGACTGTCCAATCAGAGAGAGTCCTCCTCCAGGCTGCTTGTCTCTGAGTATAGCTGGTGGGCATGGAGGAGCCAGGGACTGTCCAATCAGAGAGAGTCCTCCTCCAGGCTGCTTGTCTCTGAGTATAGCTGGTGGGCATGGAGGAGCCAGGGACTGTCCAATCAGAGAGAGTCCTCCTCCAGGCTGCTTGTCTCTGAGTATAGCTGGTGGGCATGGAGGAGCCAGGGACTGTCCAATCAGAGAGAGTCCTCCTCCAGGCTGCTTGTCTCTGAGTATAGCTGGTGGGCATGGAGGAGCCAGGGACTGTCCAATCAGAGAGAGTCCTCCTCCAGGCTGCTTGTCTCTGAGTATAGCTGGTGGGCATGGAGGAGCCAGGGACTGTCCAATCAGAGAGAGTCCTCCTCCAGGCTGCTTGTCTCTGAGTATAGCTGGTGGGCATGGAGGAGCCAGGGACTGTCCAATCAGAGAGAGTCCTCCTCCAGGCTGCTTGTCTCTGAGTATAGCTGGTGGGCATGGAGGAGCCAGGGACTGTCCAATCAGAGAGAGTCCTCCTCCAGGCTGCTTGTCTGAGTATAGCTGGTGGGCATGGAGGAGCCAGGGTGTCCAATCAGAGAGAGTCCTCCTCCAGGCTGCTTGTCTCTGAGTATAGCTGGGGGCATGGAGGAGCCAGGGACTGTCCAATCAGAGAGAGTCCTCCTCCAGGCTGCTTGTCTCTGAGTATAGCTGGTGGGCATGGAGGAGCCAGGGACTGTCCAATCAGAGAGAGTCCTCCTCCAGGCTGCTTGTCTCTGAGTATAGCTGGTGGGCATGGAGGAGCCAGGGACTGTCCAATCAGAGAGAGTCCTCCTCCAGGCTGCTTGTCTCTGAGTATAGCTGGTGGGCATGGAGGAGCCCTCCCAGGCTGCTTGTCTCTGAGTATAGCTGGTGGGCATGGAGGAGCCAGGGACTGTCCAATCAGAGAGAGTCCTCCTCCAGGCTGCTTGTCTCTGAGTATAGCTGGTGGGCATGGAGGAGCCAGGGACTGTCCAATCAGAGAGAGTCCTCCTCCAGGCTGCTTGTCTCTGAGTATAGCTGGTGGGCATGGAGGAGCCAGGGACTGTCCAATCAGAGAGAGTCCTCCTCCAGGCTGCTTGTCTCTGAGTATAGCTGGTGGGCATGGAGGAGCCAGGGACTGTCCAATCAGAGAGAGTCCTCCTCCAGGCTGCTTGTCTCTGAGTATAGCTGGTGGGCATGGAGGAGCCAGGGACTGTCCAATCAGAGAGAGTCCTCCTCCAGGCTGCTTGTCTCTGAGTATAGCTGGTGGGCATGGAGGAGCCAGGGACTGTCCAATCAGAGAGAGTCCTCCTCCAGGCTGCTTGTCTCTGAGTATAGCTGGTGGGCATGGAGGAGCCAGGGACTGTCTCAATCATGGAGAGTCCTCCTCCAGGCTGCTTGTCTCTGAGTATAGCTGGTGGGCATGGAGGAGCCAGGGACTGTCCAATCAGAGAGAGTCCTCCTCCAGGCTGCTTGTCTCTGAGTATAGCTGGTGGGCATGGAGGAGCCAGGGACTGTCCAATCAGAGAGAGTCCTCCTCCAGGCTGCTTGTCTCTGAGTATAGCTGGTGGGCATGGAGGAGCCAGGGACTGTCCAATCAGAGAGAGTCCTCCTCCAGGCTGCTTGTCTCTGAGTATAGCTGGTGGGCATGGAGGAGCCAGGGACTGTCCAATCAGAGAGAGTCCTCCTCCAGGCTGCTTGTCTCTGAGTATAGCTGGTGGGCATGGAGGAGCCAGGGACTGTCCAATCAGAGAGAGTCCTCCTCCAGGCTGCTTGTCTCTGAGTAGCTGGTGGGCTGGTGGGCATGGAGGAGCCAGGCTGCTTGGGACTGTCCAATCAGAGAGAGTCCTCCTCCAGGCTGCTTGTCTCTGAGTATAGCTGGTGGGTATGGAGGAGCCAGGGACTGTCCAATCAGAGAGAGTCCTCCTCCAGGCTGCTTGTCTCTGAGTATAGCTGGTGGGCATGGAGGAGCCAGGGACTGTCCAATCAGAGAGAGTCCTCCTCCAGGCTGCTTGTCTCTGAGTATAGCTGGTGGGCATGGAGGAGCCAGGGACTGTCCAATCAGAGAGAGTCCTCCTCCAGGCTGCTTGTCTCTGAGTATAGCTGGTGGGCATGGAGGAGCCAGGGACTGTCCAATCAGAGAGAGTCCTCCTCCAGGCTGCTTGTCTCTGAGTATAGCTGGTGGGCATGGAGGAGCCAGGGACTGTCCAATCAGAGAGAGTCCTCCTCCAGGCTGCTTGTCTCTGAGTATAGCTGGTGGGCATGGAGGAGCCAGGGACTGTCCAATCAGAGAGAGTCCTCCTCCAGGCTGCTTGTCTCTGAGTATAGCTGGTGGGCATGGAGGAGCCAGGGACTGTCCAATGGAGGAGCCAGGGGACTGTCCAATCAGAGAGAGTCCTCCTCCAGGCTGCTTGTCTCTGAGTATAGCTGGTGGGTATGGAGGAGCCAGGGACTGTCCAATCAGAGAGAGTCCTCCTCCAGGCTGCTTGTCTCTGAGTATAGCTGGTGGGCATGGAGGAGCCAGGGACTGTCCAATCAGAGAGAGTCCTCCTCCAGGCTGCTTGTCTCTGAGTATAGCTGGTGGGCATGGAGGAGCCAGGGACTGTCCAATCAGAGAGAGTCCTCCTCCAGGCTGCTTGTCTCTGAGTATAGCTGGTGGGTATGGAGGAGCCAGGGACTGTCCAATCAGAGAGTCCTCCTCCAGGCTGCTTGTCTCTGAGTATAGGTGGTGGGCATGGAGGAGCCAGGGACTGTCCAATCAGAGAGAGTCCTCCTCCAGGCTGCTTGTCTCTGAGTATAGGTGGTGGGCATGGAGGAGCCAGGGACTGTCCAATCAGAGAGAGTCCTCCTCCAGGCTGCTTGTCTCTGAGTATAGCTGGTAGGCATGGAGGAGCCAGGGACTGTCCAATCAGAGAGAGTCCTCCTCCAGGCTGCTTGTCTCTGAGTATAGCTGGTGGGCATGGAGGAGCCAGGGACTGTCCAATCATAGAGAGTCCTCCTCCAGGCTCCTTGTCTCTGAGTATAGCTGGTGGGCATGGAGGAGTCAGGGACTGTCCAATCAGAGAGAGTCCTCCTCCAGGCTGCTTGTCTCTGAGTATAGCTGGTGGGCATGGAGGAGCCAGGGACTGTCCAATCAGAGAGAGTCCTCCTCCAGGCTGCTTGTCTCTGAGTATAGCTGGTGGGCATGGAGGAGCCAGGGACTGTCCAATCAGAGAGAGTCCTCCTCCAGGCTGCTTGTCTCTGAGTATAGCTGGTGGGCATGGAGGAGCCAGGGACTGTCCAATCAGAGAGAGTCCTCCTCCAGGCTGCTTGTCTCTGAGTATAGCTGGTGGGCATGGAGGAGTCAGGGACTGTCCAATCAGAGAGAGTCCTCCTCCAGGCTGCTTGTCTCTGAGTATAGCTGGTGGGCATGGAGGAGTCAGGGACTGTCCAATCAGAGAGAGTCCTCCTCCAGGCTGCTTGTCTCTGAGTATAGCTGGTGGGCATGGAGGAGCCAGGGACTGTCCAATCAGAGAGAGTCCTCCTCCAGGCTGCTTGTCTCTGAGTATAGCTGGTGGGCATGGAGGAGCCAGGGACTGTCCAATCAGAGAGAGTCCTCCTCCAGGCTGCTTGTCTCTGAGTATAGCTGGTGGGCATGGAGGAGCCAGGGACTGTCCAATCAGAGAGAGTCCTCCTCCAGGCTGCTTGTCTCTGAGTATAGCTGGTGGGCATGGAGGAGCCAGGGACTGTCCAATCAGAGAGAGTCCTCCTCCAGGCTGCTTGTCTCTGAGTATAGCTGGTGGGCATGGAGGAGCCAGGGACTGTCCAATCAGAGAGAGTCCTATAGTCTTTATATATATATTTTTTTTTTTTTTTTTACAGTTTATCTCGATTGTTTAAACACAAAAAAATGGTTCCTGTAGCACAAAAACCCAAACCCTTACGCCATTCCAAAAACACACACGCATTTCCCACCGTAAACACTATTCACCTGTTTCCACACGTTTCAATATTCAAAACTCTTCCTCCAAAACCTGACACAAACATGGCCAAATAAATAATTCTTTGCACTCAGCAAACACTTGCTCTCAATATAGTTAACTCAAGTCATCACAACCTAAACTCAAAGAGCACACCTTTCTCCAGGTGCAAACACTAAGCCTCAAAATTGTTAACACACCAATCAGAATGGCAGGATCAATAAATAGGGCCTAGAGGCGTGTCCATGTGCTTTGGAACAATGGACAGCTGAGCAGGAGACTGCCCTGGTGAATATGGAGGTAGGTGGAGACTGCCCTGGTGAATATGGAGGTAGGTGGAGACTTAGGAGACTGCCCTGGTGAATATGGAGGTAGGTGGAGACGTAGGAGACTGCCCTGGTGAATATGGAGGTAGGTGGAGACGTAGGAGACTGCCCTGGTGAATATGGAGGTAGGTGGAGACTGCCCTGGTGAATATGGAGGTAGGTGGAGACTTCTCACAGCTGAGCAGGAGACTGCCCTGGTGAATATGGAGGTAGGTGGAGACTTAGGAGACTGCCCTGGTGAATATGGAGGTAGGTGGAGACTTAGGAGACTGCCCTGGTGAATATGGAGGTAGGTGGAGACTTCTCACAGCTGAGCAGGAGACTGCCCTGGTGAATATGGAGGTAGGTGGAGACTTAGGAGACTGCCCTGGTGAATATGGAGGTAGGTGGAGACTTAGGAGACTGCCCTGGTGAATATGGAGGTAGGTGGAGACTTCTCACAGCTGAGCAGGAGACTGCCCTGGTGAATATGGTGATTGCCAATAATGCCATCCGTTTGAGGGAAATTCAAACCCAAATAGTTGAAGACCAGGTAGTCTTCCAAGGAATTGACAGCATCAGCATTTCCACCATTGACCAGATCGATCAGAAGAAACACATAAGGACAAAGCATCTGTACCGTGTGCCTTTAGAAAGGAATTCAGAGTCAAGGAGCAACGATTCCAATATGTGCAGGTAGTTGCTATACTGTACAGAACTTTTACAGTATGTAGAGTATGGCCCATCTCTCATATCATACAGATACAGCATATCAATACAGTACTGTGTAGTAATGTGTCATGACGTTGCCCTCTTTGAGTACAGCGAGCACCATCCCCCTCTCTCTGCCTCCTACAACCAGGCTGCTGTGGTCAGAGAGGTCGTAAATTCCTGGAGGATTATCTCCTCATGGCCACACAGTATAAGAGACAGAGTGAAGTTTCATAGAGAACAAAGGAATTTATTCCGCCTCACAGAACTTGAGGTCCGAAGGTATAAAAGGTCGGTGAAGAATCCAGCTACGAACTGGTCCGTTTGTTACAACTTGGTTAAACTCATGAGAGACGGTGTGGCCACTTTACCATAACGCTGTTTATATAATAGCCTCAGATATGAGGTTTACATCTAATTGTTGTATAAGATGAGTGAGTGAGGATGATACTGTTTGTAAAATTGTGTAATGTGATTTTGGACTGTTTAATGAGGGAAACTCCAATTCCTTTTTTGAGTTGAACTAAATCAGATGGCCGCCCCTGTGCCCAGTTAGGGTCAGGCATCCTGGACAGTCCCTTTTTCTGCAACTCCCGAATAAAACCCCAACTTTGAGAATATCTCAACAGACCTTGTTTTCTCTATAGATATCCTTCGTGGTGTACCAGCCTAATGTCTCTACTTTGAGGAAAAGGTTTGTGCAGAACTGCAACGACACTTTGTGTTTAAATAAAGTATACTTGTTACAGTTTCAGGGCATTTATACTGTACGCAGCGGAGTAGAACAAATGTGCCTGAGTGTCAAGACGTAGCAGGGACGTTTCGGTCGTCACTAGTTACCACAGCCACAAGTTCATAATTACGGCTAAACCACTCCTATTTCGACGATGTATAAAATAAGATTTTTTTTAAAAACCTAACCTTAACCCTAACCACACTACTAACATTATCCATAACCCTAACCTTAAATTAAGACCAAAAATAGTTACTTTTTGTTTTCATTATTATTTTTAACAATATAGTCAACTTGGACTTTGTGGCTGTGGTAACTAGTGACAACCGGACATTTCATCATGCAAGTTGTTGCAGGAAGCGTTGCTGTGATTGGTTTAGAATGTTCCGTATTGACATATTCCCCGCCTTTTTCTTGGGAGCTGGCGTTCTAAAATTCCTGGCTGTGACCTTGCAGGTCAGAAGAATGGAATTTATAGCCTACTGAAAGTATCCTGGGTGTGAGTCTGTTTAAATAACATTCCACTCGCAAGGAGTGTAAATGTTAGCTAAACAGACTGAACGATAGCTAAACAGACTGAACGATAGCTACACAGACTGAACGATAGCTAAACAGACTGACCGATAGCTAAACAGACTGAACGATAGTTACACAGACTGAACGATAGCTAAACAGACTGAACGATAGCTAAACAGACTGAACGATAGCTAAACAGACTGAACGATAGCTAAACAGACTGAACGATAGCTAAACAGACTGGCACCCAGACTAGTCGGTTTCTGCGCTCTGGCCATCTCCTTATAAAATTGTCATGCCAAACAGTTGAGCTTGACAATGACAATGGAATAGGCGAAAGCACAAACAGACCTGGGACCAGGCTACAGACAGACCTGGGATCAGGCTACCGACAGACCTGGGACCAGGCTACAGACAGACCTGGGACCAGGCTACAGACAGACCTGGGACCAGGCTTACAGACAGACCTGGGACCAGGCTACAGACAGACCTGGGACCAGGCTTACAGACAGACCTGGGATCAGGCTACAGACAGACCTGGGATCAGGCTACAGACAGACCTGGGATCAGGCTACAGACAGACCTGGGATCAGGCTACCGACAGACCTGGGATCAGGCTACAGACAGACCTGGGACCAAGCTACAGACAGACCTGGGACCAGGCTACAGACAGACCTGGGACCAGGGTACAGACAGACCTGGGATCAGGCTACAGACAGATCTGGGACCAGGCTACAGACAGACCTGGGACCAGGCTACAGACAGACCTGGGACCAGGCTACAGACAGACCTGGGATCAGGCTACAGACAGACCTGGGTTCAGGCTACAGACAGACCTGGGACCAGGCTACCGACAGATCTGGGACCAGGCTACCGACAGATCTGGGACCAGGCTACCGACAGATCTGGGACCAGGCTACAGACAGACCTGGGATCAGGCTACAGACAGACCTGGGACCAGGCTACAGACAGACCTGGGACCAGGCTACAGACAGACCTGGGACCAGGCTACAGACAGACCTGGGATCAGGCTACAGACAGACCTGGGACCAGGCTACAGACAGACCTGGGATCAGGCTACAGACAGACCTGGGACCAGGCTACAGACAGATCTGGGACCAGGGTACAGACAGACCTGGGACCAGGCTACAGACAGACCTGGGACCAGGCTACAGACAGACCTGGGACCAGGGTACAGACAGATCTGGGACCAGGGTACAGACAGACCTGGGACCAGGCTACAGACAGACCTGGGACCAGGCTACAGACAGACCTGGGACCAGGGTACAGACAGACCTGGGATCAGGCTACAGACAGACCTGGGATCAGGCTACAGACAGACCTGGGACCAGGATACAGACAGACCTGGGATCAGGCTACGGCATCTACTGTAACTACAGTATCTAGTCAACTTGCTAACTTATTCAGTGGTTGTTCAATACATTTCTACCGGTAAAATAACACATTTTCAGTAGTAAATGTGTTCAATTATAGACACGGTATAAAAAAGGGCCAATCAACTCGGGGCTCTAACGTTATACGTTCTTTAGAAAATAACGCAACTCTGTGGAAGGTCAGTTCTCCTCTGGCGTCCTGGAACATACCACCAGCTGGAATGCGCTTTTAACCAATCAGAATTCATGATTAGACCCTCCCGTTGTATAAAAAAAGGGCTAATCAACTCGGGGCTCTAACATTATACGTTCTTTAGAAAATAATGAACGACGCGCTCGCGGTTCCCTTTTATAGCGTAATTTAGCACATTTACTACTGTGTTATTTTACCTGTAGAAATGTGTTGAACAACCACTGAGTAAACTAGCAAGTTGACCAGATATTGTAGTTACAGTAGTTGCCGTGGTAACCAAACAGACTTGCTAGTTTAGCTAGCCAAACCCTCAGGCCTAGCTCGCTATTATGAAATCTAATTCGACAATACCAATACTGTTATCAATTTTACTTTTGCAATTAAAAGCAGCTGAAACTAAACATGTAAATTAACTATAGCCATTTAAATTCTATCGTGCATATATGCCGTGCGTAATACAGGAAATAATCCACGCTCTAGAATATCCTTCAAGCCAATCAGAAAGGAGTATTCAACAATGCCAATATGTAATACACTATAATAGACACTGTAGTTCACACAACGTATTCAGTACATATTATCGGTAAAAGGCAGAGATTATTGCACACAGTCCTAGTCTACAGTAGACCAGAGCATCAACAGTCCTAGTCTACAGTAGACCAGAGCATCAACAGTCCTACTCTACAGTAGACCAGAGCATCAACAGTCCTACTCTACAGTAGACCAGAGCATCAACAGTCCTACTCTACAGTAGACCAGAGCATCAACAGTCCTAGTCTGCAGTAGACCAGAGCATCAACAGTCCTACTCTACAGTAGACCAGAGCATCAACAGTCCTACTCTACAGTAGACCAGAGCATCAACAGTCCTAGTCTACAGTAGACCAGAGCATCAACAGTCCTACTCTACAGTAGACCAGAGCATCAACAGTCCTAGTCTACAGTAGACCAGAGCATCAACAGTCCTACTCTACAGTAGACCAGAGCATCAACAGTCCTACTCTACAGTAGACCAGAGCATCAACAGTCCTAGTCTACAGTAGACCAGAGCATCAACAGTCCTACTCTACAGTAGACCAGAACATCAACAGTCCTACTCTACAGTAGACCAGAGCATCAACAGTCCTACTCTACGGTAGACCAGAGCATCAACAGTCCTACTCTACAGTAGACCAGAGCATCAACAGTCCTACTCTACGGTAGACCAGAGCATCAACAGTCCTACTCTACAGTAGACCAGAGCATCAACAGTCCTACTTTGCGGTAGACCAGAGCATCAACAGTCCTACTCTACAGTAGACCAGAGCATCAACAGTCCTACTCTACGGTAGACCAGAGCATCAACAGTCCTACTCTACAGTAGACCAGAGCATCAACAGTCCTACTCTACAGTAGACCAGAGCATCAACAGTCCTACTCTGCGTTAGACCAGAGCATCAACAGTCCTAGTATACAGTAGACCAGAGCATCAACAGTCCTACTTTGCGGTAGACCAGAGCATCAACAGTCCTAGTTTGCGGTAGACCAGAGCATCAACAGTCCTACTTTGCGGTAGACCAGAGCATCAACAGTCCTAGTTTGCGGTAGACCAGAGCATCAACAGTCCTACTTTGCGGTAGACCAGAGCATCAACAGTCCTACTCTACAGTAGACCAGAGCATCAACAGTCCTACTTTGCGGTAGACCAGAGCATCAACAGTCCTACTCTACAGTAGACCAGAGCATCAACAGTCCTACTCTACGGTAGACCAGAGCATCAACAGTCCTACTCTACAGTAGACCAGAGCATCAACAGTCCTACTCTACAGTAGACCAGAGCATCAACAGTCCTACTCTACA